>NW_022681471.1:95272382-95872382 GCF_009764315.1 Trachypithecus francoisi
TCTAGCCTTCATTCAAATGACTAAAATCAAGCTTTAAAATAGCTCAATGCCTGATTGATAAAGGTGATATGCATTTACCATAACTACGTAGCAGAAACAAAGTTAAGTCCTCACTGAAGGAAGAAAACATAGCCAAGAGCTTCAAATTGTCTTTATAGTTTTTTATGCACAATGATCAGATACAATAAAAAATTGGTGTGCAGATAAGAAAGGAGAAAAATGAAACAATAGAAATAGTCCTCCAGGAGATCAGATATTAAAATTACCAAGCACTACTTTAAAATAACTGTTCCTATGTTCAGAGATTCCACTAGAGAATTAGCAATTATAATTAAGAAAGAAGCCAATGGAAATTTTATGATAGAAAAATTATAATAACTAAAATTAAGAACACATTAAATACATTTAAAAGATTAGATATAGCTAATGAAAGAATTATAAAACTGGAATATCATTCAGAATAACATGCTCAGAAGTGAGACATAAAGAGATAAAAGGATAGACAATACAAAACAATAGTATGAAGTATATATAGTGTACGTGGTACACAATGAAAACATCTAGCATATACAAAACCTGAGTCCCAGAAAAAGAGGAAATAGAAACACATTTAAAGAGGTAAAAACTGAGAATTTTACAAAACTGACTAAATGTACCAACCCACAGACTTGATAAGTACTAGAAACCAGAAGTAAGATATACATGTAAAGAAAACTACATGCAGATGCATCAGAGTAAAACTACTGAAAATCAAAAACAAAAATAAAATCTTGACAGCAATCAGAGGGACAATATGTTTATCTTCAAAGGAGAAATCCTACAACATCTAACAAACTTCTCAACAGAAATGATGGAGGCCAGAAAGCAATGGAATGGAATCTTCAAAATGCTGAAATAACTGCCAACCTAGAATTCTCTACCACCAAAAACATTCTTAAAAAGCAAAGCAAGGCTGGGCATGGTGATTAACAACTATAATCCCAGCACTTTGGGAGGCTGACATAGGACTACTTGAGACCAGGAGGTCAAGACCAGCCTGGGCATCATAGTGAAATGCTGTTTCTACAAACAAACAAACAAACAAAAAAGAAAGAATGAAGGAAAAAGAAAAAAGTTATCTGGGTGTGGTGGTGCATGCTTGTACTCCCAGCTATTTGGGAGGCTGAGGTGGAAGGATCACTTGAACCCAGGAGTTCAAGGCTGCAGTGAGCTGTGATAACACCACTGCACTCCAGGCTGGATGACAGAGTGACACTCTGCCTCTACAAAATTAAAAATACAAAAAGCAAAAATGATTTGAGAGAAACAAAAACTAAGAAAATTAATCACCAGCATAACAACATAATGAGAATTAACAAAAGGATTTCTTCATGTAACAGGAAAATGATCCCAGATAGAAACACAGAAAAATCAGAAGGAATGAAGAGTTTTCTTAAAAAAAGGAGGTAAACATGTAAATAATTTTAAATAAATATAGACTGCATAAAGCTGTAACGATAATGTCTAAGACTGTTTTTATACATTTAGAAGTAAAATACATTTCACTATAACATAAAAGAAAAGAAGGAGTGTTTTGTTTAGCATCCATAAGCTATGCTACAGTAACAATTACCCAAATCTCAGTACATTATCACAACAATTATTGTTTTCTCACATTTTATGTTGACCACTGTAGCTCTGAGTTGGCTTTGGTTCCTCTCCATATATTGTCTTCATTTCAAAATCCAGCCAGTAGAAGTAACCACTATTTGAGATATTCTATTCTCATAGCAGAACAAAAAGAGAAATGGAAGAGTTATCCAATAGCGCTGAAGTTTCTTCTTAAACATCACATAGAGTCACTTCTATTTACATTCTTTTGACCAATGTGAGCCATGTAGCCAAAGACTTATATATTCTTTTACCAGAATACAGAAATAAAAATGTATTTTTTACATTTTTATTTATTTTGAATCTGAAAAAAAAAAACAATACAATATACCACAAAGAATAAATGAAATTTATGTGTTCAAAGGTCCTTGAATTTCCTGGGATGTAGGAAAACATTTAATTTATATTACAACTAATGAATAAAGAATTCATGTTTTAATCTCTACGATAATCTTGAAGAGTAAAAATGTCTAAGTAATAAGCTAACAAATGGGGAATAGAATAATAAGCCAATAGAGGGGAAAGAGAATAATAGAGGATAAATAGAATAATAAAATAATATTTAATCAATGCAAAGAAAGCAAGAAAGGAGAGAAAAAACATAAAATATATGAAACATAGAAAAGCAAGTATGATGGTAGATTTAAATACAAATATGTAAGTAATCACATTAAATGTTAATGGTTTGAATATTCCAGCAGTTATCAGACTGGATAAAAAACAGAACTCAAATATATTCTGTTTGTAAGATACACACTTTAGATATAAGTATGCAAAAATGTTTAAAGAGCATAGAAATAGTCAAACAGCAACTTACCACAAGAAATCTGGGGTAGCTGGACTAATATCAGACAATGTAAACTTTTGGGCAAAACCATTCCTAGAAAGAGAGATATTTTGTAATGACGTAAGTGTTAATCCATCAGAAATATATGACAGTTCTGGAACTGTACATGTCTAATAACATACTCCTCAAGTCTACAAAGCAAAAAGTGACAGAATAAATTAAAGCAATAGACAAATTCAAAAGAATTTTGGTAAGTTTTAATTCACCATTTTCGTAACTGAAAAGCCAAGTTAATGAGTCACATTATTTACGTCTTCTATGGTCTTGCCAAAATATTTTCAGCGTTTTTTGTTCTGTTTTGCTTTTTTGTTGTTGTTGTTGTTGTTGTTGTTGTTTTTGAGGCAGGGTCCTGCTCTGTTGCCCAGGCTGGAGTACAGTGGCACAATCACAGCTCACGGCAGCCTTGAGCTCCCTGACTCAAGTGATTCTCCTGCCTCAGCTTCCTGAGGAGCTGAGGTGTACACCACCGTGCCTAGTTGATTTTTTATTTTTTATAGAGACGGGGCTTCATTTTGTTGCCTAGGTTGGTATTAAACTTCTGGCCTCAAGCCATCCTCCTGCCTCAGCCACCCAAAGTGCTAGAATTACAGGCATGAGCCACCACTCCTGGTTTACTTTTTCTATCAGTTTATTTGAGTTCAAAATATAAAAATTTGTTTTACCTTATTGACGTATGGCATTTCTTTTCTTCAATATATTTGTATAATTCTGTATGGTTGATGTAATATGAATGAGGACAAGTAAACCAAGACTTACTAATATTAATGCTAATGTAATTTTCTCTATTTTTTCTTGCATTTCTTACAGTTTCTGTTTTATGAACGATAACACAATGATATCTGGTATACAAATGTTCACAAGTGTCACATCTCCATTATAAATTGAACATGCATCAATTAGAAATTATGTTAGATCATGAGCAACAGAGAGTCTTCCAAATAGTAAGAAAGATAAAAATTTTATTTTTAGGAAGGCCAGCACTAGTAAGGGTGCTTTTTAAATTCATCAACAGCTGGTCCAATTTCAAAACAAAGATAAAGAATTAATGAAAAACTACGTGACCAATGAGTAGAAATTACAAAATCAAGAAAGGAAAAACGTAATTCAAAAGCAAATGAATAGCATGTATTATAATAAGGGTGACTTAAAAGCTAAGCGGTGAAAAGAAATTTGTCTATAATTTCAAAAAACACACAGGCATCACAATCTTGTTTTAAAAAAGATGTGAAGCAGCAGATGAAAAACAGTCATGAATGAAGAGAAATATGAGAAATAAAAGTAAATTAGAAGTAAATTAAATATTTACAAAAATAAGTGTCACATTGGATGCAATCATAAATAGAATAAACAGTATTTAATGCTACAATCAGCGACATGGAAGTCAAACTTCAAAAAAAGTACACAAAATGAAAATTAAAATGAATGAGATGTAAAATTACAAAAAGATCATTAGATATGGAATTCAGATGAAAGAAAAGAAGAACAGAAAAGATGGAAAAATGCATTCAAAGATTTAATAGAAAAAAGTGTTTTTGAAATAAAAGTCTTGTTTGGCTCTGAAGAACAAATTAGACTGTTTCCTAGGGAAAATAACTGGTAAAGTTACTGATATTTGAAGATTAAGAAAAAAGTATCCTAAGGGAATCTTGGAGAAAAAGCAATTAACATACAAAAGGGAGCATAATTATGCTACTCTGAGATTTCTCTACAGGAGACTACTTACTGAGATAATTGGAAGAATTCAATGAAATAATGTAATTATGCTAGTCCTTGGATTGCCATCAGGACATTCATAAACTTACTGAAACTATATTCAAAATATTGTTTGTGCACACATGTAAACTTTGCTAGGATAAAACCAATTTTTTGTTTGTTTGTTTGTTTGTTTTTTGTTACCTGATTTACAAAGAGATGACAAATAAATTAAGAATCACTGCACTAGAGCATGTCTCCCCAGAGGTGGACGTCATCTTTGCAGGAGTCCATGGAAAGTGTTTTGTGTCCATGAGTTTACTACAAGATTCCTTCTAAGAGTATGAATTTTAATTCCAATTATATTTAAAATTAATAAGAATAGCATGTTCTCTATCATATGGATGGCCACCTAATTTTTTATTTTTCCTTTCTTTTGACAGAAGACCTACAAGGAACTTTATTTTCTTGTTTCTCTCTTCACTGGGGCACTGCCCCTTGGGAAGACCAAGTGGGCTCCTGGCACAGGGATCCTCCATCTTCTCTAGCACCCGCGGCATTGCCAGCAGGCCAAAAAGGGCAGCTGGCATTGTTGGCTTCAGTCTGACCCATGGTGCCCAGCTGGAGTCCCCTCAGCCCACAGTAGGGGCAAGGGCTGCTTCTCCACAGTTCATACTGAAGGCTTTCAGCCCTGCCCAGCTGCCTCTTCCCCCAAAGTCTGGCTTTTGAATACTCTTCTCCTTCCTGGGGAGGATTTTTGCCCCTGTGAGTTAGACAGGAACCAGAAGAACAGTTTATCTGCTTCATCATGTCTGTGACCTGGGGTTCACCTAGCCTCTAATCCTTCTGGCAAGCACCGCGCTTGAGCACTGTCCACACAGTGGAAACCACAGGAAACGACTTTGACTTGTGGAGGAGGAAGAATGCGAAATGAAAACAAAAGCAAAAGAACTGTCCACAGGAGCACACAGAAAAGCCCCATCCACTGCCCATCTCTCTCCCTTGGGCCCCCAAACAACCACTAAAGTAAGACCCAAACTAAAGGCCTGACATGTAAACCCAAAATCAATTAACCTCTCCTGAAACATGCAAAGAAAATGCCCACCCAGAAATATCCAAAATCATCTGTGCCAATTATGAAGAGACCAACGGCTTCATCCACCCTCTCTGGAACCTCTGGTACTGACTGTGTCATCCATGGGGTGCCCCAAGGAGGGTGGACTCTTTTCTCAAGGCCAGGACAGTGACAGTTACAAAAGGTGGTCTTGCTTGCACCTGAGAACTGCTTTTTCTTCAACTAACGGACAGTGACATGGCCTAGGCCAGGGGTATGCTTGAACTCATGAGACACCACCAAGCCCCAGAACCAGTGGTGTCTTTTAATGCACCGACCTTTGGCAGGTGGTGACAATCTCCAGGAAACCAGCACAATTCACAAATACAGATTAGGACAATGCAAGGGCTATCTCTGGTGGCAAAACACCAGCAAACAAAACTGGGCCAAGCAGGGGCAGGACACTGGAGGTGCCCTATGACCATATCTTTTCCAGATTTGCAGCAAAGGCACCACTGGGGTTTCCCACATGACCTGTCCCAAATGGCATGCGGAGTCACATGGTGAAGTCACCGAGGTCCACATGTGGGTCTCAGCTTTCTCAGCTCTGGGACTCAGACCCTGTAACCACTGGCCCATTCTCTTCTATACTCAATGTGGATTACCCATCCTCTACCTTGCAGCTGGGGGACAGCCTGGAGGGGAGACATCTTGGAGGTCACACATTCTACAGGGTTTAATGTTGTCCATTCCCCACCTCTCCCATTTTTTTCCCTTTTCCTTTTGTCTTTGTCTCATTGCTAGATGACCATCTTATGATTGAGCATTACTTTATTTTAATGTGCATGTTTATGCTTGTGTTTAGGTGACCACGTTGCACAAAAGGATCATGAAGCACCAGCATTTACATTTTAATATACTGGTAAGCACATTGCTTTGCTCTTGCTATCCCCCTCTAATGCCACAAATGAAAACTTTTAGCACCTGCTATTGGGCAAACACTGATTTCTTTAAACAGTTATGAGGGAAAAAAAACCCTAGACTTTGCTTTTAAAAAGCACTGAACTATGACATTATTAAATTTTGACTTAAATTACTTACATAAGAGTTGCATGTCCTTTCCTGAAAACTACCATGTTTTGTAGGAATGTTCTACTTCAATTATTTTGGGCTAACGGAAAAATACAGAGGCAGAATTAATATAGGATAAAAGGTCTTAAATTATTAAACAGAGAAAACAGTGAGATAATCAAATCATCGTATGGTACACTATCATATTTGTATATGTAAGATCAATGGTGAGCACTAGTATAGCTTCAGCAAAAACTTATTTTCTATATAAAATTAATATGGTTTATTTACATTTTATTACTTGTGTGATGTGATGAATTCAACTTTTAATTTAGACTGTATAGTTGTAAAAGGGATGATAGCACAGGTATTTCATCCCTAGGTTTACATATATATATTTACAGGCCATCATAATTCTAAAACAGTTTCTGTCCTCGCTGTGTATCAGAAAAAAAAAAATCTTCTTTTATAAGTATTTTAAAAATCCCACACATAGCATAATTTATCCAAACTGGCTTTGCTGTAGGCAGTGTGCTGTCATTCTCTAGCTAAGTGACTCCACCAATCTGTCTCAAAGCATGGGACAGGAAGAGTTATGCCTCAGCGAAACAACATGCCCCAGTTTGTCAGGGTTATTCTGAAATAAGGCCATTATTTATTTGTTGGTCAAAACTCAAAACAAACAAATTCTCTAATTCCATGTTTACTTAGTAGTTAACAAATGCATGAAAAGTTACTGTCTTCCATGTTTCATTTTATCCTGAGTTCCCCATGAAACAGAGCATGAAGGCATGATACACAGCTTACATGCTTGCTTTGTGGAGAGAGTGCAATCTCAGTGAACCAAGAATGAAGGAAAAGGGGATTTTAGTCAAGGAAGGAGCAAAAGCCATTACAAAGCAATACATTACCAAGGCATTCATAGGCGTACAGAAAACCTGACTGATTGGTCATATAGGATATCTTTACAGAGGATATGTGGAATCATTGCTTCTCTGAACCATCTGGTTGTATTGGAAAGAGAGGAAGAAAAAACAATTTATCAACCAGTTCCTTTCTTCCTTCAGTCTCATTCAGTCTCACTAACACCCCATCTGACCCCACTAAACAGTCACTGGAGAAGGCAGAGCTTCTGCGGGTCCAGGTAATCAGACCTAGACCTTTAGAACCGCTGTGGCTCCTTTTGAGGTAAACATGATGGTGGCCATGCTGCAGCCCAGCCCTTGCCTCCAAAGAAAAGGAAGAGGAAGATTATATGGAGCCTGTGATGAAACAGAACCATACATCCAATATCTGGGTACCATAGAACACAGAGTTCAGAGAAAGAAAGAAGCTACTTTATTTAATGGGAGGGAAAGAAAGCAAAAAAGATGGTCAGAAATGAGGTAAGTGAAGCTGAGTGCCAATTTACCCATTTGTAATAAGAAATATAAATTCTACTTGCATCCATTGACCAGGAAATTCTCAGCATACTACATGAAAAATCAAATTAAATCAGAAGGTTGCATTTTGAGCATGAGATCACAGCAGGGAGAGTTATTTGTACATGTTCACGCCTGAAGGACATTAGGATCTGACCTCCATAATTGAGACCTACTCTTGGGGCAAGGTATCTGCTTGCACATCTCTGAATCTTCTTTTTTTGTGATTTACTGGGTGATATAATTTGGATTTGTGACCCCACCCAAATCTCATGTTGAATTGTAATCCTCAGTGTAGGAAAAGGGGCCTGGTGGGAGGTGACTGGATCATGGGGGCAGATTTCCCCCTTGCTGTTCTCTTGATAGTGATTGAGTTCTCATGAGATCTAGTTATTTGAAAGTGTGTAGCAACTCCCCCTTCTCTCTATTCCTTCTGCTCCAACCATGTAGGACATTCCTGCTTCTCCTTACCTTCTTCCATGATTGAAAGTTTCCTGAGGCTTCCTCTGCTTTACTTCCTGTATAGACTGTGGAACTGTGAGCCAACTAAACCTCTTTCTTTCTTCTTTTTTTTTAGTAGTCACAGAACACTGATGAAAACTTCTTTTCTTTATAAATTATCCAGTATAAGCTAGTTCTTTATAGCAATGAGAGAGCGAACTAATACACTAGGCCTCACCCCCTGGTCTTGGGATTTGCTTTGACCAATAGAATGCCACTAAAATGATGTTATGTTAGTTACGAGGATAGACCTCAAGAGGATTTGCGTGCTTGTGCTTAACCTCTTGGATCATTGCTTAGCAGCCTGTTGCAGTATAAGAACCCACACAGAGGAGGAATGAGCTGTCTAATATGAGGTCATCTGAAAAAGCCATTCCCCAGGCAACCCAGCAGCTGATCACAAAGGCATGAATGACCCCAGCAGAGGCCAGAATAATTGCTCAGATGAGCATAATCTAAAGTGCCAATCCCCAGAATTGCTTGCTCATTAAATTGTTGTTGTCTGAAATCACCAAGCTTTGGGGTAGTTTGCTATACAGCAAAGGCTAACCAATACGTTTAGTATCTGAAGAGTAGGTGATTTTTCCTTCTTTCAGTTGATAATCACATTTCAGGTTTATGACTTTAATTAAAATGTGGGCTTCCCCCAAAAATAAATAGAAAATAAGTTGAAGTATGTACTTTTGAAGGGAAGACCAGCCACCAGGAATTTCAATGGGTATTTTAATATGTTCCATGAATGCAGATAAATTTTTACCTTCCCTATTATCCTTTTACTTTATAACAGAGAAGAGTTGTTTAATACACAGAGAAATTTTTGTTTTTTTAGAATTCCAAAGAATTGTACTTCCTGCAAAATATACATTCTTTTTCTCTTCCTTCAACACCTACACAAGTGCTGTGAAAAGATACAAAAAATGAATTATTGACACATTTCATGAATAAAATGTCAATCATTAATCTTAATCTCTTGACCATACAAGCCAGGAGACTTGGAAACTCTTCATTCTCATTGAAGTTGGACTTCTCATCTGAAAAGTCTACTTGAACTGAGAATTCCAGGGATGAAACAGCTAGGCCAAACTTGCTTTACTTATAACTAATGCATTGATTATAATTAACATATTATACTATTGCAGTGGACTTTTAGTTCAGAACTGCCAATAAAGTTCAACTATCCCAGAAATAAATGGGATGTTTTCTCCATAAACTGCCTGTTAACTACCCTTTAAGGAAGCTGTGATAAAAAAGGACAGCTGTCTTAGACTCCAGCTCTGGAAACTCTATGTAGTATCCTGGCAACAAGCAAAGAGAATATCTGATTTGTGGAGTCAACCTATGTTGCTTAATAGTGGAGCTCTGAGAATCAATGTTGTAAAGATTCACAGTTTCATAGAAGTGCATGGCATATATAATGATTATGATTAGTTTTGAGAGTAGAATATTATCCACACCCCTTAGAAATAGGACCAAAAAATAGCTCTATTTCCAGTTCTAAGAAGAAAAAAGAATCCACATATAATGAGAAAAAAGGCATGTGGTACTTGACATAAATACACTTATTTATTGCCCTTTTCTTATTTGTCTTCTGGGTCAACTCTAAGCCATGAGAATAATAACATGCCCACATGAACAAATAGGAAGGGTTAATGTCAGCCCATATATTTTCTTTATTAAATTGGTACCAAGCATTCCAGTTAAAAGCACGTGTTCTCACAACTGGAGACAGTTCAATTGTGCACCTTGAGATCGGTCTATTATATGCCAACTACAGTGAAAATAAAGGAATGGCTATTCTCCAGATAGAAAAAAATCAATTAACTGAGCAGCCTGCAATTCTTAGCCGTTATGAATCTTTCCACATAGCCTCAGCAGGGTTCTTTTATAAATGTGTACTTTCACCAACAGTTATCTCAACCTCCCCAGCAAATGACATCAAATAGTACAGTGAAAAAAATCAAGAAAGTAAAGATTTCTCTATACTCCAATGGTTACTGACATATTTTTCTGGAAGACAAAAAGGTAATCCTTTAGAAACAAACAGATCTTTTTCTAATAAGTGGCTATTACAATCAAATAAAGCTATTTTCTGGAGTGTACATGACCTTAAAAAATAGCTATTTTGAAAGCATATGTGTGTGTGTGTGTGTGTGTGTGTGTGTGGTGTGTGTGTGTGTGTGTGTCTGTGTGTCTGTGTAGAGAGAGAGACAGAGAGATCTTGCTTTTTTTCTAAAGAGAGGTAAGTAAATATTTTATAATATGTTAGTGGTAAATAGAGTCATTTAAACCGTGAACATGATTTCATCCAAATAATTTTGCACACTAAAAAGTACACTGCTTTTTAGAATAGATCTGGGAAGTTATTATGATATTGTAATCTTTTGCTAGGTCCCTCAAAATCAGAGTAGCTTCATCCTTGTAAAAGGGCAAAAGCAGAAATTTAAAGGTAAAGAAGAGTTTGTGGAGCAATTTAAATAGTGACCTATTAAATAATGGTACATTAAAATTTTCAACTGGTAATCTTATGAGACTGGATCTACCCAGTTCATGGGGAGTGTAATTATTTAACAATAGAAATCTTTGATATTCATTCAAAAAATAATAGTGAATGACTACTATGTACCAAGCACTTTTCTAGGCACTGAACATATTGTGGGGGACATGATTCAGCTCTTGCCTTTCTAGAGGTTACATTCTAGAAAACAGAAACAGGCAAAAAATAAGTCATCAAGTAAATAAACAAAATGAATTACAACAGAGATGAAGAAAATATAACAGTAATGTGATGGTGACTGAAGCAGGCAAGGGGTGAGGCTTGGCTACTTTATAGTACATGTAAGACAAAGCAGTGCTGAGAAGGTGACATTTGTTTTGAGGCCTGAGTGATGAGAAAGAACCATCCATTTGAAACTCTAGAGCTGAGAGTTCTAGGTAGAGGGAATAACAAATGCAAAAGTTCAAAGTCTGGAACAATTTCGGATGATCAAAGGTTGAAGGGTTTGTATGGCTAGAAGGGTTTGTGTGGCTAGAGTTTGGTGAGCTACCACCAGTTCTTGTTGGGTCATAAATATTATGAGCAAATAATTGGGATTTTATTTTAAATACATTGGAAATTCATAGAAGGAGTTCAGCTGGAGATAAATACAGTATGATTTATGTTTTTTACAAAAATCAATCTGATAGTTGTATCAGGAGCAGGAATGGAAGGAGTAAGACCAGCTGGGAGGCTGCTATAATAGAACAGAGGACAAAACATGGTGACTTGCTCTACGGTAGTATCTGTGAAGGGTGTCTGTACCGGAAATGGAAAAAATAGTGGATAGATTTGGGTTATGGTGTAGGAGTAGATTTCTTTTTAATTTTAAACTTTATTTTAGTGGGTACATAATAGATGTATATATTTGCAGGCTATACGAGACATTTTGATACTGGCACACAATGTGTAAAAATCACATTAGGGTAAATGGGGTTTTCATCACCTCAAGCACTTATCCTTTCTTTGTGTTACCAACAATCAAATTATACTCTTTTAGTTATTTTTAAATGTACAATAAACTATTGTTGACTGGAGTCACTCTGTTGTGCTGTCAAATATTAAATCTTATTCATTCTATCTAATTATATTCTACTACCTATTAACCATCCCCACCTCCCCACAACCGGCTCTGCTAACATTTCTAGCCTCTGGTAATCATCCTTCTACTCTCTATGTCCATGAATTCAATTGTTTTGATTTTTAGATCCCACAAATAAGGGAGAACATGTCATGTTTGTCTTTGTGTGCTTGGCTTATCTCACTTAACATAATGACCTCCAGTTTCTATTCATGTTGCTGCAAATGACAGGTTCTCATTCTTCTTTATGGCTGAAGAGTAGTACTCCATTGTATATATGTACCACATTTTCTTTACCCATTCATCTTTTGACGGACACTTACATTGCTTCCAAGTCTTGGCTATTGTGACTAGTGCTGCAATAAATATGAGAGTGCAGGTATCTCTTTGATATACTGATTTCTTTTTTGGGGGTATATACCTAGCAATGGGATTCCTGAATCACCTGGTAGCTCTGTTATTAGTTTTCTGAGGAACCTTAAAACTGTTCTCTGTAGTGGTTATATTAATTTAACATTCCTATCAGCAGTGCTTAAGGGTTTCCTTTTCTCCACATTCTCATCAGCATTTGTTATTGTTTGTCTTTTGGAAAAAATCAATTTTAACTGGGATGAAATGATACATCATTGTAGTTTCGAGTTACATTTCTCTAAATATCAATGATGTTGAGCACCTTTCTATATACCTGTTTGCCATTTGAATGTCTTCTTTGAGAAATGTCTATTCAAATCTTTTGCCCATTTTTTATTGGATCATTAGATATTTTCCTATAGAGCTGTTCGAGCTCCTCATATGTTCTGGTTACTTAGTCTCTTGTCAGATGGGTAGTTTGCAAATATTTTCTCCCATTCTGTGGGTTTTCCCTTCACTTTGTTGATTATTTCTTCACTGTATAGAAGCTTTTTAACTTGATATGATCTCATTTGTCCATTTTTGCTTTAGTTGTCTGTGCTTGTGGGGTATTAATCAGGAAATCTTTGCCCAGTCCAATGTGTGGGTCAGTTTCCCCATTTTTTTATAGTAGTGTTATATTCTGAGGATTTAGATTTAAATATTTAATCAATCTTGGTTTGATTTTCATACATGGCAAGAGATACGGGTCTAGTTTCATTCTTCTGCATATGGATACAGAGTTTTCCCAGCACCATTTACTGAAGAGACTGTCCTTTTCCCAATGTATGTTTTTGGTAACTTTGTTGAAAACAAGTTCACTGTAGATGTATGGATTTGTTTCTGGGTTCTCTATTCTGTTCTATTGGTCTGTCTGTGTCTATTGTTAGGCCAATATCATGCTGTTTTGGTTACTATAGCTGTGTAGTATAATGTGAAGTAAGGTAACATGATTCCTTCAGTTTTGTTCTTTTTGCTTAGAATAGCTTTGAATATTCTGGATCTTTTCTGGTTCCATATAAACTTGGATTGTTTTTCTCTATTTCTGTGAAGGATGTCTTTGGTATTCTGATAGAGATTGCATTGAATCTGTAGATTGCTTTGGGCATTAGGGACATTTTAACAATATTGATTCTTCCAATCTAAGAACATGGGATATCTTTCCATTTGTGTGTGTGTGTTTTCTTCAATTTTTTTCATCAATGTTTTACAGTTTTCATCAGAGCAATCTTTCACTTATTTGGTTAATTCCTGGTATTTTATTTTATTTGCAGCTATGGTAAATGGGGTTATTTTCTTGATTATTTTCAGATTGTTCACTGTTGTCATATAGAAATGCTACTGATTTTTGTATGTTGATTGTGTATCCTGCAACTTTACTCAATTTGTTTATCAGTTCTGATATTTTTTCTTGTGTGGAGTCTTTAGGTTTTTCCAAATATAAGGTCATATCATCTGCAAACAAGGATAATTTGACTTCCTCGTTTCCAGTTTGGATGTACTTTATTTTGTTCTTTTCTGATTGCTCTAGCTAGGACTTTCAGTACTATGTTGAGTAACAGTGGTAAAAGTGGGCATCCTTGTTGTGTTCCAGATCTTACAGGAAAGGCTTTCAGTGTTTCCCCACTCAGTATGATATTAGCTCTGGAACTGTCATATATGGCTTCTATTGTGTTGATGTATTTTCCTTCTACACCGAGTTTTTTGAGAGTTTTTTTATTATTGTGAAGGGATGTTGCATTTTATCAAATGCTTTTTCAGCATCAATTGAAATGATCCTATAATTTTTGTCCTTCATTCTGTTGATGTGATACATCACATTAATTGATTTGCATATGCTGAACAATCCTTGTATCCCAGGGATAAATTACACTTGGTCATGATGAATGCTTTTTTTAAAGTGCTGTTAAATTGAGTTTGCTAGTATTTTGTTGAGAATTTTCACGTCAATATTCACCAGGGATATTGGCCTGTAGTTTTCTGTTTCTGATGTGCCTTTGACTTTGATATCAGGGTAACACTGGCTTTATAGAATGGATTTGGAGTATTTCCTACTACTCTATTTTTCAGAATAGTTTGAGTAAGATTGGCATTAGTTCCTCTTTAAATGTTTGGTGGAATTCAGCAGTGATGCCATCAGGTCCCAGGCTTTTCTTTACTGCAGACTTTTTATCATGGCTCTTGTTACTTGAATTAGTCTGTTCAGGTTTTGGAGTTCTTCATGGTTCAATCTCGATAGGTTGTATGTGTCTATCAATTTATACATTTCTTTTAGCTTTTCCAATTTATTTTATTATTAGAAGCTCATAGTAGCTTCTAATAATCATTTGTATTTATACTGTATTGGTTGTAATGTCTTCTTTTCCACCTCTGGTTTTATTTATTTGGTTCTTTCTTTTGTTGTTAGTTAATCTGGGGAAAGATTTGCCAACTTTTTATCTTTTAAAAAAATAACTTTTTGTTGATTCTTTTGTTGTTTTTTGTTTCAATTTTGTTTACTTCTGCTCTGATTTTTATTATTTCTTTTCTGCCAATTTTGGGTTTGGTTTGCTTCTGTTTCTCTAGTTCTTTAAGATGTACTGTTAGGTTTCTTATTTGAGGGTTTTCTTCTTTTTTGATGCAGGCACTTATAGCCATAAGCGTCCCTCTAAGTACCGCTTTTGCTGTATTTCGTAGGTTTTGGTATATTGCATTTCTGTTGTCATTCATTTCAAGAAATTTTTCAGTGTCTTTCTTAATTTCTTCATCAAACCACTGATCATTCAGGAGCATATTTTTAAAAATTTCCATGTGTTTCTATTGCCTCCAAAATTCCTCTTGTTTTTGATTTCTAGTTTTATTCCATTGTGATCACAGAAGATGCTTGATATTATTTCAATTTTTTGAAGGTTCTGAAACTTGTTTTGTGGTACAACATATGGTCTACCTTTGACAATGATCCATGTGCTGAGGAAAAGAATGTATATTCTGCAGCCATTGGATGACATGTTCTGTAAATATCTATTAGGTCAATTTGGTCTTTAATGTAGATTAAGTCAGATATTCTCCTGTTAATTTTCTGTCTGGATGATCTTTCCAATCCTGAAAATAGGGTACTGAAGTCTCCAGCTATTATTGTATTGGGGTCTCTCTTTCTCTTTAGCTCTAATATTTGTTTTATATATTTGGGTGCTCCAGTGTTGGATGTATATATGCTTACAATTACTATATTCTCTTACTGAATTGACCCCTTTATCATTATACAATGTCCTTCTTTGTCTCTTTGTATTTTTTTCTGTTAAAATATATTTTGTCTAAGTAGAGCTACTCCTGCTCTCTTTTTGGTTTCCATTTGCATGAGCTGTCTTCTTCCATCCTTTCATTTTCAGTCTATGTGTGTCTTTATAGATTAATTATATTTCTTGTAGGCAACATATCTTTGGGTCTTTTTTTAAAAAAATCATTCAGGTACTCTATGTATTTTGATTGGAGAGTTTAGTTCATTGACATTCAGTGTTATTACTGATGAGTAAGGACTCATTCCTGCCATTCTGTTATTTGCTTTCTGACTGTTTTGTGATATTCTCTTCCTTCTTTGCTTCCTTCCTATCTTTCTTGTAGTGAAGATGATTTTCTCTGGTGGTATGTTTTAATTTCCTGATTTTTATGTTTTGTGTATCTGTTGTATTTTTTTCATTTGAGGTTACCATGAGGCTTGCAAATAATATCTTATAACCCATTATTTTGAACTGATGACAACAGAAGACTGATTTTGTAAACAACCAAAGTAACAGAGAAAACTGATAAAAACTCTACACTTTAATTTTATCCCCCTGCTTTTAAACTTTTGTTGTTTCTATTTATATTTTATTGTACTATGTCTTGAAAAGTTGTATTTATTATTTTTATTAGTTCATCATTTAGTCTTTCTACTCAAAATATGAGTAGTTTATATACCACAATTATAGTGTTATAATATTCTCTATTTTTCTTTGTATTTACTATTATTAGTGAGTTTTCTGTTTTCAGATGATTTCTTATCTCTCCTTAATGTCCTGTTCTTTCACATTCAAGAACTACCTGGGACTCTGCCTGGTGCCCTATCCTACTGTGGCTGATCTGGTATCCAAGTTGCAAGAATAAGTCCTCTTTACTCTTTCCTCTCCTCTCTTCAAATGGAGGGAAGGAGTCTCTCCCAGAGCTGTGAGCTGCACTGCCTGGGGTTGGGGGAGGGGTAGCTCAAGCACTCCCTTGGCCACCCCAGTTGGTGTCTCATTGGGTGATATGCCCCCCAAGTCCACTCGCTGTGAGCCCAGCATAATACCAGGACTTGTCTAGAAATTGCACTTCTTGTGGTTTAGACTGCATTTCAAGTTTATTTAGAACCTCAGAGCACTTTAACCTGGAGCAGCAAGGCTTGCCAGAACTCAGCTTCCAACTGCTGGGATAGGCAATTCCTCTCTGGCTAGGGCTTGTCTAAATGTTCCCTCTATGAGCACTGGCTGAGTTTTTCCCAGTATTGCTTTCCACTGTGACAGGGCAGCACTGAGTTCCAATGCCAAGTCCCACGATCACTGTGCTCTCCCTCCCCCAAGTACACAGATTTTTCTCTTCGTGCCACACAGCTACTGCCAGGGTATGGGGGAGGGTTGGCGTTGGCAATTCAAGACTGTCTTTCTTACCCTCTTCAGTGACTTTCAGTGATAGGAAGTTAATACCAGGTACTGTGATCACTCACCTGATTTTTGGTTCTTATGAAGGTGCTTTTGTGTGTATAGTTGTTCAAGTTGGTTTTCCTGTGGGGAGGACAATCAGTAGAGGTTTCTATTCAGCTGTCTTGCTCCACTTTCCTCCAGAGTAGATACGACACAGTGATTAAGGAGAAGGAAGTGTCAAGGATGACTCTTCAATTTGATTTGTACAGTCCCATACATGAGGAGACACTGAAAGAGGATTAAATTTGGGGTAGAGAGTTTGGAGATTATCAGTGCTGTGTTGAACTTGTTGAATTTGAGATACCTTTGAGCCACTGAAATGAAGAAGTTGAGCAGAGAGTTAGATATGGAGGCCTAGGACTCAAAAAACAAATATGGGCAAGAAGACCTAGTAAGATCAGCTTCATCCCTTGGCCAGAACACTATCACTCTCAACCAGATTCAAGACAGGCCTAAACAGCACCTGTTTCTAGTGGACTCCTCCTCCACTATCAAATAGGCCGACGGGGCTCAGAGTGCTCCAGGCAAGACAATATTTACAACAGAACTCAACATTGTGAAGGCCATTGATATCAACTGTCACTCTCAATAGAACTGATGCCCCATCTTCTTCTAAGAGACCATATTAAGACTAATTCTTTGTCCTTCCTATTCCATCAACCTCCCTCCCATGTTGTTTTCATCAGTTACTACCAGAAGTCCAAATCTCCCAGTCATCCATCATCATCTAGACTTTCCATCCACCTCCACGCAGGTGCAAGTCTGATATCATCTCTCACATTTCCATGATCCTCAGTTCCACATCCTCTGAAATTCAAGACCTGTCATCAGCACAATCCCGTTTCCTTTACTTTATCTCTTAATGTCCCTTTCACCTTCTTGTTTTAATTATAATCTGGCTGTTTCCTAAGGACAATAATGGATTTTTCTACATCCCTTTTACATGCTACTTATAGGACCTCAAGGTAAGATAGGTGTCCTTGTCACTTCCAGATCATTTTACCTTCATTCTTCACCAAAAGCCACAGGTCTTTGAATTGCACTGCCCCAGACCTCACGATTCCTAGTTTATTATTTTAGCAGTCATTGTATACTGCACTCCTAGTTACTCAGCCTCATTCATATTGGAAAATATCCTTAATCTGAACTCAAACGTCATGACCACAGTCATCTATGTTTCTAGCTCATAATTCTGTTACCCTCATTTCAACTATTCTTAAATCCTATCAGAAGTCCTAACCACTATCTAAGTGGGCCTTCATCACTGCTGCCTAGCAAATGTGCCTTCTTTTGCTGGTAAAGTTGCTGTGATACTTGTTAAGAAGTCTATTTCCTATCTTCTTTCTCCTTTTCCAATCCTTCATCATATTCATATTTTCATACTCTTTTTTATTGTCATCAAATCTACAACCTCTTCTACCAGAACTGATATTCTCTCTGTGCCACCTGTAAAAAATAAGGAATAATAATGACGACTAAACTTATACTATAAACCCCCTCCTCTGTACCACCTGATACTTTTGCTCTGGAAATTATCCCCTCTTTAGAGGATCACCCCCATCATCACAACTTCCTCTTTCTGTCTTCATTTTGTTCTTTATAAAGAAGCTGCAGTGATTTTTTTTTTTTTAAACTATAAATCAGTTTACTTCACTCCCCTGTTCAAAATTGTCTAGTGGTTTCCTATCACATTTAGATAACAATCGAAATTATGACTACGATCCAAAAAAGTCTGCCTATCTTTCTGACTCCATTTTTTACCCCTCCCCACATTGCCCAGTCTACTCCCATCTTCTTGCAATCAGTTGAACATGAACAATCCAAATTCATTCTTGTCTCAGGACCTTTCTGTTTGTTGTACTTCCTTCCTGGAATGCTACTCCTATATATACTCTCATTCTTACTTCTTCCCTTCAATTAGATCTCTGCTCAAATATCACCTTCTCAGACAGACATTCTCTGAACATCCTATTTAAAAGAGCCACCACCCACCTGTCCTACATCATGTTACTCTCTATTCCATTACCTTGCTTGACAGTACACAGAAAACTTTCACTAGCAGGAACTATTTTATTTATTTATTTATTTATTTTCCTGGTTTTGTCTATCTCTTCCCTAGAATATCATCCCCATTGAGGCTGAAACTTTATATTTTGTTAACACTTGCATTCTAAGAGTCTCAGTGGTATCAGCATTGTAGGCACTCATAAACATATTAGTTTGTGAATAAATATATTAATGAAAGAGTCAACACATAAATGAATGAATGCAGTTGTAAAAGTCCACTGAGGAACAGATTTTTGGAGAAAGACAATAATTTTAATGGTGGACTAGTTGTGTTTGAGGTGCTGCTGAAGTATCCAGGTAAGGATGTCTAGAAGATAATTGTCAATCCTGGAATTCGGAAGAATTTTCACAGTGAGAAATAAAGAATTGAAAAAGACAGTTTTATTCGTTTCCTATTGCTGCTGTAACAAATCACCACAAACTTAGTGGTTCCAATAACACAAATTTACCATCTGGGAGTATGGGAAGTCGGAAGTCCTAAAGTCAAGGTGTAGATAGGGCTGAATTCCCTTTGGAGTCTCTAGAGGAAAATCTATTTCTTTGCCTTTTCCACCTTCTAGAGATTGTCCACTTCCTTGGCTATAGCCCCTTCCACCATGTTCAAAGCAAGCAATCTAATCTCTCTTTCCTCTCTCACCTCTGCTTCAATATTATATCTCCTGCTATGACTATAACTCTCTTGCTTCTCTTTAATAAAGATTCTTGTGATTACATTTGACCCACCTGGATAATACAGGAATATCTCCCCATCTCAAGATCATTAACGTAATCACATCTGCAAACTCCCTTTTACCATGCAAAATTTGCAGATCCCAGGGATTAGGACACATGGACCTCTGTGGGATGGACATATCCTGTCTACCATGGAAGTTAATGAAATAAGCTCATGGATTATCTACAAGAGACTGAAGAAATTGATATTGAACAGTCTTTAGATAGCTGAATAAAGTACCAAAATATTTGAATGCTGTGGAAGCAAAGGAAATAGATATTTTCAAGAAGATTGGTAGCCCACATGGTCAAATGCTGGAGAAGCATTGACAAAGAAAAAAAGAAAAAATAAGTTTCAGTGTCTGGCAATTAGGATATCATGGGTGGTTTTCCAAGAAACAATTTCTGTCAAGTCTTGGTGAGGGGAAGCCAGATTTTAAGTAACTGATAAATAAATGAGCATTTAAAAAATAGTTATTAAGCCTCTTCCTATTAAGAAAAATGATTTGGTGACAGCTATTGTGGCAAGTAAAAGTTGAAGAGATAATCTAGCGTAAGAAACAATGTCATCATTCAGCTAATATCTATTTTTCTAAGCAGAGTGAGAGTAAACATTTCAACTCTTCTTTCCACATGAAGAAACAGGCAGGAACAAAACTGACTCAGTGGTGTGGAGAGAAGCAGAGGCAAGCAAGAACATTGGTTTATGCTAGCTTAAAAGGTCACTGCCATGTAAGGGTTCCCTGTCGGCAAATTAGCTGCAAACTCCACTCCTGATTCCATGTAATGGATTTTAAAGCTGATGCCCCGCCAAATTGATTTATAAGATGAATTGTTGCTGAAGCTGAGTTGAACATTTGAGTTCTGGGTATAAATGGGCAAAGAGCATCATACCCTCCTCCAGCCTGATTATGCTGCTGTCCTTGCCACCTTTCCCTCTTCTCTTCCATCCTGCAATCTATAATTGCTGAAGGAGGATCTGGGATGGAAGAATGGGAAAACAAATGGGGCCAAGGAAACCTGGAGGCAGAGATCTTTTTGTAATGAAAATGTCACTGAACAAATGTACCAAAGCAGTCTATTTTCAACATAGTTATCACAATAAATTTTCCTTTAGATCAATATCAAGGAAATTCAGATTACAGTGTCCTTGGTAACAGACTCTTCAGATAGACTTCTCCACTGACTAGCTGTATTACCTTGAGAAAGTTGCTTAACTTCTCTGGGCTTCACTTTTCTCATCTGTAAAACTAGAATCATAATAATAGCTAATCTTCACAGATGAACTGAAAGAAAGCAAAGTGATAGTAATAATAACATTGATTCAAATAATAGCTGCTACTGAGAACAGTAAGGATCAGCAAAGTCATACAAGCATTTTGTATGTATTAGCTCATTTATTACAACAACCTTATGAGATATGTATTGTTTTGGCCTCCATTTTACAGATTAGGGCTCTGAGGCGTACAGAATTAAATACCCAGCTAGTGAGTAGAAGAGCCAATTTCATGATAGGTGCACAATGAATGACGAGTAATCATGAAAATAATAATGTTGATTTTAGAATCAAATGCCCAGAGCTCTGGTAGAGTGGGATTATTTGTATGAGAAAATGATTGCTTCGAATCTTTTAAATAAATACATTTAGTTTCAATGATATCCTTTAATTTACTGATACTTCATCTCTTTCAACAAAAGCATTTGATATAGTTGGATGTTTGTCCCCTCCAAATCTAATGTCAAAATGCAATTCCCAATGTTGGAAGTGGGGCCCAGTGGAAGGTTTTTGGATGATGGGAGTGGATCCCTCAGGAATGGCTTAGTATCATCCTCTTGGTGATGAATGAGTTCCTGCTTTGTTAGTTCACATGAGATCTGTTTGTTTAAAAGAGTATGGGCTGGGCATGGTGGCTCACGCCTGTAATCCCAGCACTTTGGGAGACCGAGGCATGCAGATCACGAGGTCAGGAGATCGAGACCATCCTGGCTAACACGGTGAAACCCCATCTCTACTAAAAATACAAAAAAGCAGCTGGGCGTGGTGGCAGGTGCCTGTAGTCCCAGCTACTTGGGAGGCTGAGGCAGAAGAATGGCATGAACCCAGAAGGTGGAGCTTGCAGTGAGCCAAGATCATGCCATTGCACTCCAGTCTGGGCGACAGTGCAAGACTCCATCTCAAAAAAAAAAAAAAAAAAAAAAAAGAGTATGGCATCTTCTCCCTCCTTTTGCTCCCACTTTTTTTTTTTTTTTTTTTTTGACAGGGTCTCACTCTGTCACCCAGGCTGGAGTGCAGTGGCATGATCGTGGCTCATGATAGCTTTGACCTGGGCTCAAACAATTCTCCCACCTCAGCCTCCCAAGTAGATGGACCACAGGTGCACGTCACCACACTCAGCTAATTTTTTACTTTTTTCATAGAAATGGAGTCTCACCATGTGCTGGGATTACAGGTGAAAGCCATCACGTAGTGGGAGATTAGAAGGAGGGAGACTACGGTTGGGTATTTATGTTCTTAGCTTTCTTCTTGCAGGGCCTGTTAGCCGCCATCCCACACAACCCTATAGATCTCTAGGTCTTGATAATAGCTCCCTCCCTTTGGACTCAGGGCTAGCAATAAATAATAGGCCCAGGCCCTTTTTACTAGCCCTGGGTACTGTGCCATTTTAAATGATTCCCTACATCCTGTCCACCTCTTTGTAAATTGTCCTTTCATTAAACTCTCCCTACATACTAAAGCATGCCTCTGTTTCCTGGTAGGACCTTGATACCCTAAGAAAGACAGGCATGTAAGATTAAATTTAACCTAAGAAAGAATGAAACAAAATTTAAAATAACGAACAAAATTAAAAACTCTGTCTACTCTCAACAGCCATACATACCAGAATCATTACTTTAAGTAAAAAATAGCAAAGAAGTTTAATAGTTCAATTTAAAGCTATTTAATTAGAGTTCAATTAAATAGGATTAATAGACATAAAGCCAGATTAAAGTAATGAAAGGTCTGAATTAGATAATTATATATGCATTGTTGTCTATGTATAGACAAATATGGATTAATGGCTAAGTACATGTTCTAGAACAGAGGTCCATTTACATAGTTGTTACTTTTAGTGAACATTACTGATCAGTTCCAATGTTCTCAAACACATGAACTCTAAGTCATTTTGTCTCATAGGATAAATATTTTCCTTGTGTCCTTATTTCTATTATTTTTATACCTCAATATTCTATTTATAATTCATGTAAGTTCAGCAAAGCTTTACATGATGAGGGATTCTAAAGAGGTACTTAAGACATTTGTGTTGGGTGCTGGGTATATATTTAAGGTTCATTGGGAGTAACATTATCTTCAGTGTGAGACTTTCAAAACTATTTGATGATATTGATATTAAACAGGTTCTATATGTATTGAGAGAGCTTGATTGAAGACCCCCGCCCCATGTTCTGATTCTGTGAGGGGAACTAGAAGGGAACAGGGTTCTGGGTTCAGATGCTGACATCAGTCATTTATTCCTGTACTCAAATCTCAGAATTCTACTATAAAACTTTTGGGAAATCTGATTCCCACCCTCAGATCTTAGTTTCCTCATCTAAAAAACAGGGCCCACATCAAAGTGTAGTTATGCGGATAAACTAGCTCAGACATCTCTGACACTCACATATGGGCTGGCCCACAGTACATATTAAATAATGTGGGGCATTATTATGTAGAAATTTGATAAAGGGCTGCCTCTTGCTTCTACTTTATGTTTATAGCACAAGTTATTTCAGGGATTTCTCTTCGTTGCAGGTCTTGCTATATGTGTTCTGTGGAAATCAAATGACTCTGCACTAAGGTCATCTTCCAGCCTTGAGAAAGCACTGAAAGGAAATGGTTTTATGAGCCTGTGAGCAGGTTGTTTCATGAACAACGCTTGCAATGGCAGCAACTCAACATACAGAGCTTTCTCTCTATCTTGATGTTGTGAAATTAGGTATTCACTTATGAATTCACTCACTGTCTTTACCTTAAGTCAGCTACAAAGTTATCCTCAAATTTTGTTTATTCAGTATTGAAATTAAGAAGGGGGAAGGGATGGTGTTGAGAGGGTAGAAACTTATTTGGTTCTCGAAGGGTAGTACAATGGCTAACTTGGTTGTTCGTAATGAGTTCTAGATGAAAGTAGCCCTGGAGAGTGGTCTTTAGCTAGGTCCTCTGAACTTTATCCTTATAGGATTTAAAAGGGCATATTCAGTACAGGTTGATATCTTTGGGGATTTTAACAAGAATGGAGCTAATCATAGGTGATAGAGAGTAAATAATTTTCAGAGGATCCAAGAAATGAATTGATAATTCACAAGTCTGGTCATGACCTCTCTTCATTACTAAAGTGAATTAAATCAAAATAACATTTGTTAGGTGCAAATAAAAAGATGCAGGAGGTGTTATTAAGTAGTATAGTAAAGGAAGCACATACTGAAATCAAGATTAGTGCAGATATGGCAATACTGCAATTTATATTGTAGAGATTACCAGACACTATTGGGGCTCTGCCCTGATGCCCTCATATCCCTTTTAACATTTTTGTGAACCCCTCCCCAGTTTTTGGATGATTTTGCCTCTAAGAGCCCATAGCTTCCATGTTCTTATGAGAGCACTCCTTTGGCTATTAAGCCACTTTGCCTTGACATACCAAAAGCCTGAAATGTCTGCAAGTTTATATCTTCCAGGGGTGAGGTGCTTAGCTAATGACTGTTAAGTGTAGGGGAAATTTTAGCTCCTTTGCTTAGGTCAAGACAAACTCTGAGGATTAACTTATACTCTAGAGTTTTCCTGTGGGATCAAACTGTGGCTAGGGCTTCACCTGAAATCTCCCCTTTTCCTGTCTTCTTCCTTCTCCCTGTCTAGCATCCCCACTCCTTTACCAGTTTCTCCTGGGACCACTTAGTTCATAAATCACACAAAATCCTTCATATTAGGTCTGCTTCTGGGGAACCCCGTCTATGTCATATGGGTATTTTTAAAATTTGATGAGAATACCGAGGACAGAGGAATTCTGAGAGAGGAATGTTTCATCGAAGAAATGACATTTGGGTTGGCGTTTGAGTAATAAACAAGCTTTCCATAGAGAGAGGGAAAGGAGAGAGACTCTAGCCAAAGAACTAATATGCACTAAAGCACTATTAAGAAGTTTAGAAATGAGAATACAGCTTAGAGGCAGTTTTCCTGTATTCTAATCCAGACCCCTTCTCTTAATAGATCATGAACAATTTACTTGATCTCTCTGTGCCTGTTTTCTTCTTAAACATTCCTTAGTGATACATAATAATTGTACATATTTTGGATTACATGTGATATTTTGATACATGCATACAATGTGTAAGGATCAAATCTGGGTAACTGAGATATCCATCATGTCAAATATTTATTATTTCTTTGTGTCGGGAACATTCCAAATCTTCTAGTTATTCTGAAATATACAGGCTGAGATCCGCCACTGCACTCCACCTGGGCGACAGAGGGAGATTCTGTCTCAAAAAAAAAAAAAAATTCTGCCCCAAAGGCTGAAACTTTTCATTTATATATCTGGTCCCTTTAAAATACTCAAACAGCGAAGGTGGAGCAAGATGGCCGAATAGGAACAGCTCCAGTCTCCAACTCCCAGCACAAGCGACACAGAAGACCAGTGATTTCTGCATTTTCAACTGAGGTACTGGGGTCATCTCACTGGGAGTGCCGGACAATTGGTGCTGGTCAGCTGCTGCAGCCCGACCAGCGAGAGCTGAAGCAGGGCGAGGCATTGCCTCACCTGGGAAGCACAAGGGGGAAGGGAATCCCTTTTCCTAGCTAGGGGAACTGAGACACACAACACCTGGAAAATCGGGTAATTCCCACCCCAATACTGCGCTTTAAGCAAACGGGCACACCAGGAGATTATACCCACACCTGGCCGGGAGGGTCCCACAGCCATGGAGCCTCCCTCATTGCTAGCACAGCAGTCTGCGATCTAACCACAAGGCAGCAGCGAGGCTGGGGGAGGGGCGCCCGCCATTGCTGACGCTTAAGTAGGTAAACAAAGCCACTGGGAAGCTCGAACTGGGTGGAGCTCACAGCAGCTCAAGGAAACCTGCCTGTCTCTGTAGACTCCACCTCTGGGGACAGGGCACACCTAAACAACAAAAGGGGAAGCAGCAGAGGCCTGTGCAGACCCGAACGACTCTGTCTGACAGCTTTGAAGAGAGCAGTGGATCTCCCAACACGGGGGTTGAGATCTGAGAAGGGACAGACTGCCTGCTCAAGTGGGTCCCTGACCCCTGAGTAGCCTAGCTGGGAGACATCCCCCACTAGGGCAGTCTGACACCCCACACCTCACAGGGTGGAGTACACCCCTGAGAGGAAGCTTCCAAAGTAAGAATCAGACAGGTACACTCGCTGTTCAGCAATATTCTATCTCTGCAACCTCTGCTGCTGATACCCAGGCAAACAGGGTCTGGAGTGGACCTCAAGCAATCTCCAACAGACCTACAGCTGAGGGTCCTGACTATTAGAAGGAAAACTATCAAACAGGAAGAACACCAATACCAAAACCCCATCAGTACGTCACCATCATCAAAGACCAGAGGCAGATAAAACCACAAAGATGGGGAGAAGCAGGGCAGAAAAGCTGGAAATTCAAAAAATAAGCGCATCTCCCACTGCAAGGAGCGCAGCTCATCGCCAGCAACGGATCAAAGCTGGTCAGAGAATGACTTTGACGAAATGAGAGAAGAAGGCTTCAGTCCATCAAACTTCTCAGAGCTAAAGGAGGAATTACGTACCCAGCGCAAAGAAACTAAAAATCTTGAAAAAGAGTGGAAGAATTGATAGCTAGAATAATTAATGCAGAGAAGGTCATAAATGAAATGACAGAGATGAAAACCATGACACGAGAAATACGTGACAAATCACAAGCTTCAGTAACCACTCGATCAACTGGAAGAAAGAGTATCAGCGATTGAGGATCAAATGAATGAAATGAAGCGAGAAGAGAAACCAAAAGAAAAAAAGAAGAAAAAGAAATGAACAAAGCCTGCAAGAAGTATGGGATTATATAAAAAGACCAAATCTACGTCTGATTGGGGTGCCTGAAAGTGAGGGGAAAATGGAACCAAGTTGGAAAACACTCTTCAGGATATCATCCAGGAGAACTTCCCCAACCTAGTAGGGCAGGCCAACATTCAAATTCAGGAAATACAGAGAACACCACAAAGATACTCCTTGAGAAGAGCAACTCCAAGACACATAATTGCCAGATTCACCAAAGTTGAAATGAAGGAAAAAATCTTAAGGGCAGCCAGAGAGAAAGGTCGGGTTACCCACAAAGGGAAGCCATCAGACTAACAGCAGATCTCTCGGCAGAACTCTACAAGCCAGAAGAGAGTGGGGGCCAATATTCAACATTCTTAAAGAAAAGAATTTTAACCCAGAATTTCATATCCAGCCAACTAAGTTTCATAAGTGAAGGAGAAATAAAATCCTTTACAGAGAAGCAAATGCTTAGAGATTTTGTCACCACCAGGCCTGCCTTACAAGAGACCCTGAAGGAAGCCCTAAACATGGAAAGGAACAACCGGTACCAGCCTTTGCAAAAACCGCCAAAATGTAAAGACCATCGAGGCTAGGAAGAAACTGCATCAACTAACGAGCAAAAAAACAGTTAATATCATAATGGCAGGATCAAGTTCACACATAACAATATTAACCTTAAATGTAATGGACTAAATGCTCCAATTAAAAGACACAGACTGGCAAACTGGATAAAGAGTCAAGACCCATCAGTCTGCTGTATTCAGGAGACCCATCTCACATGCAGAGACATACATAGGCTCAAAATAAAGGGATGGAGGAAGATCTACCAAGCAAATGGAGAACAAAAAAAAGCAGGGGTTGCAATCCTAGTCTCTGATAAAATAGACTTTAAACCATCAAAGATCAAAAGAGACAAAGAAGGCCATTACATAATGGTAAAGGGATCAATTCAACAGGAAGAGCTAACTCTCCTAAATATATATGCACCCAATACAGGAGCACCCAGATTCATCAAGCAAGTCCTTAGAGACTTACAAAGAGACTTAGACTCCCATACAATAATAATGGGAGACTTCAACACTCCACTGTCAACATTAGACAGATCAACGAGACAGAAAGTTAACAAGGATATCCAGGAATTGAACTCATCTCTGCACCAAGCGGACCTAATAGATATCTATAGAACTCTCCACCCCAAATCAACAGAATATACATTCTTCTCAGCACCACATCGCACTTATTCCAAATTGACCACATAATTGGAAGTAAAGCACTCCTCAGCAAATGTACAAGAACAGAAATTATAACAAACTGTCTCTCAGACCACAGTGCAATCAAACTAGAACTCAGGACTAAGAAACTCAATCCAAACCGCTCAACTACATGGAAACTGAACAACCTGCTCCTGAATGACTACTGGCTACATAACGAAATGAAAGCAGAAATAAAGATGTTCTTTGAAACCAATGAGAACAAGATACAACATACCAGAATCTCTGGGACACATTTAAAGCAGTGTGTAGAGGGAAATTTATAGCACTAAATGCCCACAAGAGAAACTGGAAAGATCTAAAATTGACACTCTAACATCACAATTAAAAGAACTGGAGAAGCAAGAGCAAACACATTCAAAAGCTAGCAGAAGGCAAGAAATAACTAAGATCAGAGCAGAAATGAAGGAGATAGAGACACAAAAAACCCTCCAAAAAATCAATGAATCCAGGAGTTGGTTTTTTGAAAAGATCAACAAAATCGACAGACTGCTAGCAAGACTAATAAAGAAGAAAAGAGAAGAATCAAATAGACGCAATAAAAAATGATAAAGGGGATATCACCACGGACCCCACAGAAATACAAACTACCATCAGAGAATACTGTAAACACCTCTATGCAAATAACTAGAAAATCTAGAAGAAATGGATAATTTCCTGGACACTACACTCTTCCCAGACTAAACCAGGAAGAAGTTGAATCCCTGAATAGACCAATAGCAGGCTCTGAAATTGAGGCAATAATTAATAGCCTACCAACCAAAAAAGTCCAGGACCAGATGGATTCACAGCTGAATTCTACCAGAGGTACAAGGAGGAGCTGGTACCATTCCTTCTGAAACTATTCCAATCAATAGAAAAAGAGGGAATCCTCCCTAACTCATTTTATGAGGCCAACATCATCCTGATACCAAAGCCTGGCAGAGACACAACAAAAAAGAGAATTTTAGACCAATATCCCTGATGAACATCGATGCAAAAATCCTCAATAAAATACTGGCAAACCGGATTCAGCAGCACATCAAAAAGCTTATCCACCATGATCAAGTGGGCTTCATCCCTGGGATGCAAGGCTGGTTCAACATTCACAAATCAATAAACGTAATCCAGCATATAAACAGAACCAAAGACAAGAACCCCATGATTATCTCAATAGATGCAGAAAAGGCTTTTGACAAAATTCAACAGCCCTTCATGCTAAAAACGCTCAATACATTCGGTATTGATGGAACGTACCTCAAAATAATAAGAGCTATTTATGACAAACCCACAGCCAATATCATACTCAATGGGCAAAAACTGGAAAAATTCCCTTTGAAAACTGGCACAAGACAGGGATGCCCTCTCTCACCACTCCTATTCAACATAGTGTTGGAAGTTCTGGCTAGGGCAATCAGGCAAGAGAAAGAAATAAAGGGTATCCAGTTAGAAAAAGAAGAAGTCAAATTGTCCCTGTTTGCAGATGACATGATTGTATATTTAGAAAACCCCATTGTCTCAGCCCAAAATCTCCTTAAGCTGATAAGCAACTTCAGCAAAGTCTCAGGATACAGAATTAATGTGCAAAAATCACAAGCATTCTTATACACCAGTAACAGACAAACAGAGAGCCAAATCATGAATGAACTTCCTTCCTTCACAGTGCTTCAAAGAGAATAAAATACCTAGGAATCCAACTTACAAGGGATGTAAAGGACCTCTTCAAGGAGAACTACAAACCACTGCTCAGTGAAATCAAAGAGGACACAAACAAATGGAAGAACATACCATGCTCATGGATAGGAAGAATCAATATCGTGAAAATGGCCATACTGCCCAAGGTTATTTTAGATTCAATGCCATCCCCACCAAGCTACCAATGACTTTCTTCACAGAATTGGAAAAAACTACTTTAAAGTTCATATGGAACCAAAAAGGAGCCCGCATTGCCAAGACAATCCTAAGTCAAAAGAACAAAACTGGAGGCATCACGCTACTTGACTTCAACCTATACTACAAGGCTACAGTAACCAAAACAGCATGGTACTGGTACCAAAACAGAGATATAGACCATGGAACAGAACAGAGTCCTCGGAAATAATACCACACATCTACAGCCATCTGATCTTTGACAACCTGAGAGAAACAAGAAATGGGGAAAGGATTCCCTATTGAATAAATGGTGCTGGGAAAATTGGCTAGCCATAAGTAGAAAGCTGAAACTGGATCCTTTCCTTACTCCTTATACGAAGATTAATTCAAGATGGATTAGAGACTTAAATGTTAGACCTAATACCATAAAAACTCTAGAAGAAAACCTAGGTAGTATCATTCAGGACATAGGCATGGGCAAGGACTTCATGTCTAAAACACCAAAAGCAACGGCAGCAAAAGCCAAAATTGACAAATGGGATCTAATTAAACTAAAGAGCTTCTGCACAGCAAAAGAAACTACCATCAGAGTGAACAGGCAACCTACAGAATGGAAGAAAATTTTTGCAATCTACTCATCTGACAAAGGGCTAATATCCAGAATCTACAAAGAACTCAAACAAATTTACAAGAAAAAACAAACAACCCCATCAAAAAGTGGGAAAGGATATGAACAGACATTTCTCAAAGGAAGACATTCATACAGCCAACAGACATATGAAAAAATGCTCATCATCACTGGCCATCAGAGAGATGCAAATCAAAACCACAATGAGATACCATCTCACACCAGTTAGAATGGCAATCATTAAGAAGTCAGGAAACACAGGTGTGGAGAGGATGTGGAGAAATAGGAACACTTTTACACTGTTGGTGGGATTGTAAACTAGTTCAACCATTATGGAAAACAGTATGGCGATTCCTCAAGGATCCAGAACTAGATGTACCATATGACCCAGCCATCCCACTACTGGGTATATACCCAAAGGATTAAATCATGCTGCTATAAAGACAATGCACACGTATGTTTATTGTGGCACTATTCACAATAGCAAAGACTTGGAATCAACCCAAATGTCCATCTGTGACAGACTGGATTAAGAAAATGTGGCACATATACACCATGGAATATTATGCAGCCATAAAAAAGGATGAGTTTGCGTCCTTTGTAGGGACATGGATGCAGCTGGAAACCATCATTCTTAGCAAACTATCACAAGAACAGAAAACCAAACACCGCATGTTCTCACTCATAGGTGGGAACTGAACAATGAGATCACTTGGACTCGGGAAGGGGAACATCACACATCGGGGCCTATCATGGGGAGGGGGGAGGGGGGAGGGATTGCATTGAGAGTTATACCTTATATAAATGACGAATTGATGGGTGCTGACGAGTTGATGGGTGCAGCACACCAACATGGCACAAGTATACATATGTAACAAACCTGCACGTTATGCACATGTACCCTAGAACTTAAAGTATAATAATAATAAAAAAAGAAATATACAATAAATTATTGTTAACCATTATCACCCTACAGTGCTACAGTACTAGAACTTGTTCTTTCTATCTAACTGCATTTTGTACTCATTAAACCACCTTTCTTTATTTCTCCTCCCTGCTACCCTTTCCAGCCTCTGGTAACCACCATTCTAATCTCTACTTCCATGAGATCAACTTTTTTAGCTCCCACTTATGAGTGAGAACGTTTGATATTTGTCTTTCTGTGCCTGGTTTATCTCACTTAACACAATGTCCCCCAGTTTCATCCATGTTGCTGAAAATGACAGTATTTCATTCTTTTTGTGACTGAATAATATTCTCTTGTGTGTATATACCACATTTTTTTTTTTTTTGTCCATTCATTCACTGATGGACACTCAGGTTGCTTCCATGTCTTGGCTATTGTAAATAGTGCTACAATAAACATGGGAGTGCAGATATGTCTTTGATATACTGATTTCCTTTCTTTAGGATATATACCCAGCAGGATTGCTGAATCATATGGTAGATCAATTTTAGTTTTTAAAGAACCTCTATACTGGAAGATATAAACTTGCAGACATTTCAGGCTTTTGGTATGTCAAGACAAAGTGGCTTAATAGCTAAGAGGAGTGTTCTCATAAGAACATGGAATATAGCTGTAGTAATCTATATTCCCACCAACAGTGTACTGGCATTTCCCTTTCCCTGCATCTCCAATAGCATTTGTTATATATATATATATTTGTCTTTTTGATAATAGCCATTTTGCCTGGGGTGAGATTTTATCCCATTGTGATTTTGATTTGCATTTTCCTGATGATTAGTGATACTGAGCATATTTTCCATATACCTGTTGGCCATTTGTATATCTTCTTTGGTTAAATGTCTATTCAGATTACTGTCCATTTTCAAATTGGATTGTTTGTTTGTTTTTTGGCTATTGAGTTATTTGAGTTGCTTTTACATTCTGGTTATTAATCCTTTGTCAGATGGATAGTTTGCAAATATTTCCTGCCATTTTATGGCTTGTTTCTTCACTTTGTTTACTGTTTCCTTTGCTGTGCAGATGCTTTTTAGCTTGATGCAATCCCATTATCTATTTTTGCTTTTGCTATTTGTGCTTTTGAGGTCTTACCCAAAAAATATTCACCTAGGCCAATGCCCTGGATAATTTCCTCAATGTTTTTTCTCAAGTAGTTTTATAGTTTTAAGTCTTAAATCTAAGTTTTAATCCATTTTGATTTGATTTATTTATGTGGTGAGAGATAGGGGCCTAATTTTATTTTTCTGTATATGGATATCCAGTTTTCCTAGCACAATTTATTGAAGAGACTGTCTTTTCCCCAATGAATGTTCTTAATGCTTTTGCTGAAAAACTATAAATGCATGGAATTGTTTCTGGGTTTTCTATTCTGTTCCATTGGTCTACATGTCTTTTTTTTATGCTAGTACCATCTTATTTTGGTTACTTCAGCTTTGTAGAATATTTTGAAGTCTGGTAGTGTAATGCCTTCAGCTTTGTTCTTTTAGCTCAGGATTGCTTTGCCTATTTAGGTTTTTTTTTTTATTTTTTATATTTTTGTGATTCCTTACAAATTGTAGCATGTATTTTCTTCTGTGCTGTTAAGAATGTAATTGATATTGTGATATGAATTGCATTTAATCTGTAGATCACTTAGGATAGTATGGATATTTTCATAATATTAACTCTTCAGTCCATGAACACGGGATATCTAAATTTTTTGGTGTCCTTTTTCAATTTCTTTCATCAGAGTTTTATAGTTTTCATTGTCGGAATCTTTTACCTCTTTGGGTAAATTTATCCTAGGTATTTTTGTAGCTATTGTAAGTGAAATTTCTTTCTTGATTTCTTTTTCAGAATGCTCACTGATGGTGTACAAAAATGCAACCGATTTTTGTATATTGATTTGTATCCTGCAACTTTACTGAATTTATCAGTTCTTTTTTGTGGATTCTTTAGTTTTTTCTAAATATAGGATCATTTCATCTGTGAATAAGGATGATTTGACTTCTTTCTTCCAGTTTGGATGCCCTTTATTTCTTTCTCTTGCCTAATTGCTCTGGCTAGAAATTCCATTACTATGTTGAATAAAAGCAGTTAAAGTGTGCATCTTTGTCTTAGTCCAGATCTTAGACTAAAGGCTTTTATTTTTTTCTCTGTTTACTATGATGTTATTGTGAGATTGTCATATATGGCCTTTATTGTTTTGAGGTATGTTCCTTCTATACTCAATTTGTTAAGAGTTTTTAGCATGAAGGTATGATAACTTTTATTGAATGCTTTTTGAACTTCTATTGAAATGATGATATGGTTTTTGTTCTTGATTTTGTTAATATGATGTACCACATTTATTGATTTGCACATGTTGAGCCATCCTTGCAACACTGGGATTAATCTCACATAATCATGATCAATGATCTTTTTTTAAACAATTTCAATAGCTTTAAATGTATGGTGTTTTTTAATTACATGGATGAGTTGTATAGTGATGAAGTCTGGGCTTTTAGTGTACCTGTCACCCAAATAATGTACATTGACCTAACAGGTGACTTTTTGTCCCTCACCTACCTCCAATTCTCCTGCTTCTGAGTCTCCAGTGTCCGTTAAACTACTCTGTATGCCTTTGCATACCCATAGTTTAGCTCCCACTGGTAAGTGAGAACATACAGTATTTGGTTTTCCATTTGAACAATGGTCTCCAGTTCCATCAAAGTTGCTGCAAAATACATTATTTCATTACTTTTTATGGCCAAGTACACTAATCTTTTCAATGTGTTGTTTAATCCTGTTTGCTAGCTTTTTGTGAGGATTTTTGTGTCTACATTCATTAGGGATATTGCCTTGTGGTTCTTGTTGTTGCCGCTGTTGTGCCCTTGTCTAATGTTGATATCAGTGTAACGTTAGCCTCCTAGAATGAGTTTGAAAGCATTTCTTCCTCATCTTCTTCTTCTTCTTCCTCTTCTTCATTTTTGAAATAGTTTGAGTACAATTGGTATTTTTCTTTAAATGCTTGGTAAGACTCAGCAGTGAAGTCATCAGGTTCTGGGATTTTCCTTGATGGGAGACATTTTACTACTGCTTTGATCTCATTATTTGTTATTGGTCTGTTCTGATATTCTATTTCTTCATGATTCAATCTTGGTAGATTGTATATGTTAGGAATTTATTCATTTCTTCTCTGTTTTCCAATTTGTTGGAATATCCTTCTTGGTAATACATTTTAGTGATCATTTGTATTTCTGTGGTATCAGTTGTAACGTCTCCTTTTTGTCTCTGCTTTCATTTATTTTGGTCTTCTCTCCTTTTTCTTAGTTTAGTTAAAGGTTTGTCAACTCTTCTTATTTTTGAATAACCAACTATCATTTCATTAATCTTAGCCTAAATTTCATTTATTTCTGCTCTGATTTTTATTATTTATTTTCATCTACTAATTTCTGGTTTGGTTTATTCTTGCTCTTTTAGTTCCTTGAGATGCATCATTAGGTTGTTTATTTGAAGTCTTTCTATTTTTTGGATTTAGGCAGTTATTGCTATAAATTCACCTCTTAGAACTGCTTTTGCTATATCCTATAGATTTTTGCTATATTCTGTTTCTATTTTCATTTTTCTCAAGGAATTTTTAAATTTCCTTTTAAATTTCTTTATTGACCCATTTATGGTCCAGGAGCATTTTTTTTTTTTTTAATTTGCATGCAGTTTTAGTTTCCAATGTTCCTTCTGTTACTGATTTCTAATTTTATTTCATTGTGGTCAGAAAAGATATTTGACATGATATCAATTTTAAAAAATTTATTAAGACTTGTCTTGTGACCTAACATATGGTTTATCCTCAAAAATGTTTCATATACTGTTGAGGAAAATATGTATTTTGTAGCTGCTGAATGGAATGTCCTATAAATATCTATTAGGTCCATTTGGTCTAGAGTGCAGTCTAACTCTGAATTTATTTCTTGGTTGTCTTTCTAGATGATCTGTCCATCACTGAAAGTGAGGTGGTGATATCCCCTACTGTTATTGTATTGTAGCTAATCTCTCTTTTTAGGTCTATTAATATTTATTTTATATATTTGGCTGCTTCAGGGTTGAGTGTATATATATGTAAAATTGTATATCTCTTGCTATATTAATCCTGTTATCATTATATAATGGCCTTCTTTGTCCTTTTTTGCCATTCTTGATTTAAACTTTATTTTTTAAAAAAAGAGTTACTAGTAAAAGATCTATTCTTGCTCTATTTTTGTATCTATTTGATTGCAATATCTTTTTCATCCTTCACTTTTTCTATCCCTTCCCTTTCTGTACATGTCTTTATAGGTGAAGTCAGTTTCTTGTAGACAGTATGTATTTGGTTCTTGTTTTTTAAAATTCACTCAACCACTCTATTTATTCTAATTGAAGAATTTCATCCATTTACATTCAATGATATTGACAGATAAGGATTTACTACTGCCATTTGGATAGTTATTTTCTTTCTTTTCTTTTTAATCATTTCTCCATTTCTGTCTTTCTGTTTTCCTGTTCTTAAGTGTTTTTCTCTAGCAGTATGTTTTGATGCTGTACTATTTGTTTATAGTGCATCTATTACAGGATTTTGTTTGCGGTTACCATGAGGCTTAAAAACTATCTTATAGTTAAAACAGGTTATTTTAAACTGATAATGACTTAACTTTGATGACAAGGAAAATAAAGGTAACAAAAGCAACCTCTACACTCTAACATCATCCCCCTGCCACAGACACACAGTTTGAGTTATGGATGTTTCAGTTTACATCTTTTTATATTGTCTATCTCTTAACTAACTGTTGTAGTTGATTTTACAGTTTTTTTCTTTTAGTTTTCATACTTAAGATACGTGTGGTTTATTTACTCCAAATACAGTATTAGCATATTGTTAACTTGTTTTCTTTCCTTTACTAGTGAGTTTAATACCATCTATTTTTTTTTTTTTGTTAGACAGGCATGTCCATTTTTTTTTTTTTTTTTCAGATTGAAGAGCCTCCTTTAACATTCCTTATAAGACAGATCTGGTGTTGATGAATTATCCAGCTTTTGTTTGTTTGGGAACATCTTCATCTCTTTTTCCTGTTTGAAGAAACGCTTTGCTGGGAATGGTATTGTTTTTTTGTCAGTTTTTTCTTTCAGTTCTTTGAAAATAGCATCCTGCTTTCTCATGGCCTTCAAAGTTTCTGCTGAGATGTCCTCTTAAAGCCATACTGGGGCTTCATTGAATGTGATATGTATTTTATTCTCTTGTTGCTTTGAATATTCTTTTATTGTCTTTGAATATTGCTAATTTGAGTATAATGCGCTTTGGAAATTTTCTCTTTGGGCTGAATTTAATTGGTGACCTTTGAGATTTCTGTATCTGGATGTTATCATCTTTGTCCATTTTCAGCCATTGTTTCCTCAAATATGCTTTCTAGGTCTTTTTCTCTCCCATCTTCTTTAGGAATTTCTATTATATGGAGGTTAGTTTACTTGATGGTGTTCCATAATTCTCATAGGCCTTCTCCATTCTTTTTTACTCCTTTTTTTTTTTTTTTTTTTGCTCTTCTGATTGCGTAATTTCATATATTCTGTCTTCAAGCTCACTTATACTTTCCTCTGTTTGATCAAGTCTTCTGTTGAAGCTTTCAAATAAGTTTTCAGTTGAGTTTTTGTATTCAGCATTTCTAAAATTTCTATTTTTTTAATTCTAAGATTTCTATTTGATTTATATTACTTTAACAAATCTCATTTTGTTCCTGGGTTGTTTTCCAATTTCATTTAGTTCTCTATCTGTATTTTCTCATGATTCCCTGAATTTCTTCAAGAGGATCAATCTGAACTTTTTGTCTGACAATTCATAGATCTTCAATTCTTCTGGATCCATTGCTGGAACTTTGTTGGCTTCTCTTCATAGTGTTATAGTTATCTGAGTTTTCACAATCTGTGTGTCTTTACATTGATGCCTACACATTTGAAGAGACAGCCACCTCTTCTAGTGTATGCAGTTGTACGTTGGCGATGTTAGACCTTTACTGATTAGCATCAGAACGTAAGTGATGGCCTGGTGATTCTTCCCATTCTGGAGAGAACTTATAGTGAGCACAAGAACTAAACACTACATTGGAACTAACTGGTTATCCTTCTTTTGTTTCCTGGTCTAGGGAAGACTTATAGTGAGCATCAGAAGGCACATGTTGCCCTAGAACTATATTGCTGCCCTGCCATTGTTTCCTAGTTTTGGAAGGACTTAAGCAGATATCAGAACTTAATGTTGACCTTTTAACTGTTTCCAGATCAGTGATAGGCTCTGTATGAGCACCTTTATGGAAACTCTGGCCAGGGATTTAGGCCCTCTAGTGAACTGTGATCCCTGGAGTGCTATGGTGCTGGTCTGTCTCTTCAATGTGACACCCTGCCAACCAGAGTTCAGATAAATTGCCAAGATCTGTGTTTCAGTCACTGTGATCAGTTCTCCTCTCTGGTCCCCAATTTGCCCCTAGTGGTTCAATTCTCCTGCAACTCCCAGGGGTTCTTGTGGTACAGGATTGGAGTGGGCTTCCTGTGAATATCCCCAGACTGCTGGGGAGACAGAATGTCCACCTCCAATTTCCTCCTCTCATCTTGGAAACCATGGGTCTAGGGAAATTCTCTGTGAGTGATGTTATACCATGTTGGGGGAGGGGGCTGTGCTTCAGTTTTTGAATCTGTGAAATGAGAATAACAAGAATATTGGACTTTTGGAATATTTTATGAAGTTTGAGTAAAATAATATTTATAAGGTACTTAGCACAATGCCTGGCACAAAGTAAGTACTTCATAAAATAATTATTCTTGTTGTTATTGTTTTGGTTAATAAGAGCAATGAGTGGGAGGTATATTGTATAAACCCTCTGAGGAGGTAGACTATAGAGACACATGAAGGTCCTGTTATAGCATTGGGAATTTATTTTAATTTTTTATTTTATTTTAGGTCACTAAAAGTTTCTTAAATATACATGTTTGACACATGCCTTAGTTTTCTGACATTTCCTTCTAGTTACTGGGGGAAGGGGTAATGTTAGAGGTTTAAGTTACTATTCATTCCTCTCCCATCTGAGATTCTGCTTGTTCAAGCATGCACACAAAGGTCAGAAGTCAGATGGGGCCTAATAGGACTTTATTAATAGCTTGATGGTTGATCCCAAAATATCCCAATACAGGGCTAATAGCTAAACTCTGTATTTAAGAATCTGATTTGACAACCTCGTTAAAAAGTAGGCAAAGGACATGAACAAACACTTCTCAAAAGAAGGTATACATGCAGCCAGCAAATATATGAAGAAAAGATCAACATCACTGATCATTACAGAAATGCAAATCAAAACCACAATGAGATATCATCTCACACCGTCAAAATGACTATTATTAAAAGTAAAAAAGCAACAGATGCTGGTGAGGTTATGGAGAAAAAGGAATGCTTTCATACTGTTGGTGGGAGTGTAAATTAGTTCAACCATTGTGAAAGACAGTGTGGCAATTCCTCAAAGACTTAGAGGCAGAAATACCATTCAACCCAGCAATCCCATTACTGGGTACATACTCAAAGGAATATAAATCATTCTATTATAAAGATACATGCACACACATGTTCACTGCAGCACTATTCACAATAACAAAGATATAGAATCAACCTAATTGCCCATCAATGATAGACTGGATAAAGAAAATGTGGTAGATATACACCATGGAATACTATGCAGCCTTAAAAATGAATGAGATCATGTCCTCTCTAGGGACATGTATGAAGCTGGAGGCCATTATCCTTGACAAACTAACACAAGAACAGAAAACCAAATACCATATGTGTATTAGTCCATTCTCACGTTGCTCTAAGGCCATACTTGAGGTTGAGTAATTTATAAAGGAAAGAGGTTAATTGACTCACAGTTCTGCAGGGCTGGGGAGACCTCAGGAAACTTATAATCATGGTGAAAGGTGAAACAAACACATCCTTCTTCACAAGGTGGCCACAGAAAGAATAATGAGAGCCATGGGAAGGGGGAAGCCCCTTCTAAAACCATCAGGTCTCGTGCAAAATTACTATCATGAGAACAGCATGGGGGAAACTGCCCCATGATTCAATTACCTTCTCAATTACCAGGGGGTTCCCTCCCACAACACATGGGGATTATGGGAACTACAACTGAAGATGAGATTTGGGTGGGGACACAGCCAAATCATATCAACGTGTTCTCACTTATAATTTGGAGCTAAATGGTGAAAACACATGGACACATAGTGGGGAAAAACACACAGTGGGGTCTGTCAGAGGGTAGGGGGTGGGAGGAGAGAGGATCGGGAAGAATAGCTAATGGATACTGGGTTTAATACCTGAGTGATGGGATGCTCTGTGCAGCAAACCACCATGGCACACGTTTACCTATGTAATGAACCTGCACATCCTGCACATATACCCCTGAACTTAAAATAAAAGTTGGAATTTTTTTTTTTAATCTGATTTGGACTTGAGGATAAAAGGGAACTTTCTGATCCTCAACCTAAATCTTGATCTTGAGACCCCCCTCCCAACTCAGGTGATCCTACAGATATATGAATGGCCCTGCAGTGTAGACTTAGGTTCATTAATCCAACCAGGTACTTGGTCAAGCACTCTGGAGTAGCCTCACACACCAATAGCAGTAGCCAAAGAATATTCTGCCTAATTTGTTCATTTCAAAGAGGCAAGAAGTCAAGGGTACCTATCAAGTCCCTACCCAGAAGTGAAAGCACAAGCAAAAACCAAACAAACAACTTTTCTAATGGGGTTTTAAATTTTCTGTATCAAATTTTAACTTCCAAGAACTCTCTTATTTTCACATTTTAATATACCATTTTGTTTATGTTTCATGGATGAAATAGTTTCTCTTATCACTTTTAGGATGATAATTATAGGTTTTTATTTCTCTTTTAAGTTTTCTTCTACTTCCTATACTGTCTGTTTCTTCTAAATTCTTTCTTTCTGTTTGTTTTTGTCTGTTTTTCAAATTTCAGATTTTCTTCACTTGCCTGGTGATGATATTGGTGAGGCAAGGAAGAAGAACTAGAAAAATTCCACAGGCAATGGCAGAAAGAAAGAGCAAGGGGAATATACAGATGAAATCTAGCAGAATGGGATAAGTGAGGGATAAGAAATAAGTTTTAGTGGAGAGCAGTAGATGTGAGAGTGCTGCTCCCAGACAGATGTATTTGGATATCAGGGTGGCTGATCCATTAGAGGTACAAATTGAATGTCAAGAGAAAGAGAAGTTTGGCTTGGCAGAAGGGCTGTTGTCATAGTGGCAGTGGATTCAAGTCTCAATGTATCATGATGAGTAAAAGAGGGCCAGCAAGATGAAGTTGAGCTAGGATCATTTCTAACATTTAGGTATGGACTGGAGAACCTTACCCAGAGGCTGCAGAGCCTCTATTGGGCAGTTCATGGCACAGGGCTCAGGAGGTCTAACCTGGTAGATGAGGCATGAAAGGCAAAACTTCCAGAAAACTGAAAGTCAATGACACAGGATTTAGGTAGAGTCATTTAGAGCCTCTTTCTACCTCATCAGTGTCTAATCAGTGACCAAGGAGAGGGGACAAAGTCTTTAAGAAAGAAATTAGCAAATGTAAGGTCTCCACATAAGAGGCATGAGGCCTCTACACAAGAGGAAATCTTGATATGAACAGTTTCCCCAAAGAGACCACTGAGAAGAATTAACATAAAAGCACATTCCTACACACTGGGTCATTGCTGGCTGGGAGAAGCCAGGGAGTACCGAACATTGTCTCAAGTCTATGCGGGGTAAGGGAAAAAAATGTCCAGTCCCAGCCTGAGCTCACTCCCATTATAAGCTAGATATCTTGGCCTGCTCAGATTTGACCCAGAAAACAAGCTGGACCTGGGCCAAGAAATGAGGCCCATCAATAAATCTAGTTCTAAGAACTAGGAACGCAAAAGCAGGTGAAATAAGACAGCAGGCTTACATCAGAATCTTGACTGCAGGGGCAGGGCCAGGTGAACCAGTGGTTTTTAAACCTCACTGTGCATCAAAATCACCTGGAGAGCTTGTAATAAAAGTTTCCCAGACCCCACGTGCAAAGGTATAGATTGTATTAACCTGGGTAAGAGCCAAGCATATTTATTTATTTAATAAACTTTTTTCTTTTAGAACAGCTTTAGATTGATAGAATTATTGAAAAAATAGTACAGAGAGTTCCTATATACCCCACATCCAGCTTATTATTATTCCCTATTATTAACATCTTATGTTAGTATGGGATACTGGGATAATTATGAACCAATATTGATACATTATTATTGACTAATATCCATGTTTTACTCAGATTTTCTCGATTTTTACCTAGTGTTCTTTTTCTGTATCAGGATCCCACCCAGGATATCACATTATAGTTAGTTGTCATGTCTCCTTAGGCTCCTCTTGATTGTGACAGTTTCTCATACTTTCCTTGTTTTTGATGACCTTGACAGTTTTGAAGATTGCTGGTTAGGTATTTTCTAGACTGTCCCTTAATTGGGAATTTCTGATGTCTTTCTCATGATTAGATTTGAGTTATAGATTTTGGAGAGAAAGATCATAGGGGTAAAGTGCCATTTTTATCACATTTCACTGGCACATGCTATCAACATATCTTATTACTGTTGAGATCCTTGATCACCTGGCTGAGGTTTGGCAGGTTTCTTCATTGTATACTTACCCCGCTTTCCATATTGTACCCTTTGGAAGAAAGTCACACAATGGGCAGCCCACAATTGGAGTGGAAAGTTATGCTCCACCTCCTGAAGGTAGAGGGCTCACTACATTTTTTATCTTACATATATCTTATCTAAATATACAAAACATAATACTTATCATGTTAACAATTTTAGATTTTATACATATTTTTTAAGTTTCCCAATAATTCTAATGTGCACCCAGGCTTGAGAACTACTTAGATTCGTAGAGGGTGAGGACAATGGAGAGACACTAAGGTGTTCAGAACCCCACGGAACATTAGACTGGATGTTGATATCTTTAGTGGGTGGCTTGTGGTGTCACACTGACCGTCCTAACTCTCTGCCCCTTCTTGCAGCTGCTATAGGCTTGTCTGTGCAGGTGGCTGCTGGAGAGGGATGGAGATCCTAGTCAAAGCGGGAACTCACAATAAATAAGTAGAGAAAGAAACCTCATCTCCACATCTTTGTATCTCCCACAGCCTCGAACACAGTGCTTGGCACAGAATACAAGAGACAGTTTATTAATCAGGGAAAATGCTTGATTTATAACACATTGTCAAATTTCACAACTCACCACAGGCAAACTACCTTAGGGTCCACTGACACCCAGATACTGTTGACTTGTCACAGATCTATAACTTGTCTCAGATAACCCCCTCTTTAAATAATATGCTCATCCTCTTATTTTCATCTTTGATGCTCAAAGGTACCTCTCCAAGAAGAGGGTCCAATGGCATACTCCTTTGGAGGAAAATAAGAAAGGAGTACTCGTCTCTGTGAAACAAAATTCACTTCTCCAGAAGCTTGAGAATATGGACAAAAAGGGAGTCTACATCCAGAAGCAATTTCCCAATACATGTCTCCTCATTTCTCAGTAAACATTTGTTGAATTAAAGCCCCAGATGTGATGATCAGTGAGGATACTATTACAACAGGTTGGATTAGAGATAGGACTAGGCATTTGACTACAATAATGGATAAGCTGATAAAGATTAAACACATTTCAGCAGCATATAGAGATTGCTTTAAATACTAAAGAAACAAAAGAGAGGGAAGGGTCAATATTACTCTAAGACATCCTTGCTGGGTGACTGAATTTTTCTAGTGGTGCTGTCTCCCACTGTGATAGAAAAGCTTAAGCATGTGGAGATGGTGTCAAGAGAAAAAATGAAGGCGTTAGTCATCACTGCTTTTAGTATCCAACTGTGAAGAGCCATGGAAGCAGAAATAACTGCAATACAGAGGAGGATACAGAGCTCAGTAGCTGTGGTTTCAGGAGTGAAGCAGTGGACAAGTCACTAGTAGAGAGGGTTGTACAGGGGAGAGGAGAAATAACATTTCCAGGCTGTGTTATGGAAGTGAATAGCAGAATGAGACAAATGAGCACAGCCAATAACACAGCCAGCAAGAGGCAGAACATCTGTTGAGGGCAAACAGCTTTACAATGCTGCAGATCTGAGCCTGAGTTTGCAAAGCAGGAAAAAACCTTTTGTAAACACAAATTCCAACAAATCACTGTGACTATTTATGAGATCCTTTGTTTACGCAAAATTCCATAGACAGCAATAGAGCTTGAGTGTTGTATGAGGATGGTGGCTAAATTCAGGCCGAGGAAGCAAGTATTCAGCATACACCTAGAAATGGTAATATCTAAGGAGACTGATTCTACATAGCTTTCACTCGGTTGGAAATAAGTTAGTAGCAGTGCTGCATTTTAATTGGTCAACAGTCTCCTCTTCTGATATAATTCAAAATAATGTGTCCCGAGGCCCTAAAGGGGAGAGCCATGGCGGAAGCATTCCTCTCTTGGCAAGGTTTCTGAATGAGCTTGGAAGTCTGCAGGCAGCAGCAATGTGGGTGTACAGCATCCCTTCTGCCTAGGGCACCTAGGGACTCCATTTGTTTTCATTTCACTAATGAAAACAAATAGAGGCAGTCAGCTCCAGGGAAAAGAGACACTCTCTGGCTCTTATAAAGGACCAGAGTCCACTCTTCCAGAGGGCTGTGATGGGCAAGCCCATTAGCATGGAAAATTTAAATAATTGGAGAATTTCCAGGAGAATTCACAGAAAGCACACTGGTCCATGGCCACTTAAAGGCTTCTATGTAACTTCTCTATCCCTGCTTCACGCACACATGCACGCACGCACACACAAGCACATGTACTGAAAGAGACAAACAACAGTGTACTGAGACAAAGAACAATTTCTTCTTTCTTCTTTGCCATTTCTCCACAATTATTGATGTCTATGTTCCCATTTTCCCTGAAAATTGATAATGAGTTCTAAGAGATTCTCCAAAGTCTTTAAAGGAAAGGAACTTGTAAGTATATGGTGCTTATTCCATGGGAAGTGTATTTTCAAGGCACTCTCCGATTTTAGAATGTAATTAAAATTTCCTTACGCTCTTGATACCAAAATCCAACCCTCTTATTTTTTTTGTCAGCTAGATAAGGACTTCGGGAATGGAATAGGGATGTTTAACAGTAACACAGTGTAACATTTTAAGATGGTAAAATGCAACCTCCCCTTTATGTGTCCATGAAATCCTCAAGAAAATATCCACTTCCAATCATGTGTTGTAGAGTGAGTTCTGTCTTGGGGAACTCTATGAAGGACCAACTATGAATTCAAAGTGAGCATGAGGTAAGAGCCAAGGAGTCAACCAAATATGAGCTACCCAAGAATGCTGTGGTTCCAATTAAGTTTCTGCAGCATTTGCTTTTCTTAAAGACTGTATTTACTCTTCCTGTTTCTTGATACCTTCAATCTTGATTGTTGATTACATTTCTCCTTTTAGTGGGAGTTATCTCTAATACTGTATTAGGCAGTTGCAAACAAATAATCTACTTTGGTTGTTTTAACTGTAACAGATTTAAAGGTAAAAATAAAGGTATTAGGTAACTAAAATAATGATATCCCAGAATTGATATATCTGATATATCTGAGAATAAACCACCATAGTCTACTGCCCCTGCTAGGCATTAAAATGCCAAAAGTTTGACTTTACTTCTACCATTACTGCTGCCAGCCACAATGCTACTTCTGCATCAGGCACTCAAGGTTGCAAGTACCCTGGCTATTATCTGTGCTGGCACAAACAGAAACTTCATGCCAAGATTGTTTTGCTTTTTTGTTTATTTCAAAATTTAAATCTGTCATAGATATATCTGATTCATGGAGTCTAAGTCACATTGCTTGCCATAAAGGAGGGTGGTAATTTGAATTCAGACTTCTACACACAGGAATCACAGGTGGGGTTTCCTCAAATGTAGAAAAACTTTTCAAAAGATAATGGGAAGTTATGATTATAACAGAGGTCTATTAAAAGAGTGGATGGCTGGCCAGGTGCAGGGGCTCACACCTGTATTCTCAGCAGTTTGGGAGGCTGAGGTAGGTGGATCACTTGAGGTCAGGAGTTTGAGACCAGTCTGGCCAACACGGTGAAACCCTGTTTCTACTAAAAATACAAAAATTAGCCAGGTGTGGTGGCATACACCTGTAATCCCAGCTACTCGGGAGGCTGAGGCTCAAGAATGGCTTGAACCCAGGAGGTAAAGGTTGCAGTGAGCCAAGATTGCGCCACTGCACTCCAGCATGGGTGACTAAGTGAGACTCCAACCTAAAAAATTTTTAAAAAATAATAAAAATAAAGAGTGAATGGATAGATCTTTTTAATCTGGCATTTCTATTTGTGGTCCAGTCACTTCTTTAGCCCATGATTTCATCAGCTCGATCCATACTATTTTTACCCAATATTTTAATATTTGAATATCTGCATGTGTAATCTAATTGGCTCTCATTCCATCATCTGAACTGTAATGACTAGGTTAAAAGCTCACTGTTGAATATGCCAAACCTTCAGGTTTTTGTTAACTAGCAATACTACTCTATTCAAACACATGATAATCTGTCACACTTTTATACTTTGCTATCCTGTTGAACTGTCTTAAAAAAAAAAGGTCGGGGGGTGGATTCTGGAACATCACCAAAATCCTTGCTCTTTCTTTAATGAGAATTGTTTCCCATGCCCACATATTCTCTAGCACCATCCTCATAGTTCTGGACCTAAAAGTTTCAGCTATGGCTTTATATGCTTATAGGTCTATATTTACTGGAAGAACTTGAGGACAAAAGGGAACATCTGTTTTAGAGGCCAACCAATACTAAAACAAACAAACAAAAATGATAAACCCATCCCTATAAAAGGAAAAATTTATTCCACACACACTGAGTACCTTTACAATGTGCTGGGCACTGAACAGCAGGCTAAGGATTGAGAGATAAATAATAGATAGTTCCTGCTCTCCAAGGTGGTAAGATGTCTACTGAGGGGGCAGATCCATGCATCTAATGTAAGAGGAAAGGGGCAACTAGGAAACTGTCCATGTCTGGCTGTGTGGCTGGTAGGAGGTTTGTGTGAAGGGAGAAAGATGCAATATTTGTGGTCATAGTTTGCACATCTCTAGGAGCATCTTGTGTTTCAGCCTGTGTCTTTTGTTTAAAATGATTCATATAGACACAGCAAATGTGTTGAAATGTTAACATTCACGGCATCTGGATGAAGGGTGTATGTTTGTACTATTTTAGCAACTTTTATGTAGGTCTGAAATTATGTCAGTATATAAGCTTAAAACAGAATAAAAAGCATTTCAGCAATTATGAATTCATCATAAATAGACTATGCTTTCCTAATACCATTTCTATATCTGTTTTGGAAGCAAGGTATTTATATCTAAATAAGTTATCATTCAACTAAGTATTTGACACATACTTGACTTTTTTCACTGACAATGCTGTATCTGCATGTAGAGGAACTATCAAGATGAACTCTTACTCTGGGCTTAATTCTCACCAACTAGGCCAATAGAGTTCTTAAAATGAATATGACAGAAACTTTGGAAGTAAGTAATCTTCTTGGAGTATATATAGATATATATAGCCTCAGGATCTAGGAGTTTCTAAAAATGCAATATTGGCAATAGAAATAAAGGTACCCTGGACTTTATTCTTAAGATAGAATGTGGTTATAATCTCACAATAAAGGTTTCTAAAAGGTGTTCAAGAGAGATGAGTGGGTTTATAAATTTTATAATATAATAAGAAATTAGATTAAGGGGAAATTTTTTAAAAAGAGAGAGCAATCTAAAGAAAGTAATGTGACTACACAGGGGTCCTCTGATGACCCCAAAGATAAAAGGAGGAGAAAAATCCAAAGGGAAATACAAGAGACTGGTGCAAATTTAAGTCTCATTTCTGCAATTCCTAATGTCTAATACACAACACTACAGGATAAAAAAAAGCACCTGCTGAGTCATCACAACAGGACAGTGATGATTGACAGAAAGACACTAACAGACATCGTTGTAGAAGACGTAAAGTTTCTTCAATAACAAAAGACATAAAAATTTATGGAGGTAGCTGTAGAAAACAGAAGCTACCACATCATCCTCCCCACTAAAAGTGTAATATCCCAGCTCCCCAAAGTTCCACACAGAGACATGGAACTGAGGTGGGGTGCCATGAAAAGCTCTCCTTGCACGGTTTTACAGCTTACTGGCGACGTACTGCTTGACTTTTCAGAGTCATCAGGGGTAAATCATATAAAAATTCCAGTGCAAATTCAAGTATTTACAGTAAGACCCGACAAAGTGAAGATCAGTTTCCCAAAGTAACCCCCCAAAGTATACTCTTTATTCCATAACTTGACCTCAGAGTTATTAATTTTACACTGTCAAATTATTATATTTGTGAGTGTGAATGTGTGGATGTTTGACATTTCAGGCACACTACAATAACTATCCAGTGAAGGAACTAAATCACAAAACTAAATAATTAATTAATTGTAACTTTTTTTTTATTTTTGGTTTTGGTAACGTTTTCTTTAATTGAACAATTTGTTAATCCCTCCCATTTTTGAAAGAAACTGACTCACATTGGCTTGACTTTTTCCTGGGGCGTATTATATGATGGCTTCCTTTTTAGCATTGCCATGGTCTTATGACTTCATTAGCATTTCAGTGAATTCTGCAAATGGTCATTTTATTTGGGCGTATACATTGTCTCTATTAGGCCACTAGCAGCCCTCTCTTTAGGCCAGAGGTTCTCAACACTGGCTATATCTGGAGACATTTTTGGTGGTCAAAACTTGGGAAGCGGTGCTACTGGCATCTAGTAGGTGGAGGCCAGGGATGCTGCTAAACGTTCTACAATGCCCAGGACAGACCCCTATATCAAAGAACTATCCAGCCCAAAATGACTGTAGTTGGGAAACCCTGCTTTTTATGCTAACCTCTGTATCCTTATTAACATAACCTTAGACATGTTTAAATGTCCCAGGCATCTCCTACCCAAGTGATTCCTAGGAATTGGCATTTTGTTATTGTTGAAACAGGTTCTTGCTCTGTTGCTCAGGTTGGAGTGCAGTGGCATGATCACTGCTCACTGTAGCCTCGACCTCCAAGGCTTAAGGGATCCTCCCTCTTCAGCCCCTAAGTAGCTGTGACTGCAAGCACAGGCCACCATGCCTGGCTAAGGTTTTTATTTTTTTGTAGAGACAGGGTCTCACTATGTTTTCCAGGTTGTTCTCAAACTCCTATTGCTCAAGCGATCCTCCCACCTTGGCCTCCCCAAGTGCTGGGATTATAGTTGTAAGCCACTACCCCGGCTGGAACTGGCAATTTTAGAGGCTTATAGTTTGTTTGTCTTCTTAGACCTTCGTTTAGGGAATGAAAACATGTCTACCTGAAGTTTCTGTTTGGTACTGCTAAAACCTTTTTTCTGTCACTTTTTCCAAGTGACACCACTGGTCTCCAGCTGGGTGGTCCATTATACCCTAGTCTCAGGCTTAATCAGCTCTGGGATGGGTTAGGGGTGGGCTCAGCCAACCCACAGTTTGGCCTCACAGCATCTTCTTATCCAGGTTTGCAGCCTTTCCTCCCCACTATCAGGTTTCCTTATTGCCAGGTGGGTGGTGGGTAGTTCAAGGGACTTCTGTTTCTCAGAGTAGTTCTCAGCTGGGCCTGCACACAGACCAGGACACCTCACTCCGTCCTGCCCGCAGTATCCCAGTGAGTCTGTCCCTCCCCTCACTCCCCTTTTGGGCTGTCTTATGAACTGAATGTTCATGTCCCTGCAAAATTCATATGTTGAAGCGCTAACCCAGTATGGCTGTATTTGGAAATGGGACCTTTACGGATGTAAATAAAGTTAAATGAGGCATATGGGTGGAGCCCTGATCTAATAGGATTAGTGTCCTCATAAGAAAGACACTAGAGCTCATTTTCTCTCTTTTTCTGTCCCTGGGTACACAATCCAATCAGCCAGAACCTTGATTTTGAACTTCTAACCTCCAGAACTGTGAGAGAATAAATGTCTGTTGTTTAAGTCACCCACTCTATGGTATTTTGTAATGGCAGCCTGAGCAGACTAAAACAGGCTGACAGTGCAAGAGTGCCTGACTCTCTACTAACTCACTTTGATACCTGTTTTTCTCACTAGCATTTATTTATTTTTTGAGACCTTCTCCACCACTGTAACTTTAAAAATCTTTTATGATATTTCTCCATCTTTTACTGAAGTTTCAAGGGAGGACAGATTTGTCAAACCTCTCCTTATTTCCTAGCTCTGAGATTGTTTAAAACACATACATGTGTCAATTGTTCCTAGCCCCAAGATTTGTAACTTTGGAGAGGCTGAATATCTTCTTCTTACCTTAGTTTAGGGAGCTGTTTTTTTCTAAGCAAAATTATAATTATCAAGTCGATTATTTACCATTTTAGTTGCATTGTCACATGTCATTTCAATTGGCATACTTAGGAACTGTGAGTTATCCTGAAAATGATGGCACATAGCTTTGTCATTCTCAATCACATTTAAACAATTGAACACCTCCTGGTCAACTTTCATGCAAACCAACATTTATCTTTCAAACAGAAATTTTAAAAAGAAATAATTTCTTTTCCCCTTAATGGATGGATGTTTTACGCCTCATTGAAATACTTTTATTTCCACTTGAACAGTGCCTGATCCAATGAGAAAATTATTTTTCAGTGGCTGTCTCTGAACACAATTTTAAAAACCCAATTAGTTTGCATAAATCTCAGAGTTCTAAGGTCAGAGCTGACAATAAAGGAAGACATTTAGTACACAAAATTTAAAGCATAGTTATTCATAATTAAAACTTTACATGGACCCAGTTATTCTTTATCCACTTTTTCAAGCAAGATCAGTGAAGATTGAGCTTTACTTAATTTTATCATTATCGCCACTACTTCCTCCCACATTTAAAACTTCTTATTTTAATATTCTTTTTGTTATAAAAATCTGCTGCCTCTGACAAAATCTAAAATAAAAGCAAAGAATTTGCTCTGTTTAATTTTCACTTCTTTCATTCACATCTAAAATGCCGTAAGTATTCAATTTCTGCCAGAAAACAGCTTTGGTCTCAATTTCCATGACTACTCAGACTGGATTCAGTAATTTCATGTTCTGGCACAATACCTCAGGTATCTTTGACCGTTTGACTTGAAGCAATAGAAGCAACCAGGAAATTATAACTGTGACCATTTCTAATACTCAATCCAGAAAGTCAAACTATGTGGAACCAAGGTGGCAATTGACATACTTCACTGTAATGCTTCTTCCTTTCTTCCTAGCCACACCTTTTATTTTAATAACAAAGATGGTCCATTTGTTACCTTAGCATTCTGATAGTAATACCTTTGTGGTTTCTCTCATTGTCCTTATCAACACAGCTATCAGGATCCAAGGACCTTGTAGTAATTCCATTTAAACAGTGAATCAGTGATATGATCCTCAGGAACACAGCAATAGACACAGCTGAAGTTTCTGTGAAGATCTGTGAAGTTTCTGTGAAGTTTCTGTGAAGATCAGTAAATGGCATTGAATGTACAGAATATATTCCCAGTTGAAGGTAAAGCTTTCTAGGTCCCCAAATTTCCCCACAGGAACATTCAGCTGTGGATGACACAACTAACATGGACTAAGAATTGCACTAGGCATGGCCGGGCGCGGTGGCTCAAGCCTGTAATCCCAGCACTTTGGGAGGCCGAGACGGGCGGATCATGAGGTCAGGAGATCGAGACCATCCTGGATAACACGGTGAAACCCCGTCTCTACTAAAAAAATACAAAAACTAGCCGGCGAGGTGGCGGGCGCCTGTAGTCCCAGCTCCTCGGGAGGCTGAGGCAGGAGAATGGCGTAAACCCAGGAGGTGGAGCTTGCAGTGAGCTGAGATCCGGCCACTGCACTCCAGTCCGGGCGACAGAGTGAGACTCCGCCTCAAAAAAAAAAAAAAAAAAAAGAATTGCACTAGGCATAAGAAATTCCCCTTGCCATCCTTATGGAGGTTCATAGCCTTCAAAAAGCCCTCCACAACCAACATGACTATTCTGGGCATTCTGTCTACCTTTCCACCAGCTTCAAAACAACTACACACAATTCCTGAGTGTTTGCTTCAGGTGTAGGTGAAGAAGGGACAATTTTCAAAAGCATCAGCCAGCAGTTCCAGGCTTTAAGCCTATCTGATGTTCAACCTTACAGCACGATAATCAAACTTGTTATCTCACCCTGAAACTCCACTTTCCTTCTGTGTATCACATACTGATAGAGAGCATCAGCATATAGTCAATCAAGCAAAAGGGAACCTCCAGGCTATCTTTGACTTCAACTTTCTTACTCCTGCAATCTAATCAGGCTCCAACAATTTGTGGATTCTTCCTGTAAACTATCTCTTAAATCCATCCTTTCCTCTCTCTTCTTTCTAATTAATTCTTCCTCTTCCTTTCACAAACAGACTTCATATTTTCTCTTTCTCTACACAATATTCCAAAGTGAGCCCATCTATTCTCTTGGACTAAAATACCATCATTTTGGTGATGAGTCATAATTTTATCTCTGGCCAGAGGAATTCTCTAAATCTCAGACTCACACATTCCACATATCCAACAGTCTACTTGTTTCCACTTAAGTATCTCAGAGGCATTGGAAACTTAGCATGTCTAAAACAGAACAATTAATTTTCCATCCAAAATCTATCCCCTCCTATCAGTCTTCCCCATCTCAGTAAGTAGTATCATTTTCCACCCAGAAACTCATTTCAGAGACAGCCATCCTTGATTCCTCCTTTTTCTTAACCCCCTATATCCAATCCATACAACAAGTCATCCTGATGAACCTCAAGTATCCACACTTCTTCATCCCTATCATCACTGCCTTAGACAAGGCCATCATCATCCCACCATCATCTTTCGTCTAGACTAGTACAACAAATGATGTCTGGTTTATATCACTCTGCTCTTACTCCTTTCTAATCCATTCTCTATACCATATCAAGAACACTCGTTTAAAACATGACTTGGATCGTACCACTTATTTAAAACCCCTCAATGGATTCCTGTTGCCTTAAAAACCCTTTACCGTAGTGTTACAAGGTACTACATATCCCTAAGTCCTCAGATGAAACTTTTAACTCCAATTTGGGTAATAAGCTCTAGTCCCACAGAGCTTCTTAAAGTTCCCATAAGCTGTTAACCTCTGTCCTGCTTCAGAACCTTTGCAAATGCTGGCCTGTTTGCCTAGAACGCTATTAACAGTATTTGAACGATCAATTTCATCTCATCTTTTAGGTCTGAATTCAATTTTTACCTCCACAAAGAGGTTTTCTTATTATATCTAAAGTAGGCCACTCTGATTACTCTTTAGCTAAACCACTTGTTTCCTTCATAAACATATTATTTGTAATAATTGTATTTGTTAGTCTGTCTCCTTCTTGTTGTTATTGTTGTTTGTCTATGTGGTTCCACATAGTACCTGGCGTATACTCAGAGCTTAATGGTCTACTGTTTAATAAAATATTTTACATCTCTCCTTTGCTTAGAAACTTTTGATGTTTCTCAACTGTCTACAGAATAGAGTCTAAAGTCTTTACTGTAACAATTGGTACTCTTAACAATATGAACTTAATCTATTTTTGGCATCTTTCTTATTACTTCCAACTTTATTGTGAATAAGTTAGAATTTTGTTCAATTGTGAACAATGAAAAACATAATGTGCAGTGGCTTAAACAAATAAGCAGACTATTTTTTTCTCATGTAGCAAAAATCTGGAAACAGGTCATTAGGACCAGTGTAGCGGCTGAAAAATGTCACAGGGAAAACAGGCTGTTATGTTACTGACAATGTGTGGGTTTGGTTTTTATGGTTGTGAATGGGTTACTGAAACTTCAAGTGTTAAATCCACATTCCAGGTCAGAAGAAAGCCTTCTTTAGCCATATACAGAAGATTGAAACTGGACCTCTTTATTTCATCATGTACAAAAACTAACCAAAGATGCACTAACGACTTAAATGTAAGACCTAAAACAATAATGAAAAACCTAGAAGAAAACCTAGGAAATACCACTTTGGACATTAGCCTTGGCAAAGAATTTATGACTAAGTTCCTAAAAGCAACTGCAACAAAACCAAAAATTGACAAGTGGGACCTAATTAGACTAAAGAACTTCTGCACAGCAAAAGAAACTACCAACAGAGTAAAGAGACAACCTACATCATGGGAGAAAATATTTGCAAACTATGCATTTGACAAAAGTCTAATATCCATAATCTACAAGAAATTTAAACAAATCAGCAAGCCAAAAATGAATAACCCCATAAAAAAATGGTCAAACAACATGAACAGACACTTCACAAAAGAAGACATACACATGGCCAACAAACATGAAGAAGTACTCACCATCACTAATCATTAGAGAAATGCAAACTAAAACCACAATGAGATACCATCTCACACTAGTCAGAATGGCTATTATCAAAAAGTCAAAAACAACAGATGCTGGCAAAGTTGCAGAGAAGGGGAATGCTTATGCACATTCCCACTACTGGTGGGAATGTAAGTTAGTTCAGCCACTGTGTAAAGTAGTGTGGAGATTTTTCAAAGAACTTAAAACAGAAATACCATTCAATGCAGCAATTCCACTATTGAATATATGCTCAAAGGAAAATTAATTGTTCTACCAAAAAGACACAGGCACTGGTATTTTCATTGCAGCACTATTAACAATAGCAAAAACATGGAATCAACCAAGATGGCCATCAACAGTGGACTAAATAAAGAAAATGTGGTACATATACACTATGGAATACTATGTAGTCATAAAGAAGAATGAAATCATGTCCCTTGCAGCAACATGGATGCAGCTGGAAGCCATCATACTAAGCAAATTATCTCAGGAGCAGAAAACCAAATATCACATATTCTCACTAAACACTGAATACACATGGACACACAGATGGGAACAGTAGACAATGGGGACTGCTTCAGTGGGGAGGATGGGAAAGAAGTATGGGTTAGAAGGCTCCCTATCAGGTATTAAGCTCACTATCTTGGTGACTGGATTATTTGTATACCAAGCCTCAGCAACATGAAATTTACCTATGCAACAAACTTGCATGTGTACCCCCCAACCCAAAATACAAGTGGCAAAAAAAGAAAGCCTTATTCTTTGCTGTCCCTTTTCAGGGACACTGAAAGGTTGTATAGTTTTAGTTGGGTACATATTCTGATTTGGAAAAAATCAAAGACTTATGAGTAAAGAAGGAAGGAGAATGGATGTCAGGTAGGGTCTATCAGTATCTACCGCGCCATGCATTATCATGTTCTCCAGCCATATTGGACTATTTTTCACAGTTCTGTGAAAATACCATGCAATTTTACAAAGCTTTTATATCTCTTTGCTCCTGCTATTATCTCTACTTGGAACGTCCTTCTCTTGCTTCTCAACCTAAAAAATTCCACTCATCTTTCAAGGTTGACCTTAAATGCCTCCTATCTGAAGCTTTCCTTTATCCTCTGAGCCAGGATTAGTGTTCTTCGAATTCCTGGGAGGTGGTAAAGGAAACAAGGGCTTTGTCTTATGGTTCTATAATGAACATTTAAACAAATGCCTAAAACATTGTAAATAATCTAACAGTGTTAACCAAACTTAAATGGGGAGAAGTCCAGGAGGAACTTTCTTGTCTTTTAATCTTCACAATAACCCCATGAGGAAGCTGTTACTCTTATTTCACAGATAAAGAAACTAAGCCACAGAGAAATGAAGTGACTTGTCCAAAACCAGACAATAAAGTGGTCCTAGAAATGAATTAATTAAGAAGTATCGCTTTGCTTTCCCCACCATCTCTCTGCCACCTTTTTCTTTTTTTTTTTTTTTCCCCAGATCTCACAAAATAAAGTTCATGGGCAGGCCTCTCATTTCTGTAAATAAAGTTTTATTGGAACATGGCCATGTCCATTCCTTTATGTTTTGTCTATATTGCTTTTGCACACTAATACAGAAGAGTTGAGTCATTGAGACAGATACCCTATAGCCTGCAAAGCCTAAAATATTTACTATGTGGCTCTTTACAAAGAAAGTTTGTTGATTTCTGTATTAAATTGAAAGATCAATGCCATTAAAAGGATGATTAAAATTATTATTTTTTGTTGATTTCTGTATTAAATTGAAAGATCAATGCCATTAAAAGGATGATTAAAATTATTATTTTTAGAGTAACATTATGAGGAAAAAAAGAGTAAGATTCTTGTTTGAGAAAGATGTAGCACTTAAAAGATGACAGAAGGAAAAAGGGAATTCAGTAGTTCTGAATTTTTTATGTGTTCAACAAGAAAGAGAACAAGCATTCAAAAGAACTGAGGTGAAAAAAAGAATTGATTAACCATTACAAGAATACTTCTTACCTCACATGGCTGTTGTAAAAATAGAATAAGCTAAGACATGAGATAAGGCACAATGCCCAGCATATAGTCAAGACTCAATAAAAGTACCTACACTCCAATGTGACCCAATTTTCATCAGGTATTGTCGCTGCTGAACATGATCCTCCTGTATTGTTAAGACTGCTCTTTAGGGTCAAAGGAAGAAAGAAAGGTCATTTTACTGCTTCAAGTCCAGAATTTCATAAAGTTTGAAAATGGCCCTGATCTATCTTGGTTCCATTTTCTCCAGAGAGCCATTTGCATATCCTGAAGGAAATTGCAGTCTCAGGTAGAAGCAATTAAGTCTGAGCCTATTAACTTTCTCTCTGTCGGTCTAGCCCAAACAGCCCCATTTGTTACCATCACTGCTCTCTCACACAAGAGGAGCCAGGTGCTGGGGAGACAGCATGGGAATAAGGGAGTCCCAGGGCAACTTCAGTAAAGTCCAAAGCAGTGCTCATCACAATCATCTCGATATTCCTTGGAGGAAAGCTTTCCAGATGTATGAGGAGAAGAAAAAGCCTGCCTAGTTAGAGCTTTACATAACTTCAGTGCAGAAACCAGCTGGGTCCTAGCAATGGCAATGTAGTCGTCTCACTTAAGGCCTGTGCACTTATCAGAGGCTACATTATTAATGATCTGAGAAAGAGGGCAAATTGTAATTTGGAGGAGGTAAGCAGAGAAGAAACAACAGCCGTCTGGATCAAAGAAGCAAAACATTCAACACAAACTATGACTTTCCTACCAGAAATACCTTATTTACAACAGGGGGTTTGGGCTTTTAGCTGAGCCAGAGTGCATGTTTTCTGTGGTGGCTTGTTTTATAGCACAGGTTGAGCTCTGGAGAGAAGCTGTTATGGAACTAAGTCTTCTTCTATATCCTTAATGATTGTAAAGTGTCTGGATTTACTGCATGAAAAATGCAGGTTATAAAAGCAGAGTGGTGCATGCTGTATAAAAACTGCTATTTGTTTCTCTTTAATAGAATACAGTCAAATCTTGGCAATATTCAGTCAAAAGTCGCAGTTGGAGAGCAATAATAAATAAAATACTCCCTAATAAAGCAGTTAAACAGGAGATACCCAATCATTAAGGCTTTCCTTAAGTACACTACAGGATTACTACACAGAGCAAACCAAGCATACTAAACCCCACGTAAATTATAATCCTCAGAGATTCGGGCGCTCCCTCATTGATGTGAATAATTCTGACAACCTTGCACATAGTAATGGTTAAGACATCAAAACAAAACGCAGCATTAAGGAGACATGAAGGCCCTACCCTAATAGACCTACTTTTGCCTATGCTGAAGGAATCATTCCTTATGTACATGAATCCATGAAGTAGCCATCTTTTTTTCTGCCTCTTGAATGAATATCCGTGATTGCCTACATTCTTAAAACTCAGGAAAATATTGGGAAATATTGTAATTAGTAGCTACCAAAGCTATCTGCAACAGACTATAAGATATATATTGATATGCTTTCGCCAATTCATTATAGCCAATAAATACGATTTCTCCTTGCAGTTCCATTTTCTGAAGTGTGCATTCTGTTTCTATAGCAACTTTCATTTTGTTAACCTGTTACTCATATTAAAAGTCTGTTATTTTTAGCATAACATTTCCAAAAGTCTTTGACAAAGAAACATGGGAAAAGATTGCAGCTTGAAGATGAATGTGATGTTCAGTACGAATTCTAATATGTATCATATTTGGTCAGTACATCATCTATGGTGAGATTGCAGACATATAGATTGGTTACATTGTGAATGGTTATGGGCTTTGCAGAAAAAAATACCATATCATATATCTTTTTTTTTTTTGGAGCAAAATAAAGCGTAAATAAATAAGAATATCAAAATGGATTTATCTTTTAAACAGATTTTATTGCTGGGGATTTTTTTGTGTGTGGTAGAGCCAATGTTTTTGCCGTTGGGTTGCAGTTTTAAAGACACTACCGTCATATTAGAACATGTGGGATTAATGGAATAAATTGTAGCTACAAAAAAGTTATGTAACAAGAAGCCGAATTGTGGGGGAGAAAGCAGTTCTGTAAATATCTGACACTCAAAATGAATTGTGACATAGCCAGCCCTTTGATCACCCCACAAACAAACTGCCTCTTCTTTTTCCAAAATATTGTCTTATCTTTCTATTCCCTGTCAAAAGTGAAGTCCAGTGTAGCTTGATATAACATGACTAGGAATGAACAACTTATGAACACTCTGCCTCCTGATTTCCCCCTTTGGATTTGGGTGGGGAGAACATTGCTCTTTGTTTACTAGAAGTGATCCTGGAAATTAAACTTGACATGAAATCTAGGTGGGGACAATTATTTTCGAATGTTCTAGCTAGTATTCTCTAGTGATTAGAAAGGCAGTGGAGTAGAGTTAGGAAGAGCCTGACTACTGGAACCAGACTGCCTGGGTTTAAATCCCAGACTCATTATTTAGTAACTGTGTGACCTTTGGCAATTTACCTATCTAAGCCACGCTTCAGTTTTCTCATTTGTAAAACACGGACGATAATAGTACCCACCATAGAGTTGTTGTGAGAGTGAAATAATTTATATATGTAAAATGTTTAAAAGAGTACCTTACATATAGCCAGATTTATCAATTTATCTCTTTTTTACCTTTTAACTCATTTTTTTTGTTCCTTATCCTCAGTCAGCATAGCTTTCCTTTACTGCCTTAAATAGGAAATACAAGCATATACACGTGCACACACACACAATTATTCATCCTTTTATTGTCTGGCTGATACAGCAGAGTGCAAACTAATATGTATTGTGGAAATACATATTACCCCCAAGATTGCATCCTGTATGAGCTCATAGCTCTCAGCACCTCCCTAACACACATAGACTCAAGGTGATAGGTCCTAATGGGCATTGAACATGTCTCCTCTTGCCCAGGTTTATTGAGGTATAACTTATTTATAATAAAATACACCATTTTAGTGTACAGTTCTGTACATCTTGACAAGTGCATATAGTAATGACTGCCATGTTAAAATATACATTTCCATTACTTCCCAAATTCCCTCATACCCCTTTATAGTCCTCATTCCTCCTTCCACCAGCCCAAACTATGTATCTATTTTCTGCTTCTATAGTTCTTCCTTTTCCAGAGTGCCAATATAAATGGAACCATACTGTATGTAATCTTTTAAGTCTGGCTTCTTTCACATATAATAACACATTTGAGATTTATCCATGTTGTATCAGTAGTTCATTGTTTTTATTGGTGAATAGTATTCCATTGTATGAACATGCCAGTTTTAGAATTCAGTTTTAAGCTCTTCCCAAAGGTACAGTGGGTCTTTTGCCTGCTCCAAGAATATATAATATCTAAACAAGAAGAGAATCATACAAAGTATTTCAAGAATAAGAGATATCTGATGTTACCTGACATAATGGAGACTCCTAGGAGTTTGAGTCATTAAAACCTATTAAACTGTTGCTTGATATGGTTTGTGGAATCTTCTGTCTATGGTTCTGATTGAGAGGGGACAGAAGGGAGGACCAGAAAAGTAATTTCAGACACAACTCCTATTTCTGGGAAGATTGATAATTAGTACAGAAAAACAAATGCAATAAAGTACAAAAGGTGGACAAATACACCTTAATCAGACAGAGTTATAGGCATACAAACTACAGCTTTGTCCTCCCCATCAATTCCCCACAGAAGAAACATAAAGTGTATGGAATGCGTTAAGTGAATAACTGAGATGACCCCAATTTGAGGGCTCCTAGAGGCAAAGCTTGCCTTACTCATATTTGCTTGCCTCTTCTCCTTTTGGCTCATGGTACATGATCATTGGTAGGTGCTTGCAAAATATCTATTTAATGAATGAGAAATTTACTCTTGGAAGAAATGCTAACATGCAGGATGTTGTGAATTCAGCCCATGGTCTCCTAAAATTCACATCTTTTCATGGCTGATCTGGGCACAGATCCAAAAATTTCTGGTAGTGCTCTTTCCACACTGCCTTCCTAAGACTTCCCAGCCTGATCATAATTCCTCTCAACAAAGTGGTCAAAGACTAAAGACTTGATATTCTCTGTTGCTAATGAAGGAGAAGTTGGGGAGGAAACACTTTTTAACACTGCTTTCCAGTGATTCACCCCAAGTATTTGAAGATCTATATCAGCCTGTCTTCTGAGGAACACTTTTCCCATTATTAATTTTCAGTTGTCTATTTTTGAAAGCAAGACTGAATATTATCAGTCATTTGACCCTAAAGTCATAGTCTCATAAAAGTCAACCTTCTTCCCATTTGGACGCTTTCCACTACTGTCAAAATATTCTTGCTATAAATGATAAGAGTAAGTGTATGAAGAAAAATTGCTTGATAATCTCTGTCTGAGTAAAGGCTAATTACTCCCATGAGCAAGACTAGAATTTTAAGTGTAAAATTTTGATACCCGTTAAATTTTTCTGAGCTCAATTTCCATGACTAGTATGTGCACACTCAGATTTACTATTATAAATTACAGCATGTGCAGAAATATTTCTAGTTCAAGTCACCTGTAAAGGGGCTGCTTACCTTGTATGCTCATTCCGCTCATCTGTGCTATAGTTATTAATATCTGGACCCACCAAGTTCAAGTACTTACCTACGGACAGATCTGGAGGGGATTAAAACTCCAAAAATAACAAAAATTGAGAAAAAGTGAATGTATACCAAGGGGAAGTGAATATATACAGTTAACATTAACATAATCATACACAACAAACTATAAATACTGGCATTTCAGTAAAAAATTCTTTCTTCCTACTTTGTTCCAAAATGGATTTACCATATTAGTCACAGAGGATGGAAAGATATTTGGCTAGAATTCTGAATCTCTAAATCCTCAGCCAAGCTGCTGATGTCATGAGAGGCAGAATTGATGAAAGGATGCTCCAGTCAAATGGGGAGCTTTGGTTCCTTCTGATCTAGATTGAAATAAAGGTTTCGCTTTGTGCTTTTATATGAAGACATTTTAGAGGTGACTGGGTGATCTCCAGGGCCCCTCATCCCCAGGTACAATTGCTAATTTTGTTTTTTTTTTTTTTTTTTTTTTTTTGAGACAGGGTCTCACTGTGTCACTCAGGCTGGAATGCAGTGGTGTGATCACAGCTCACTGCAGGCTTAACCTCCTGGGCTCCAGCTATTTTCTTGCCTTAGCCTCCCAGGTAGCTAGGACTACAGGTGTGTGCCACCATGCCCTACTAATTTTTAAAAATTTTTTTGTAGAGACAGGGTCTCACTGTGTTTCCCAGGCGAGTCTTGAACTCTTGGGCTTAAGTGATTCTCCCACCTCAGCCTCCAAAATGGCTGGAATTATAGGCATGAGCCACTGTACTCGGCCCAATTGCTAATCTTGAGCTTCAGCATATTTCATTTGACTATGAGTAGAGAGTTAAGGAAGCATTAAATCAAGGCAAAGCATACCAAGATAAGTACCTATTCCCTCCAGAGACAAGAGCAGATCTATCCTGTGCTGACTGCCCATACACTTGAGGAAGACACTATTCCAAGAGAGAGCATTCAAAAGAGAGCTAAAACCCAACACCAAGGAAAGAATGACTAGAAACTTCTTCAAACCAAGATGCAATAACAGGGACAGGATCTACCTTCCCATCTGAAACAGTGGACAAAATATATGAAACAATGGTCATTAAGTCATTGGACATCAGGCTATGAAGGATATAATTCCTGATAAATGAGAAGCTAACAGAATTAGTCCTACTATTGCCCAATGTACTGCATTGAGAGAGTTTCCAGGCCACTGTGGCAAACTCAAATAGAATGTGTCAAACTCCCTGGGTTGAAGAGACATTGCTAAGAGGCCTAGGAGAGCAAGACATCTGGAGTTAACAAAAGAGAGCAATAACAAGAGAGCTGCACAGGAGGAAATTATGGAGATTTACAGAAAATCCACCTCAAGCATTCAGCAGAGCACCAAACAGCACATGCACTTAAGAAAACTACCCAAGGCCAATGAAAGGACCCCCAAAATGTTTTAGAGAAAAGAATACTTGGTACTAAGACAACTCCAACAATAGTGCTGTTTTAATTGGCCAGACTGGTAATTTTCATAATTCATGGAGTGTTGAGTAATCAGAAGGCCTTGCTTCAGTAGTAGAGATTAGACCTAGATTAATGCTGCTCTATTCCTGACAAACATCTTAAAAGCAAGACCCCGAAAGATCAAACTGTTTTCAGGTAAATTAACTTTATCCCAGAGCAAGCTGAAGAATATTTATAAGAATACAAAAACATCCAGCACTCAAGAAGGAAAAATTCACAATTCCTGATGTCCTATTAAAGATTACCAGGCAACCAAAACACACCCAGAACTGACACACATATTTGAACTAGAAGACAGTGATATTAAAATGGTTAATATAACTCTATTCCCTATGTTCAAAAAGCTAGAGGAAAGATTGAACATGTTAAGTAGAAACATTAAAGAGTTTTTTAAAAGATCCAAAGCAAAATTTAGAGACGAAAACAATAATGTTTGAGATGAAAAATATACTGGATGGGATGAATGATAGATAAGGCATTAAAGGATATATAATTAATAAACTTAAAAACACAGCAATGGAAGCTATCTGTAATAAAACACAGAGAGAATGTAAGAATAAAAAAAATGAACAGATCATCAGATCATCAATGAAACGTAGGACAACTTCACATATCTAACTTACATGTAATTGGCATGCATAAAGGAAAGAAAAGATGAAAGGAGACAGAAGAAATATTTGAAGAAATTATGGCCCCAATTCTTCGAAATGTAATAAAACTAAAATTTATCTTAATTTTACTTTTACATGTATTAAGTAAATGTGTGATAACAAAAGAACAAAGCCCAGAAGGAGAGACATGAAAGTATACTCTTTAAGGTTATTATACTTCACGTGAAGTGGCATAATATCAAATGAAGTCAGACTGGGAAAAATTAAAAATGTATACTATAAACCCTAAAATAACCACTAAAAGAGCAAAACAAAAGGTTATAGCTAAGAAGCCAACAAAGTAATTGAAATGGAGTTATAAAAATAATTACTCTAAAAGAAGGCAGAGACAGAAGAAAAGAGGAACAAAGAAAAAAATGAGATAAATAAAAAAAGAAACAGCAAATGGTAGGCGTAAACTTAACAACATTTATAATCACATTAAATGGAAATGGTCCAAACATTCCAGTTAAAAGGCAGAAACTGTCAGATTAGAATAAAAAAAGTTCCATTGTATGCTGCCTGTAAGAAATACACTTAAATATAAATGCACAAATAGGTTAAAAGTAAAATAATGGGAAAAGATATATCATTCTAACACTACTGAAAAAAAAAAGCTGGAGTGACTATATTAATAATTACTCAAAGGGAGTGAGAAAATATACCCAAATAAAGATTTACATACAAATGTTCATAGAAACTTTATCTGTAATAGCCAAAAACTGAAAACAACCCAAATGACCATTAACAAATGAATGGATAAACAAATTGGGGCATATTCATGCAATGAAATATCACTTAGCAATATAAATAAATGAATTATTGATACACACAACAGTATGGATTAATTTCAACATACTATGCTAAGTATTAACAAAAGGCACCAGACCAAGAAGGAATACATATAGTATAATTTCATTTTTATGGAATTCTAGAAAATGTAATGTTTATAGTGACAGAAACGTATCAGTGTGTTCCTGGGGATAACAGTGGGGACTGGAAAATATGAGAGGAAGATTAGCAAGTAGCAAGTAGCTAATTAACAACTAGCAAGTAGCAAGAAGAAACTCTTGGAGGTAATGGATATGATGGTTATCTTGATTTTGGTGATGGTTCCGTGGATAACACATATGTCAAAACTTACTCAGTCCTCAAGATTAACTGGTGTATCCTGCTCTGACCCAGTCCAACACTCTTCATTCCTGAGGATAAATTTATGTGGCGGGAGGGAGGCAGAAAATAGCCTTATTTTACACACACACACACACACACACAGCAAAAAACAAGTGAGAAAATGGGTAAAATGGGAGAATGTACGTTAAAAAAAGTAAGTTGGAAGCCAGATGTGAAGTTAGGAAACAAAATGCTTAGTGTAAAGACATGTGTACTCACAAGATAGGGGGCATAAATGTCTTTTTTTTTTTTTGAGATGGAGTCTTGCTCTGTCGCCCAGGCTGGAGTGTAGGGGCTGGATCCTGGCTCACTGCAAGCTCCGTCTCCCGGGTTCATGCCATTCTCCTGCCTCAGCCTCCCGAGTAGCTGGGACTACAGGCGCCCACCACCGCGCCCGGCTAGTTTTTTGTATTTTTTAGTAGAGACGGGGTTTCACCATGTTAGCCAGGATGGTCTCGATCTCCTGACCTTGTGATCTGCCCGTCTCGGCCTCCCAAAGTGCTGGGATTACAGGCTTGAGCCACCGCGCCCGGCCATGGGGGCATAAATTTCTAAATTCTCCAGTGATTAACACAAAGAAGGAAGAAAGTTATTCAAGATGGTCAGAAAATAAAAACCAAAAAAAGGGCTCAGGGGTAGTATAGCAGAGGCCAGACAGGAATTTCTTCCATGCAATCACAGAAAGAAGAGATATCTAATGAAATAAAAGTATCCAAACAGCTTCAGCAACATTGTACAATAAATACAACTACTTTTGTTGATTTTTTCTTGAAGTGTTCTTCAATATTATTCAATAACATAAAGTCAAAGTGTGATTCAATAAAAACAGGATGTGGGGGAGAGAGATGGGCAAAAACAACACAGTCCAGGTGTGTATGTCTCTCTGATGGTCTAGGTTAATCCAAGGATAATTTTAGAGCCTCTGGAGAAATGAAGTTCTACATGTGTCTTGGCTGTCCTTCACTTATAGCATGAGGGTTTTGTTGATATTAATTGAGAGCGAATTCAAGGTTATACTCCCTGAATGTATCTAAAGTACGTATATACTCTGTTGCTAGTAAAATGAACATCTCAAAGTTAAAAAAAATTAAAATGTAGAAGTTGGGCAGTCAAAGGAACACAAGTGTTCAGCTGCTCATAGAGGCAGCCAAGAAACTATAAGCAGAGAAGGCCTTGGATTTTCTAAAAAGTAACTTGGGATCCTCTCTTCCATATGAATTTATAGGTGATTAGAACTCAAGACTCATCCCATAGAACTTGCATGCAGGAATTTTAGCCTAAAAATCTTCAAAGTTGGTATTACCAAATGCCAACTATCACCATAAGATAGATACAGATGGAGGATAGAGAGATAAGCAGATGAGGAGGCAGGTTTGTAGGTTGATAGCTAGTTACATTTGTTAATAGATACAATGCCTAAATTTAAGACAACATCTTAGGAAACCCTCCCAAAGGAATTGACTATTGAATATGACTTTATTTTTCAGTCAGACAATATTTACATGTTGCACAGTTGAGATAAGGGCATTTCTTCCATCTAGATAGTGGGGAAGTCCCTGATGGAATCTTTCAACTTGGTTCTAAATTATCTTTCCTTATGATTTTACAAGTTCTATTCATTCTTTCTTATAAGACTCATGTTGGTTTGGCCCCACCTGGGTGCAAGTTTTAGACATTAATTATAGTAAATTCTCAGATACTATAGGCAATCAATTCTAATAATATTCTGGAAACTCTGCATATTTCTTTTTATTCATTTATTATCCTGAGAATGGTTTAGCTATTTATTTTCGGGGTTCTTGTCCTTTTGTCCCCTTTCCTAAGCACCTCTTTCTGCCTCAATGCTCAGCCCTAGTACAGTAATGGGTAAGCAGCAGCAGCAGTGCAAACACCTCTGCTTTTATCAGCAACAGTAATTTCCAGATTGGCCCCAAATCTAAGAACAGATTCTTCAGTTAGATTACAAAGAAAGCTTTAGGTATTTCTTGTGTGACCCTCCAGACCTGCAGCAATTTGGGGGCTTTCCCATTCACATCTGTAACTTTTAGAGTTGTAGTATTGTTAGTTCAGGATTCTTAATTGAACTGTCAATCAATTTTAAGCTCTCCTTTTTCAGTGACTTGCTCAGGACTATACAAATGACCTTTCTGTGCCTCTGCACTGAAACCTTGCCCATGCATCTCAAGACTAAGGCCAAAGTGTCCTCCATACCTGCTCCTTGGCAACCCCCTCTCTGTTTTATGTTTGAGAGAGTCTCTCCATTTGCTTCCTAATAAGATGCACCTACACTATTAGGTCTCTAAGGCCCCTCCTTAACTACTTCTGACCTGGCCATCCCCTCTATACCTTGCTACATCCTAGTCTGACTTTTCCTTATAGTCAGAGGTCCCTATTTGCCCCTCTTATACATAGATCTTCCAATCTTACTGCTACATCATTGCCTAATGGCAGGCCAGTGCATTCACGCTGCCTATCATTTACAACTTAACATGCTTGAAATTTTACTGAAAGCCTTATCTCCTCCAAGACTCTTTCTATATTGTTCCAAACATTCTCATTACAATGCTATTCTGCACAGATATGTATGGAAACAGTACTAATACCAAGCGGGCTGGGTTGCAGCAGTAGGTCTATGACTGTGTCAGCTGTGTAATCTTGGATAAGTCACTTAGCTTGCTTTGGCCTCTCTTTGCTCATCAGAAAAATGAGGATGATACTACTTAAACTCATTTGACCCACACAATAAGTTTGGGAGGTTCCTAGGAAAGAGCTTTGCAAAAGTTCTACTCATTCTTTCCTGTGTGACTCACTGATTATGCCATATTGGTCCCCTGTAAATGCGGGTTTCTTTGTATGAGACCCTCATCTTTAAGTAGAGTGAATTCTCAGAATCTGACTGCAATCAATGTGGCCATCAGACCAGCAGCATCAATATTAACTGGAAAGCTGTTAGAAATGTAAATTATCAGGCCCTACCCCAGACCTATTGCATCAGAAATAGTGGGGTAGGCCCAGTAAACTGTGTTTTAATAAGCTCTCCAAGTGATTTTGATCCACTCTACAATTGGATTGTCTAATTTCCTTCTAATAACTCTATTCATCTATACTAATATAGTTCTGTTTATTTAGCTGCTCCCTTGAGATTGGAAACTTTCTGAGAGAAGGGTTATGTCCCAAATGTCTACAACCAGCACTCACTAAAATCCTGATGAAGGATTATTGTAAGGTAAATTATCTTAATATGAATCTGTATTGCAGCCTGAAAATATCAGTTAGCACTTTTCATTTATACAAAGAAGATCATGGGATTCATAATACTCACAGAAAGATAATTAATTGACCCATTATTTTTCACAAACTGTTGAAAAGATACCAGACAAGACAATACCAAATGGAAAGCTCAGTTGCATCTCCCATATGCCTCCATCCTCAGACAATTTTCCTGGGTCTCCAAACGTCAGAAGCTATACTGAGCAGGGAGTAAGGAAAGGAAGGTGTGGGCGACTTAATGAAAAAAGTCCTGAACTTTACCCAGAGCCTTAACATTGCAATAAGTACAGCGCTCTGTGCAATGATGCACCAGGCTTAAACAATCAACTGTGATAACATTAACAAAGCCAGCTCCTGTACTTATATTCTGATTTTAATTACACTTGTGTTTTCAAAGTCAGACTCTGAATAAAATGCAGCTACAAAGCTGTTGTATGCACTATGTAGAAATTCTCTAAAGAATAAGTGACACTTTGGGGCCAGATCATTTTAAATTCTAAATGAAAGAGCCATATTTTCCACCTGATATCACTCTATGCACAAGATTCTGATATTCAGTGAAATCACTGAAAAATATACATTAGCAGAATGCAGAATGATGCCAATTTTGTCTCTTTCAGACACACCGTAATAGAGCATAATACACATTAACATTAGAATGTGTATTGTACAGCCTGGTTATGTAATATTGATATTGTCATTTTTGCTTTTTTTTCAAATACAATGCCTAATGGGTATTTGAATATAGTTTCACTTGACTTAGATAGGCAAGAATATGTTCTATATATTGGGCACACCTCACCCTAGAGTTATACCAAATAACGAATAAACGATATTGTCAGATGATCCTTCTGTCCTAGCAAAGTTAACTTCCTAGGGATTTCTTGTCATTTAATCTTCCAAAAGTTTGTCATTTAGAAAAATACAAGTCCATGAAGGATTCTCAGTAGTAGTTTTCATGGACATTTCTGTATTTCTGGTTTAATTTTTTAAAAAGCAGGACAACGAAAAACTAAGAAGTAGTATCTTTCTGATTTGTGTGATTACATAAAGGTCTTGCATTGGACTCATGAGGCAAGAAAATGCAATCTTTTCTCTTATTCTGTCAATATTGACTTTTAGGAAATTGTTCCTTTCAGTGTAGGCTGGTACTCTGTGAAGCAGCTTTAGTAATAAAACTCTGGGACCCGGTTGACTGTACACTTTTATTTTACTTTTTATTTAATATTAATTTCTTTTCTTAATCTCATGTTGTCATGTCTCATTTTTTCCACACTCACTTGTCTTTCAAACTAATTTTCTTGTTTTTCAGGTTTTTCATTATGCTGAGTTGATTATTTAGTATTGAAAAACATAAGGGGGCTATATTTTCTCTGAATTGTTTTTTTTTTTGAAAGATTTTCCTAAATCTTCATTCTTCAAGTATTCCTGACACATCTCAAAACTTGTATAATCAAATTGAATAGATTTTCCAGGTAGTTTTAAAAACTAAAACAGATGAAAGAAAACAGGAAGAAAATACAAAATTGGAACTGCCATTTCAGGTTCTTTGGCAAATATCAAGATATAAATAATTTTATAGTAACATCATTAAATTCACCTGATTTCAGTACCTATAACACTTACGTTTATTGGCCAGAAAAGAGATAAAAGGGAGTGCTAAAACTTAATATTCATGAGTACATGTTTAAAAATATAATGGTTTCAATCTCACCTTCTAAAAAGTCTCATGAATCTCTGACCTGTGCCCTTCCGACAATACACTTTTGAGAATTCAACTTTCTGCAGAGCTTTGCTACTCTTATAATTAAGTCCCAGGCCTGATTCTCCACTTTTTTTACCCCATGGCTATAGGGAAGCCTCTTTATATGTTACCAAGGAGACCATCTGACTTTCACATTTAGCATTTAATTACCAATTCATCCATTTAGGTATTGCATTGCCTTTATCTGACAAAAAGGCCCCCAATCACAGCTATCCAATCTCACAATCTTTAAAATTACTATTTCCCCTGTATATCCCAAATGCTTAAGATATTGTACCCAACAATGTATTCTGTTCCATCCATATTCCACAAGAGTTTACCACTGGTGAAAGTTTTAGCAATTATACCACGACATCATGCCAAGGACTCTCCATATTCCACTTGCCACCAGCACTGGGGTCATTGACAGCAAACCCGCAGGTGATCTATTTCCAAAATACCAATTAGAACCACTTCCTATACGAATTGTCATAGGTCAGGTTTCTGGAGAAAAAAAAACTCTGAAACTGAGATTTTCACATAGAAAATTTACTGGAGAATGCTCTTGGGCAAAAATACTTGCAGGAGAACAAAAGAAGCAAGACTGGTCAGAGGGAGAGGTTGAACTATAGTACAGTTGTACCAGCAGCTTTAGCCAGTCCAAGCGGCAACGCTAAAGCTGGCATGGCCTTTCAGAGATTCCCCACCACAACATAAAGAAGGCAGGCTTCTGTACACTAGCATTAATCAATTAAAAAATACAACCTTGGGTGATGCAGCATCCTCTGGCCAAGGGTAATTCCCAGAGAAGACATAACTATGACCAGTCAGTAGATAACACTCCAGGCAAATGGTAAAATAAGTGCAACTTTCCTGAAAGAAAACCTGAGCGGCATGGCATAGTATCCACTACATCCATAATACATGAAAAGACCTGCATTTGAATTAGCAAAAGTGATTTTAAGTGAGAAATCAATTCACAGAAACGAAAATTTAAGTGGAAAAAATGTAAAAAGATACTCAACATCATTAAAAGTTAGGGAAATTCAAATTAAAACAGCAAGATATTTTCTCTCATCAGATACTATATATATTCAAAGTTTAAAAATATTTAGTGGTGGCCTGGCATGGTGGCTCACGCCTGTAATCCCAGCACTTTGGGAGTCCAAGGTGGGCAAATCACTTGAGCTCAGGAGTTCAAGACTAGCCTGGCCAACATGTTGAAAACCCGTCTCTACTAAAAATACAAAAATTAGCCAGGTGTGATGGTGCACACCTGTACTCCCAGCTACTCGGGAGGCTGAGGCATGAGAATCATTTGAACCTGGGTGGCGGAGGTTGCAGTGAGCCAGGATCATACCACTGCACTCTAGCCTGGGCAACAGAATGAGACTCCACCTCAATTAATTAATTAATTAATGTAATTAAATTTAAAAAATATTTAGTGGCGATAAGGACACAAGGAAGTAGGAACTTCACATATTGCCAATGGGAATGTGTCTAAGAACATAACTGGACAAGTTGAGTGGTATTTAATAGCATTTAAATGCAAAAGAAAATGCCTATTTGCCCTCAAATTCATGTATAGATTTAATGCAATCCCAATGAAAACCCAAGAAAATTGTATGAATTGACAAGCTGATTCTAAAATGCACATAGAAATGCAAAAGGTAAAAGATTACTGAGGAAGTTTTGGAGAAGAAAAACAATTAGAAAACTTTTATTACCAAATATCAATACTTATAAAAATACAAGAATCAAGATCAGGAGGTATTGATAAAATAAATAGACAAAACTTATAGAATAAAAAGTCCCAAAACAGGCCATTCAGGTCACTACATATGGTCATTGAATTTACAATAAAGATGATAGTCACTGAAATGCAATGCGAATGGGTAGGCTTTTTAAGAAATAATACTGGGTCAATTAGTTTGATTTCCATATGAAAAAAACAAATATTGACCTCTACCTTGCCCTTTAGTAAAATATGAATTCCAAATGAGAGACAAACCTAAATGTTAAAGGCAAAATAATCGTTTCTGAAATAGCACTGTCCGATAAAACTTTGCTATATGAGATGGAAATACTCTGTCTCCATGCTGTTTAACATAGTGGCCATATGTAGTTATTGAGCAGTTGAAACTTAGCTGGTGTGACTGAGTAACTGAAGTTTAAATTTTATTTAATTTAACTTAAATTAAATAAGTATGACCAATTGGACATTGTGACTCTCGAAGATAACACAGAAGAATATTTATGACAATTATTTGATGTGTCAATTGGATTAGGCTGAAAACAAGTTCTCAGAATTCCCTTTCTAGTATGTTTCTAGATGCGGGGTGGTTATGAGGGAGGTTCTCCAACAAGAGTTGGAGAATGGAAAGGAAGCAGCAGCCATTACATAATATACACAGGCCTTCTCCCAGATATTCATTCACACAAATAATCTGCGTGCTGCTGTAAGGGGATTTTGTAAATGTGATTCAAGTCCATAATCAGTTGACTCTAAGTTAATCAAAAGTGGTATTACAGATTGCTTCTCCCTTATGATGGTTCAATTTATAATTTTTTGACTTTACAATGGGCTTATCAGGGTATTAAATGCATTTTCAACTTATAATTTTTGACTGAATATGCAATACTGGGACATAACCTCATTGTAAGTTGGGGAACATCTTTGCTGGCCTGATTTAGTTTCAAGGGCTTTACAAAAGGGCTTAGGCCATCCCTGAGTTTAGAGACCCAGATAGCATCTGTATCTACAATTGTTCTTCCTTTCCTCCTGTATCTTCCTCCCTGACTGCTGTCTGTGAACAATAAGCTTTAGCTCACATATGTGTTATTTCAGCCTGCTGGTCATCTTCCCATCCTGACTGACTGCCTGTGGACAAGTGTAAACCCATGCTTGTGGATTTCCTGTCTACCCATGATCCTGCCTTCCTGATTGCCTGCTATATTGGTTTTGGGCTTGCTTAGCTAGTCTCCACAAAATACACTAACAATAAAGGAAATAATTGGCCAATTGTACTTCATTAAAATTAGCAACTTTTCTTTATCAAAAGACTATTCGAACAGTGAAGAGGCAAGGCCCAGATATTTTATATAGTATATATAATGTGCAGAATATGTGTTTAAATGCCTCCAAATCAATGAGAAACACACAACCCATTTCTTTCCTTTTTTGCTTTATGCACAGAAGATTTTAACAGGCATTTCACCAAAAATAGTATCCAAACAGCCAATGAAAAGGTACTCACCTTCATTCGTTGTCAAGGAAGTATAATTAGAACCACAATAAGAGTCACACCAACTGGAATGGCTAAAATTAAAACAACAACAATAATAGTAAAGATTAAAAACCTACAATATCATGTGCTGACCAAGATGTGGAACAAGTGGAACCATTATATGCTACTGATGAGAGTACAAATTCGTATGTTTACTTTGGAAATCAGAGCAGGTATATGTGTGTGTGTGTGTTTGTGTGTGTGTGTGTGTGTGTGTGTGTGTGATTTATCAAGTTTCTCATTCTTACTTAGTGCTTTATCTATCCTGTTGAGAAACTTTTCCTACTCCAAGGTCATGACTATATTCTCTTGTGGTTCTTCTATAAGCTTTATAGTTTTATAGTTTAAGCTTTAACATTTAGATCTATGATCTATGTCAAATTAATTTTTAAATATCTGTGAGGGAGGGGGTCAAGGATTTTTTTTTCCATGCAGATATTCAGTTTCTCCAGATCCACACATTGAAAAGACTCCTTTTCTTCCATCAAATGGCATTAACATTTCTAGTTCTTTATATCTTACACTGGAGTTTAAAAAAGGAAGCATGAAAAGACATATTGGATGATCCTATCTTTTTGGTAAAAGAATAAAAAGTTTAGGTATTTTAAAATGATAATCTAGAAAGATATAGAAATTGTACATCAAATATATCAGATTTGTTACCTTGAACAGGGGCAGAGATTGAAGGGATGGAAGAGCAGATTATGAACTATTTCTTTTTAAGCATCTGTGTTATTTGACTTGTTATGCAATATCTCTTTATTCTTGTAACTTAAAATAGTTGTGATAAAATAGTAAAGCAAGACAAAGTATCAGAAGCAAAACAAGGATGTGATCTTTCCCTCTTTTGAAATGTTTCTTCTGGGCCGTAACATCTTCTGCCTTGCATCAAAGATAATTTGTATATTTGTCCTGGTTGCTGCTCTTAAAGAGCTTGTCATCAAGTAGTGGGATGACATTATACCCATCTTTGCAACTCCACTGCAGCCCTTTCCAACACAGTGGATGGTTATAATTGAATGAAAGAGGATGAGCAAAGCAGGAGTTTCTCCTCAGTTTGGTTCCTCAGGTGATATTTGTGAATTAATTATTATATGGTAAATAATGATTTCCTTTGCATGAATGCTAGATCATATGGCTCTCTTTCATTTTAAAATTTCATTATTAATAGGAATGCAAACCTTTTAAACTAGATACATAAAAAGATGAGTTCAAAAGGCGAGCTTTGAAAACTAGCATAGCCATTAACATGGACCACACTTCTTATATTCTAAAAGCCATGCTGAGGATTCATCTGTTTCTCTCTTTTAACTTTTGCATCTAATTACTCTTTGTCTGAAGGACATGTTCCTAGTATTCAAAAGCATGCCTCAGTGGTGCTAATGTGTAGCAGAATGACTGTGAGTGAGAAAACAATTTTCACCCAATAGTTTTCCAGCCAATTATCTCCAAAGGTACAAAGGAGGAGTATTTATTATGCTATCCTCTCTCACAAGCGAAGAACATTGAAAAATTAATTTTGTTTCCTTAGGAGAGATTACAAACCTATGGCATAATATATTATGAAAGGGAAATATATTGCTGATGTGATTTCAATATATCTCTGAATTTTCAGGCAGCCCTAAGGGGATCTCCAAATATTGTTTTGTTGTCTATAATATATGCATAGTAAACAGGAAACTGCTAGAACAGGATGTAGGTATTGAGGTGAAAGTCTTTTTAATACGTGTAGAATTTTTACATATGCAGTATAGAAGTCAAACTAATGAATACTTAACCAAGTGGCTTCTCAGGCCTCAAAGAAGGAACACAAGATTGGCAAGAAATTGCTCCAATAAATTAAACAGTTTCAGATCAATTAATGTCAACGTCTATAATGCTACGTGTCTGTCTTACAATTTGCACAAACACTAGGGACAAAAGAAGGCAGCAAACAAAAATGAAAATTCACAGCCTGGTGAAAGTTGCTTTGGATTAAGAGAAAATTTTAAAACCTGTTTACAGGACCACAGTCATGTCCCCCCAGTACAGTTAGATCATGGAATATCTTGAATGCCTTGCTTTGCAGTGTTAAAAGAAAAATTTCAGCCAAATTAAATTTAAAGGAGTTTAACTGAGTAATGAACAATTTGCAAATAGGGCAGTCCACTCCCGCAGAATCACAGCAGATTTAGAGAGACTCCAGTGCAGCCACGTGGTAGAAGATTTATAGACAAAAAAAAAAAGGGAAATAACATACAGAAATCAGAAGTGAGGTACAGAAACAATTGGACTGGTTACAGCTCAGCGTTTGCCTTATTTGAATACAGTTTGAACATTCAGCAGTGGATGAGTGGTTGAAGTATGGCTGCTGGGATTGGCCAAGACTCAGCTATTGTTACAGGCACACACTCCTAAATTAGGTTTTCAATCTTGTCTGCCTATTAAGTTATGTTGGAGTTCATCCACAAGGACTCAAATATAGAAGTATGGAATCCTTCTCAGACCATATTATTCCACTTTAACAGTAGTCAGTAGTAAGTTGCTATGAAGGTGTCACATGATCAGACATTTGTTTTAAAAAATGACTCCATCACAAGAAAAATACCATATAAACATCTCTACAAATGCCCCAAAGGATCTCGATAACATTCAACACCTATTACTGATGAAACTCTAAGTATAAAAAAAATATATATAGGAACCACTTATATTACATTTACTCTGCACCAGGTACTGTTTTATGTGTTTTACATATTTTTAAAATGCATACATTGTTAAATCCTCAGAACAAATCCACATGTTAAAACTATTATTGTAGAGCATGGCCCTTTTATGAAGCAGCTACTTTAATATATCCAGAGCAGAGAGTGCATCGAGGAAACAAAAGCTGGGGTTATATTATGGGAGTTCTCGAATGCCTTGCTAAGGAATTATGCATTATGTTATGCAGTCATAAGGATTCCAAACAGGAGTGTAACCTGATCAGACGGGTGTTTAAGAAAGATGAATCCATGAAAAGAGAAATGCTATATGAACATTGCTGTAGATGTCATAAAGGCATTTGATCAAATCCAACCTCTAGTGCTGATAAAATTCTTAATTAAATCGGAATAGAGGATTAATAAATAGCATTTATGGCAAGGCGCGGTGGCTCACGCCTGTAATCCCAGCACTTTGGGAGACCGAGGCAGGCAGATCACGAGGTCAGGAGATCGAGACCATCCTGGCTAACACGGTGAAACCCCGTCTCTGCTAAAAATACAAAAAATTAGCCAGGCATGGTGGCGGGCGCCTGTAGTCCCAGCTACTCGGGAGGCTGAGACAGGAGAATGGAGTGAACCCAGGAGACAGAGCTTGCAGTGAGCCGAGATCATGCGACTGCACTCCAGCCTGGGCGATGAGCAAGACTCCATCTCAAAATAAATAAATAAATAAATAAATAAATAAATAATAAATAGCATTTATACATGAAATACTATTGTTTGTACTATTACATAGTATATGGTATAGAACTATCTTGTGTTAGAGAATATTGTATTGATATTCTATAAATTCATTTATGTAGTAATTATGAACCAAGCACTGTTGTAAGCATTTTCACAATCTGAAAATATTTTAATGAATTTAATTTTGGCAAAGCCCTGTGAAGTGGAGATATTATTGCCATAATATTCAGATGAGAAAATCAGTGCCAAAAGTGTAAACAGCTTGTCTAAGGTCACACAGCATTTAAGTGGCAGAGCCAGAATCTGAACCAGAATTCCTTACATGGTATACATCTCAAATAAAAGGCCAGCATCATATTTAATAGTGAGAAACTCAAGAAATTCCCATTTAAGTCAGAGTAAGGCAAAGATACCCATTATCACCAGGTATATTTATTATGTTTTGCAAGTACTAATCAATGAAAATGGACAAGAAAAAGAAATAAGAGGAATAAATGCTGAAAAAAGAAGGTAGAAATATTTTTCATAATTGTGTAAATGTTATTTTTGGAAGCTTAGCAATAAGAAAAATCAGTAAGGAGATTATTCATAAAATTAATGCAATTAGTATACACAAAAATTAGCAATCTCTACACAAATAAAAATAACTTAGAAAGTCCAAAATGTCAGTGTCCTATAGGCATAGACCACCAGGAACATGCATGTCATTGAATGAGGTGGGTATATTGCTCATTGTGAAGAGGGAATGCAAATCATGAGGAAACATCTCTTTGAAAGGATGTTAAGAAATGATTTATTATAGGATTTGGGCTTGTATCTGGTGCTCTTGGGACAGAGTTCAAGCAGAGCTTTGCTCTGAACTGCATGCTCTCAGGAAGCAGAGGTAATTTTATTATTATCTTAATACATCTTTGGAAAGACGAAAAATTAAAGTGAGGTCAGAGCTCTAATTGGTTAAAAAAAAAAAGCAGTCTACTTCTCTCAGAAGGCAGAGTGGGATACCTTGGCATTTTTTGTGGGTTGGCAGAGCTTATGTTTTTGTCTGCATTCAGTCATGATTACAAGGTACTCTAGCATTTGTCTTGATCCATCAGGATTGCAGAGTGGCCTTCTCTGATGTTGTTGTTCAATGTGTCATGGAGTCAAAACTTGACCTCTCCTTTCCTACGGTTTTATCATGTGAGTCTGGGAATTAAACTGACATAAGACAGACTGACAAAAAAAAAAAAAAAAAAAAGCATACAAATTTGTTTAATGTAAGTTTTACATGGCACAGAAACCATTATAAGGAAATGAAGACCCAGAGAAGTGAAAATCCTTAAATGTTTTTATATTAGGTTGAACAAAAAGAGGCAATTGCAGTAAAGTAACTAAACTGGGAAGCTGAAGGATAGAAGAATTATTTTAACAATGTCTACTTATGTAGAATTATCTTGGTTGCAACTTCACATCTTTGATGACAAGAATATTACTTTCCTTCTGGTATAGGAAGGACATCTTTCAGACAGGGGTTTTCTCAGAGAAGGGTCAGAGTGCCATTCTCGTACCTGATTTTTTAAAGTGCCTTTAGCTCTAAATAAACCTTATTTTAAAGTGGCATATTTTGGGGTCACATATTCTGCTGCCTTCATGTGAAATTGTTTTTGTTCCTGTTCAACAGAAAAGAGTCAGACCAGTTCCCAGATATTGAGGCTGCTTTTCTCTTTCTCAAAAGGAATAAAATACAATAGCATTATACAAATTAAAATGCTTGAAAATAAATTTACCAAGGATGAGGATGTAATTAGGAAGGGGCCCACAGAGGGTATCTAGGCTACTAGCAATGTTCTATTTCTCAACCCGAGTGGTGGTAACACATGTCTTTATGTTATAATAAATTTGTTGTTAGATGTTTACGATTTTTATACTTTTCTCTGTGTGTTATGTTTCACAATTTTAAATTTTATTTATTTAAATATATATTTATTCGATTAATTTAAACTTACCAAATCTGAACTAAATTTATCTATTTAAATACATACTTTTGCAAAAGAATTATGGCTCATAAATACTAAGTAAATAGAACGTTGCATATGAAAAACAGAAAATCTAGGATTAAACCCTCAGAAAATCTCATATTTAATTTTTGTGTGGAACAAGACAAGTCTGCAAAGTAGACAGAGAACAAGTGACTAAAGAAGTGTGAGGAAGGAAACTAGGAGTATTATGTCATGGAGCCTGTGACAGACTGAATAATGTCCCTTCAAATATCCATGTGCTAACCACGGGAACTTGTGAATGCAATCTTATATGAGGAAAGGGACTTTGCAGATGTGATTAAGTTAAAGACCTTGAGATGAGGAGATTAACCTAAATTATCTGTTTGGGTGCCAAATATAAGCAAAGTGTTTCTATGAGAGTGAGGCAGGAAGAAATTTTACTTCAGAACAAGAAGGCATGTGACAATTGAAGAAAGGTGCATGCTGCATGGTTGGCTTTGATGACAGAAAAAGGGGTCATGAGCCAAAAAATGCAGGCAGCCTTCAGAAGCTAGAAAAGGAAAGGAAATGGATTCCGTCCCAGAGCTTTCAAAGAGTGTGTAGCCCTGCTGACATCTTGATTTCAGCCCAGTAATACTGATTTTGAACTGACTGCCAGAATTATGCAAGAATAAATGTGTGTTGTTTTAAGCCACCAAGTTGGTGGTCACTGGTTACAGCAACAATAGGAAACTAACACAGAACCCAAGAAGAGAGTTTTTGTTTGTTTGGTTTTTTTTTTTTTTTTTTTTTTTTTTTTATGGAATCTCACTCTGTTGCCCAGGCTAGAGTGCAATGATGCAACCTCGGCTCACTGCAACCTCCACCTCCTGGGTTCAAGCGATTCTCCTACCTCAGCCTCCAGAGTACCTGGGGTTACAGGCACCCACCACCACATCTGGATAATTTTTGTATTTTTAGTAGAGACGTCATTTCACCATGTTGGTCAGGCTGGTCTCAAACTACTGACCTCAGGTGATCCATCCACCTCGGCCTCCCAAAGTGCTGGAATCATAGGCGTGAGCCACCAGGCCAGGTGAAGAGAGTTTCTTAAAGGAGCATGTAGCCAATAGTGTCACATGCTGGTGAGATGGCAAGTTTAGAAATGTGGATATTATTGCTGTCCTCAGTGAGAGCTGTTTTAGTTGAACGAGGGGAGCAGAAGCCAGATGGGAGTAAGTGGAGAAAAGAGTGGGAGGTGAGGAAAGCCCTCTTATATTCTGGAATCTCCACCGGAAAGAAATGAGCATCTGAGGTGGCAAGGACCGTTATTCTCCATTTTCTGTCATTCTACACTGTTGGAAAGAATAACATATGTCCTTAGCTAAAAAAAACATAATAATACAGAAAAAGATTCTGTTTTAAATGGTAAAAATGAAATATCATTGAAAAGAAATATCATTTCATTTATGATGAAAAGAAATATCATTGAAATCGCCAAATGAAGAATGGATGTTTTCTTGTTTGAGGAGCTAGGTAGGTAGAAGTAACATTAATCTCCATAGAAAGCACAGGAACCAGACAGTCTCCATTATTCTTGTCTTCTGGGTGTTCATCTCCTTTTCCCCAACAGGTTATAAAGTCTCGAGGGCAGAGACATTTAGTTTATTGGCTCCACCATTGTTTGCCCCAGATCCCTGGGCTATGATCTGCAGACAAGCTCCTCTTTTTCAGACCAGGCATTTGCACAGTAAGAAGTTCTGTGTGCTTATTACTCTACTAGATATTGTGCAGGTTGCAGGATTAATGGAATGTTCATGTCTGTGGAACCAGGGTCCCAGTCAGTGCTACTGTGAGACAGCTTGGTACCTTAGAAGCATATGCTAGTGAAAAAGGAAACAAAACCAGGACTGGCAAATCTTGGGAAGCCCTAGCAAGCATGGCTAGGCAGAGAGAAAACTATTGTCCTAAGGGTGTGGCATGTTCTGGAAAAGTCTAGGTATTCCAACCTTGGAGGCCCAGTCTTAAAGTTGGTTGACTTTTGGGAAACTCCAGTTGAAAAGTAAGGTAGCAGGGGTAAGTTGGATGAAAGTAGAGTTGTATCATGTGTCTGAATACCGTCCATTCAAAGGCAGATCTCAGGTAGTGGTGGAGAATACAGGACATGAGGTCCAGTAACTCCAAAAAAGAGATTGACGAGAATTTAATAGAATTTTAAGGGCCCATTTAAGTGGTGGGTGGATTCAGGGGAGACTGTAGGGCTAACTTGGCTAGGCTGTTGTGTAGGGATTAGGGAGAACACACATCCCTAGCACACCTACTCCTGAGTCTGCAGCATTAAAACTTAATTCTAAGTTCCTCCTGTTGATTGAGCTGGAACTTCAGGTATTATGGTGTCCAGGATCAGCTCAGGGCCTGACACCAACGTTTGCCTAGGAGGAAAACCTGCCAATGATTATAGGAAGTTGGACAGGAGAAGGAAAAATCAGGAGAGAAGAGTCATGAAGCAAGTAATGGTTCCCAGAAGGGATTTTCATTCAGATTGAGGAAAGAACTCCAACATTGCTGTGAAAAATAACAAGTGGTATGTGACTGCATAGGTAGTTACCAATTTCTACCATAATGCATTCTCGCAGTTTTGGGAACAGAGCATAGCATTCTAAAACAGGTCATCTTTTCCCCCAAAGAACAATGTAATAATTCAGATTGCATTTCTAACCAAGAATATGATATAAAACAAACTATAAATATGAACAACAAGACATTATAAAAGCAAAGATACCACAACTACAAATCTCTATAACAATATAAAAGAGTAAAATTATGTGCCAAGTCCATATAATGGGCATAATTATAGTGTGCACATTAATTACCCCAAAGAGAATCCAATGTACTATAAAAATACACACAACACATAAAATACAACTCTCGTGAATCATAATTTGACCTAACCTGTTAGGCTAAGTATAAAAAACAGTAATTAAACATTTACTTAACAATAACTTTATGCACCTTCTTAAAAAATTAAAGGGCTTTTTAAGGGATAGCTTTGCTGACTCATCTCTTTGAAAAGATATCTAGGAACACTTAAGTAGATGCCCTTCTTTTACTTTTTATAAACTTTGCAATAGTACAATAAGGTGTTGAAGATTATTTCACTGACCTTATGAATGTTTTAAGAAGAGTAGGGTGATAGGATTTAATTCAATATATATTTATTGCATATCAAAGATTGGGCTTGTGTTAAGTACTAGAAACACAGTAAGGATAGGACATAACTCTGTTCACAGTCCCTCAGGGTTAGCTTCCTCTGGTTACCTGTCTCCTCTGAGCATATGATCTTATAGTGTTCTCATTGACATCTCTCTCTACATTATTAGGCTGTGAGTTACTTGAGAAAGGGACCTCCTTTTTTATCTACAGATCCTCAGCTATTAGCAATGTGCCTGGAACAAAGTAAAAATAATGATTTTTTTCAATTGAACTAGTAGATATGTGTTGCCTGTGATTTTAAAATTATTATTATTTTGAAAGTCAGGAGGGATTCAATATGATTGATTTTACCTACCCTTAACTTCCTAGGCTATTCAGGTTATAATGCCAACTATTTAGTCTCTAGCCTAACATGGGACCAAAGTAGTGATGATGGAAGAGCAAGAGAAAAAAAAAAGGTTGTTAAAGGCCTCTTTCTTAGTGTTCACAGCTACAGAGTAGAGAAAGCTATTGATAGCTATTAGAAGGACTTCACACTTCATTGGAAAACCATAAAAAACAATTACTAGGTCTTTGGCACAGATTTTTCAAGAAGAGCTTCAAAACATCTCTCACAGAATTGCTAAGACAGGCATAAAGCTGGAAATCCATTGTCTGCTATTTTTGACTTTTGTACTTGGTTTTTGACAGTAAGACTCCAAAAGACTAGGTAAAGGGAGAGAGAATTGAGACACAGTGTTAATTAGGAGAAAATTCCCTGGACTCATCAAAAGACAGAGATCCCTTAGAATTAGTGCTCACAATCATGGGCAGTCAATATTAGAACTGCTGTGTTAAGTAAGGCTTGATGAAGGGAATATTGAGCTTTGAACATGGGAAAAAATAGCAGAGTAAGGACATCGATATAAACATGGGCTTATAAGAGACCCACGCTTCCTAGGCAGTGAATAAATCAACTTACATGTAACAGATTGGGTATGTATTCCCTAGTAGGTTAGATACATAAGATAGGAAAAAATCAAAAGAAACATGGATCAGGTTTTTGAGATGATTCAATATTATCCTCATTAACAATTATCTTACAAGAGTGGGCTCTTAGTTGACATAAAACTACATGCATTGGCAACAAATTTTTGTTATGAAAATTCCAGTTCAAACATCTTCTAATTACTTCTGCATATATCAACAAGAAGTTAGCTCTTAACCATAGCCAATAAAAGTCTATGTGAGCATACACATTTTAAAATTTGTGTGTTGCCCTTCCCCATCTGTGGGTTAATGAGAAGGTTAATTTCAGATTAATTACATGGGGGTGTGGGAGATGAGCAAGCTTTATCACCAGCAAACTCAGCGAAATCCCAAGAATCTGAAAGAATGCAATGAAATGTGGACAGTTTCCCCAGTTTTCCTTCCACTTTGTGCAAGCCTGAGCACTGTGTTCCTGGGGCTTTGGGCCATCTTTAAAAAGAAGAGGTGAATGTTTTCTCAGGCTCTGGAGATAAAATGTAGCATCTATACCTGGAGGCAAGGTAATTAATTTCATTATAGAACAATCAGAACTGTTCATCAAATAAAATTCCCAGCAACTTCCAGCCCTTCGTGGCCTTTGAAACTCAGGGTAGTTGGATAGTTAAATAGTCATTTGGAACAGAAGGAAGCTACATCTGATACAGGTTTCGCCTTTTCTTCCCCAGGGCTAAAAAATGCTGTACTACTACACACAATACTCATCATGTTTTGGTCTCTGGAACTAGACACGTTAGCTCAGCAGGCCAACTAAGTCAGCCATAAGAAAAATCACTGGGAGATAACATGGCAATAAAGTCCACCATAAAGAAAGCTACCATCCAACAACACTAAGTTAGAAAACAGCCTGTTATGTCTCAAGGCTCCAAATCCTTGTTTTGTGACTGAACCTTTTCACAAGGCTGCTTATTTATTTATGCTCATTTCATTCCGAGAACAGATGCTTAGAATGAGAATGTGCCCGTGATGTACAGGCCACTGAACTTCACACCCAGTAGTCACCAAGGAAGCAAGTCAGTAGAATATGATATATAAAATCATTCTTCCACGGGAGCCAAAATGAACGTTCTGGGTATCAATAACACATGGTAGTGTTTTCTTTTATTCTATGAAGCAGAGCTCAGAAGGTGGGCTGGCCTCCATTGTTCCTTTAATTGCTAGATATCTACTAATATCTGACTGTAATACAGATGTGGATGTCAGTTGGATGCTAAGTAAATTAGCATCTGTGGCTTTGCAATCAGATTTTAACATGCATACGAAATAAAATTTAAAAAATTCATCCTCATCTCTAACCAGACAATAGAAGAAGCTCAGAAAATTATAAACGTTTACTCTGCTCTCCCATTTTCATGTTTTTGGATTTTAGCTCCCTCTTTTTTTAAACACACTAGAGCATTTTTCCCCTCTCTATTAACATTCTGTAATTGTTATAATTGTTTAAAATTACCACCATGCTGACTGATTTCTTTACTCACCATTGCTTTGGTAACCTACATGTTCCTTCTGGATTATTGCTAAAGGATATCCTTTCATTCTTTCTGCAAGGTTCTGTGAATAGTAAACTCTCCTGGTTGTCATATAACTCTAATGCCTTTATTTGACATAGAATTCTAGTGTAATAAATATTTCCCTCAATACTTTGGAAATACTATCTTGTGTGATAACTGGCCAAAAGTTTATCTTTCTAGGTGAGCTCTCTTTTCTCCTCGACTACTTTAACTTTTTTCTCTTTTCCTTTGTTGTTCTACACATGTATTACAAGGTGTCTAGATACTGATTTGTTTTTTATTAATCCTGCCTGAGACTCAGTATGCAATTTTAGTTTGTATTTTCTCCTTGACTCAAATGATAAGACTTTTTTTCTCTTTAATTTTCAGGATACAGGGTTTTTTTCTGATTATATTTTTAATATCTAGTTTTATTGCACTGGAACAAAAGCATTTTTTTAATTTACCGAGGTTTTTGTGTATATTTTCTTCATAAACCAATACATTCTCATTTTTTTTTCAAGACTGTTTAATGAGTACTTGAAAAGCAGGTATATTCTCCATTTTCAAAATGGAGTTTGATATATCTGAGTTATATCTGATTAATTATGTTTGGGTTTTTTTTTTTTTTTTTTTGAGACGGAGTCTCTCTCTGTCACCTAGGCTGGAGTGCAGTGGTGCCATCTCGGCTCACTGTGATCTGAGTGTGAATCCCTTGGTTCAAGTGATTCTCCTGCCTCAGCCTCCTGAGTAGCTGGGACTACTGGCACCCACCACCATGCCCAGCTAATTTTTTGTATTTTTAGTAGAGACAGGGCTTCACTATGTAGACCAGGCTGGTCTCAAACTCCTGGCCTTGTGATCCACCCGCCTCAGCCTCCCAAAGTGCTGGGATCACAGGAGTGAGCCACCGCGCCTGCTATGTTTTACTTTTGTATCATCAAACAACAGCTGGGCCATACTGAAATTGAGTAACTTGAAGAGAGTTTAATACAAGGATAATTCACAAAGTTATTGTCAGAGTAGAAGGAAAGCACAAGGGTAACTGCACAAAAGCAGTAACTCAAATATGTGGGAGTGGGAGAGTATTACTACACCTAAGCATGAAGGTGCAGGAGAGAGAGTGGTTACAGACCTTGAGATGGACAAAATGTATAAAAAGGGTCTCCTGACAGGCAGCAGAAGGTTGCAGCCAACCTGTAGTGACTAAAGAGAGAGGGGCAAATGGAAACAAATATCTTGATCTCATTCTTCTTCCATCCTCTCTTCTATTACTAATGCACCCCATTGACTGAACCTAACCAGAAGCCAGGGGCAAGGGAACCAGTAATGTGGATAAAGAGTTCAGCTTCCCAGGGCACCAAAACAAGGTAGAAGAGGATAGAAAATAGATCTGGAGGGGCAAATTGAAGATCCAGCACAGGTCTTCTATAGCCTTCCTGATTTTTTAATAACTTGATTTACCTTGGACAATGAGCATATTTCATGCTTTCCACTAATAGTGAGCTCCTACTTAATTGTTTTCCCCTGTAGTTTTTGGTTAAAACTAGCTTCTGCAATATAATCTGTGCATATTCTCATTGTGATTTATACTCCTAGCTTTACAAAGTGATTTTGTCCCTAAATTATATTTGATATTAAGATCACAAATCCTCGTTCTTTTGGTTTGTATTTGCCTAGCGTGCATTTAACAATCCTTTTATTTTAACTTTTCTGAATCACTCATTTTTATGTGTCTAAATTTACTTTATGAACCACCTAGAAGTCTTTTAACATATGAATTTAGTCCATTTAGATTTATTGACATGAAAAATATATTGTTTTATTTTTGTCACAATGCTTAATCTTATCTTTCTGTATTTATAATTTTTAGTCTTTCACTCTGTATAGTCTTCATATTTTTAGAAGGATCTATACTCTCATACCAGTGATATCTACAACTGTAATGTGTTTCATTTTTACGTAATTTTACATATATTACAGAATTATAAACATCACACAAATAAAACCTTATATTGTGCTTCTTTCATTTAATGTGTCAGAATACTAGTAAAGGGCTCTATACCATGTGTCCACATAGTCTTAATAATTATATTAAAAATGCCTGCATAATATTAAATTGAAATGGTGTGACACAATAATTAACTTACTGGAAGTTTGAGTTTAGTCTATTTTCTTTTTTCTTTTTTTTAAAGAAGTTGAGAAATTTATTGTGAAGAAAAGGTTAAAAAATAAGCATTTATGAAAAAGCAAGTAATACAAGACACAACAGAACTAAGGAATCATTTTGTAAAGTACCTAATGTGTAATGGCTTCTGCAATAAGTCCTGCATAGATTTTATCTTTTACTTCATTAGAGAAATGCAAATCAAAACCACAATAAGTTTAGTCTATTTTCTATTAAAAATAAAGCTTTTGCCTCTGCTGAATTAAGACCTGGGGTAAATCTCTTGAGCTAATTTCATGGATAGAGAAACAAAATTTTCAGAGACGTCAACAGTCCCTGCCTCACGGGAGTATTAAGAATTCATGAACTGATGCATGAAAAGGCTCTAGCCTAGAGCTAAAAATTCATAGTTTCCTGTCCATCCCTGTTTCAGCACTCACCACAAGGGAAAGGCTGTGTTCAATGTCTGTTCTAAAAGCTCCAAAGCAGCAGGGATTGCCAATCTCATCAACAGAGGACTTAGTGTATAGAAGATGCTCATTAAAATGCTCTGAAAGCATTGTAGTGCTGAGAAAAGACTGATGTCTGAATCTTCACTGGTCCACAATATTTTTCCATGTGGGCGCAAGTTATTGTCTACTCTCCTTTCATTTCAGCCTGAAGGATTCCCTTTAGTATTTCATTTTTCTTAACAGCTTTAATGGAGTATGATTCACATACTACACAACTTACCCATTTAGAGTGTACAATTCAGTTGCATTTCTGTGTTCACAGATATGTTCAACCATCAGCACAGTTAATTTTACAACATTTTCATCACCTAAAAAAAAAACACCTTACCATTTACTCAACACTCACCTATTTCTGTACTTATTCCCCCATTCTAAGTAATCATTAATCTACTTTATACCTCTATAGATTCTCCTATTTTGGACTTTCATATGAATGAAATCATAAAATATGTGGTCCTTTATGATTAGCTTATTTCATTTAACATAATGTTTCTAAAGTTTCTCCATATTGTAGCAGTATCAGTACTTCATTCCTTTTTATGGCTGAATAGTAGGCCATTGTACGGATATGCCATCTCTTGTTTATCCATTCATCTGATGATAAACATTTGGATTGTTTCTACCTCTTGGCTGTTTGAATAGTGCTGCTACAAACATTCATCTACAAGTTTTTCTGTCACTATATGTTTTTATTTCTCTTGGGTATGTAGGAGTAGCATTGCTGGGTCATATGGCAACTCTATGTTTGATTATTTGAAAAATTACCAGACTGTTTTCCAAAGGGGCTACACCATTCTACATTCACATAAGCAGTGTATAAGGGCTCTGATTGCTCCACATCCTTGCCAGTGCTTATTATCTGACTTACTGATTCTAGTCATCTGAGTGGGTGTGAAGTGGTATCCCATTGTGATTTTGATTTGCATTTCTTAAATAACCAACACTGTTAAGCATCTTTTCACAGGCTTATTGGCCATTTGTATATCATTCTTGGACTCTTTGGTATTTCTTACAAGACAGGTCTGCTAGAAATAAATCCACTGTTTTTATTTCCCTGGGAATGTCTTATCTTTTCTTTCATTTTTGAAGGGTAGTTTTGCCAGACATATAATTCTTGGTTAGCAGGCTTTTTCTTTCTGTGCTTTTAATATGTCATCCTATTACCTTCTGGCCTCTCAGGTTTCTGATAAGAAATCTTATTGAGGATCCTTTGCATATGATAAGTCATTTTTCTCTTGCTGCTTTCTAGATTCTCTGTCTTCCAACACTTTAATTATGATGCTCTTCTGTGTGGATATCTTTGACTTTATCCTAATTGGAGTTTGTTGAGCTTATTAGGAATGTTTTTGCTTATTATTTCTTCAAATATTATTTTCCCTTTTCTCTCTCCTGTCCTTCTGGGATTCTCACTATGTGTATGCTGGTTTCAGATGCTCTGTTCATTCTTCTTTTCCTCTTTTTTTTTTTTTTTTTTTTTTGAGACAAGGTTTCACTCCATCAACCAGGCTGGAGTGCAGTGGTGCAATCTCAGCTTATTGCAGCCTCAACCTCCCGGCTCAAGCAATCTTGCCACCTCAGCCTTCTGACTAAATGGGACTATGGACACATGCCACCACACCCAGCTAATATTCCCATTTTTTGTAGAGATGGGGTTTTGCCATGTTGTCCAGGCTGCTATCAAACTCCTGGGCTTGAGCAATCCTCCTGTCTTAGCCTTCCAAAATGCTGGGATTACAGGCATGAACCACTGTGCCAGGCCCACTTTTCTTTCTTCTTTCTGTTTCTCAGACTATACTTTCAATTGGTCTGTCTTCAAATTTGCTGATTATTTATTTTGTCTTCTCAAATCTACAATTTATCTCATCAAATGAATCTTTTATTTCAGTGATTGTACTTTTCAACTCCAGAATTTCTATTTGCTTTCTTTTTACAATTTCTGTCTTTTTATTAATATTTGCTACTTTGGTGTGATATTTTTGTACTTTCTGCTAGTTCTTTAGACATGACTTCCTTTAGTTCTTTGAACATATTAGAATAGCTGATGTAGAGCTTTGTCTAGTGAGTGAAACATCTGGGCTTTCTCAAGGATGACTTCTATTGATTGTTTTTTTCCTGTGTGTGTGTCATATTTTCTTCCTTCCTTGCATGTCTCATATTGTTTGTGGTTGAAATCTGGATTTTGAAGGAACATAATGTGGCAACTCTGAAAATTAGATTTTTTTTCCTCCCTGGGGTTTGTTGTTGATTCTATTTATAGATTTTTTCGATTGTTTAGTGATTTTTCTGAACTCTTCTGTAAAGTCTTTATCTTTGTCATGTGTGGTCACTGGTGTCTCCACTTGGTTAATTTAGTAGTCAACTAATGAATGGACAAAAATGTTCAGCCAAGCACAGTGATTCATGCCTGTAATCCTAGCACTTTGGGAGGCGGAGGCAGGCAGATAACCTGAGGCCAGGAGTTTAAGACCAGCCTGGCCAACATGGTGAAACCCTGTCTCTACTAAAATATAAAAATTAGCCAGGCACAATGGTGGGTGCCTGTAATCTCAGCTACTTGGGAGGCTGAGACAGGAGAATCACTTGAACCTGGGAGACAGTGGTTGCAGTGAAGTGAGATCGCACCACTACACTCCAGCCTGGGTGGCTACGCGAGACTCCATCTCAGAAAAAAAAAAAAAATTATTAAATATTTGGGACCAATAAATCTCTTCTAGTCTTTGCTGAGAAGCTCTGCTTATGTGTTTGGATATACCTTCAACACTCAGCTAGGCAGTTTACAGTTCTGCATTAGCCTTTACTTTTGGCTTGTGCAGAGCCTCAAGGTCAGCCAACAGTGAAAGTTTAGGGCTTTATTAGAACTTTCTTGAGGATATGCACAGCCCTGGGCATGCAAATAGCCTTAGGCATGTGCCTAGCCTTCTGGATATTCAAAAATATATCAACTTTTTGAAAGCCCCTATGAAATCACACTCGTCAGCTGCTTCTTTCCAGCTTTCTTATTAGTCTATTTTTGCTTCCACTGTTATGTACTGCCTCAAGCAGCCAAGAAGTTAAGCAATTGCCTGTAATTTCTTTTTGATAAATATCCCCAGAGATAAGGCTATTCACTCTGGGGAATCTGTGAATCAGGTAAGATACAGACAGCTTGCAAGTATGGCCTTCCAGGAATCCAAGAGGCAGGCCACAAATGGACAATTCTTAGCTGAGACTTTGAATGAGCTTTATCCCTGTTCTCCTCTCTTCAGTAGCTGCCATTTTTTCCCCATCAATGGAGAACGTTATTTTTCCATACTGCAAATCTTGAAAGCAGAGAATGAAACCAGGACAAGTTTAAATTCCCTAAAGCTCACTATGTCTTTTACCAAGACCCAACCATTTTTCTTGAATAAACATTCCCCAGGTTGCTGAAAGTTTTTGGTTAATTTCTGGAGTCCTGAAAAAGCAGATTATGATCATTTTTGTCAGTTTTCTCATTGTTTTTATGGAAGAGAGAGTTTTTGGAAGCCCTACATTACCATTTTAGCTCTATAACTATAAATTTATATAATATTCTTAATGTTCGACTTCTTCAAAAGTATCTATTATTTGTTAAACCCGAGCAACGATAAAGTTATTTCTTCTTCATCCTCCTTTTCTTGCTTTGCCTCTACTACTCAATTTTAGTTAATTATATTACTTTTAGGTTTGCCATTTATAGTTAATTATGCTTATGCCTTTATGACTTCATTTGCAACTTTAAATTATCTCCTTGGACTCCCATCAATTACAAACAAAGCAATTAGATATGTGCAATACTTTCTACCTTTTTTTTCCCCTGTCTCAATACATTTTGTGTAGTTATTTTAATTTGAGCTTCCTCAGAGGCAGACCATGAGACAATAATTCAAGTGTAATTGCTTTATTTGTGAAGGTCCAAAAACACCAGTAGGAAGGTAAAGAAATATGCAGAAAGAAAGACAAAGCAATCTATAAAAGAAATATTAAACCAGCTATCTCTGTGAGTGACTGAATCTTAATCTTGTGATAAAATTCTGGGAAAGACTGTAACACACAGGCCTTAGAGGTATCTTTCCAAGTGAGATAGCCAGGTGGGAGGAGGTCCCCAGAAAACTCTAACTGGCTTGCACACTAGGGTGGAGCCTTTGGAAGTTTGTGCCATTTGCAGCGGGGAGGAGCCTGGTACCTCCTCTTCCTGTGTGGAACCTGGGATACAAGCTGTAGGCAGGAAGTGCTCTAGCAGGAACTCTGGCCTTTCAGAGTCCCTGTTCCCCCTTTTTTTCCTTTACATCCAATAAAACCCTGTCTTACTCATCATTCAAATTGTCTGTGAGCCTGAATTTTCATGACCATGGGACAAAGAACTCTGTCATTAGCTGAACTAAGGAAAAGTCCTGCAACACAAGGATCAAGGAATCTAGCGTATTTATTCATCAACTCCAATCAATCATTTGTTGAGAGTTTCTCCTTGGGGGGATTTTAATTTCTTTCTTTTTTTTTTTTTTTATTATATTTTAAGTTCTAGGGTACATGTGCATAACGTGCAGGTTTGTTACATATGTATACTTGTGCCATGTTGGTGTGCTGCACCCATCAACTCGTCAGCACCCATCAATTCGTCATTTATATCAGGTATAACTCCCAATGCAATCCCTCCCCGCTCCCCCTCCCCATGATAGGCCCTGATGTGTGATGTTCCCCTTCCCGTGTCCAAGTGATCTCATTGTTCAGTTCCCACCTATGAGTGAGAACATGCGGTGTTTGGTTTTCTGTTCTTGTGATAGTTTGCTAAGAATGATGGCTTCCAGCTGCATCCATGTCCCTACAAAGGATGCAAACTCATCCTTTTTTATGGCTGCATAGTATACCATGGTGTATATGTGCCACATTTTCTTAATCCAGTCTGTCACAGATGGACATTTGGGTTGATTACAAGTCTTTGCTATTGTGAATAGTGCCGCAATAAACATACGTGTGCATGTGTCTTTATAGCAGCATGATTTATAATCCTTTGGGTATATACCCAGTAGTGGGATGGCTGGGTCATATGGTACATCTAGTTCTAGATCCTTGAGGAATTGCCATACTGTTTTCCATAATGGTTGAACTAGTTTACAATCCCACCAACAGTGTAAAAGTGTTCCTTTTTCTCCATATCCTCTCCAGCACCTGTTGTTTCCTGACTTTTTAATGATTGCCATTCTAACTGGTGTGAGATGGTATCTCATTGTGGTTTTGATTTGCATTTCTCTGATGGCAAGTGATGATGAGCATTTTTTCATGTGTCTGTTGGCTGTATGAATGTCTTCTTTTGAGAAATGTCTGTTCATATCCTTTGCCCACTTTTTGATGGGGTTGTTTGTTTTTTTCTTGTAAATTTGTTTGAGTTCTTTGTAGGTTCTGGATATTAGCCCTTGTCAGATGAGTAGATTGCAAAATTTCTCCCATTCTGTAGGTTGCCTGTTCACGCTGATGGTAGTTTCTTTTGCTGTGCAGAAGCTCTTTAGTTTAATTAGATCCCATTTGTCAATTTTGGCTTTGCTGCTGTTGCTTTTGGTGTTTTAGACATGAAGTCCTTGCCCATGCCTATGTCCTGAATGGTACTACCTAGGTTTTCTTCTAGGGTTTTTAGGGTATTAGGTCTAACATTTAAGTCTCTAATCCATCTTGAATTAATTTTCGTATAAGGAGTAAGGAAAGGATCCAGTTTCAGCTTTCTACTTAGGGCTAGCCAATTTTCCCAGCACCATTATTAAATAGGGAATCCTTTCCCCATTTCTTGTTTCTCTCAGGTTTGTCAAAGATCAGATGGCTGTAGATGTGTGGTATTATTTCTGAGGACTCTGTTCTGTTCCATTGGTCTATATCTCTGTTTTGGTACCAGTACCAGGCTGTTTTGGTTACTGTAGCCTTGTAGTATAGTTTGAAGTCAGGTAGCGTGATGCCTCCAGCTTTGTTCTTTTGACTTAGGATTGTCTTGGCAATGCGGGCTCTTTTTTGGTTCCATATGAACTTTAAAGCAGTTTTTTCCAATTCTGTGAGAAACTCATTGGTAGCTTGATGGGGATGGCATTGAATCCATAAATGACCTTGGGCAGTATGGCCATTTTCACGATATTGATTCTTCCTATCCATGAGCATGGCATGTTCTTCCATTTGTTTGTGTCCTCTTTTATTTCACTGAGCAGTGGTTTGTAGTTCTCCTTGAAGAGGTCCTTGACATCCCTTGTAAGTTGGATTCCTAGGTATTTTATTCTCTTTGAAGCAATTGTGAATGGACGTTCATTCATGATTTGGCTCTCTGTTTGTCTGTTACTGGTGTATAAGAATGCTTGTGATTTTTGCACATTAATTTTGTATCCTGAGACTTTGCTGAAGTTGCTTATCAGCTTAAGGAGATTTTGGGCTGAGACGATGGGGTTTTCTAAATATACAATCATGTCATCTGCAAACAGGGACAATTTGACTTCTTCTTTTCCTAACTGAATACCCTTGATTTCTTTCTCTTGCCTGATTGCCCTAGCCAGAACTTCCAACACTATGTTGAATAGGAGCGGTGAGAGAGGGCATCCCTGTCTTGTGCCAGCTTTCAAAGGGAATTTTTCCAGTTTTTGCCCATTCAGTATGATATTGCCTGTGGGTTTGTTATAAATAGCTCTTATTATTTTGAGGTACGTTCCATCAATACCGAATATATTGAGCGTTTTTAGCATGAAGGGCTGTTGAATTTTGTCAAAAGCCTTTTCTGCATCTATTGAGATAATCATGTGGTTCTTGTCTTTGGTTCTGTTTATATGCTGGATTACGTTTATTGATTTGCGAATGTTGAACCAGCCTTGCATCCCAGAGATGAAGCCCACTTGATCATGGTGGATAAGCTTTTTGATGTGCTGCTGAATCCGGTTTGCCAGTATTTTATTGAGGATTTTTGCATCGATGTTCATCAGGATATTGGTCTAAAATTCTCTTTTTTGTTGTGTCTCTGCCAGGCTGCAGTATCAGGATGATTTTGGCCTCATAAAATGAGTTAGGGAGGATTCCCTCTTTTTCTATTGATTGAAATAGATTCAGAAGGAATGGTACCAGCTCCTCCTTGTACCTCTGGTAGAATTCAGCTCTGAATCCATCTAGTCCTGGACTTTTTTTGGTTGGTAGGCTATTAATTATTGCCTCAATTTCAGAGCCTGCTATTAGTCTATTTAGGGATTCAACTTCTTCCTGGTTTAGTCTTGGAAGAGTGTAAGTATCCAGGAAATATCCATTTCTTCTAGATTTTCTAGTTTATTTGCATAGAGGTGTTTATAGTATTCTCTGATGGTAGTTTGTATTTCTGTGGGGTCGGTGGTGATATCCCCTTTATCATTTTTTATTGCGTCTATTTGATTCTTCTCTCTTTTCTTCTTTATTAGTCTTGCTAGCGGTCTGTCAATTTTGTTGATCTTTTCAAAAAACCAACTCCTGGATTCATTGATTTTTTGGAGGGTTTTTTGTGTCTCTGTCTCCTTCAGTTCTGCTCTGATCTTAGTTATTTCTTGCCTTCTGCTAGCTTTTGAATGTGTTTGCTCTTGCCTCTCTAGTTCTTTTAATTGTGATGTTAGAGTGTCAATTTTAGATCTTTCCAGCTTTCTCTTGTGGGCATTTAGTGCTATAAATTTCCCTCTACACACTGCTTTAAATGTGTTCCAGAGATTCTGGTATGTTGTATCTTTGTTCTCATTGGTTTCAAAGAACATCTTTATTTCTGCCTTCATTTCGTTATGTACCCAGTAGTCATTCAGGAGCAGGTTGTTCAGTTTCCATGTAGTTGAGCGGTTTTGATTGAGTTTCTTAGTCCTGAGTTCTAGTTTGATTGCACTGTGGTCTGAGAGACAGTTTGTTATAATTTCTGTTCTTGTACATTTGCTGAGGAGTGCTTTACTTCCAATTATGTGGTCAATTTTGCAATAAGTGTGATGTGGTGCTGAGAAGAATGTATATTCTGTTGATTTGGGGTGGAGAGTTCTGTAGATGTCTATTAGGTCCGCTTGGTGCAGAGATGAGTTCAATTCCTGGATATCCTTGTTAACTTTCTGTCTCGTTGATCTGTCTAATGTTGACAGTGGAGTGTTGAAGTCTTCCATTATTATTGTATGGGAGTCTAAGTCTCTTTGTAGTCTCTAAGGACTTGCTTTATGAATTGGGTGCTTCTGTATTGGGTGCATATACATTTAGGATAGTTAGCTCTCCTGTTGAATTGATCCCTTTACCATTATGTAATGGCCTTCTTTGTCTCTTTTGATCTTTGATGGTTTAAAGTCTGTTTTATCAGAGACTAGTATTACAACCCCTGCTTTTTTTTGTTCTCCATTTGCTTGATAGATCTTCCTCCATCCCTTTATTTTGAGCCTATGTATGTCTCTGCATGTGAGATGGGTCTCCTGAATACAGCAGACTGATGGGTCTTGACTCTTTATCCAGTTTGCCAGTCTGTGTCTTTTAATTGGAGCATTTAGTCCATTTACATTTAAGGTTAATATTGTTATGTGTAACTTGATCCTGCCATTATGATATTAACTGGTTATTTTGCTCATTAGTTGATGCAGTTTCTTCCTAGCCTCGATGGTCTTTACATTTTGGCATGTTTTTGCAATGGCTGGTGCCAGTTGTTCCTTTCCATGTTTAGGGCTTCCTTCAGGGTCTCTTGTAAGGCAGGCCTTGTGGTGACAAAATCTCTAAGCATTTGCTTATCTGTAAAGGATTTTATTTCTCCTTCACTTATGAAACTTAGTTTGGCTGGATATGAAATTCTGGGTTGAAAATTCTTTTCTTTAAGAATGTTGAATATTGGCCCCCACTCTCTTCTGGCTTGTAGAGTTTCTGCCGAGAGATCTGCTGTTAGTCTGATGAGCTTCCCTTTGTGGGTAACCCGACCTTTCTCTCTGGCTGCCCTTAAGATTTTTTCCTTCATTTCAACTTTGGTGAATCTGGCAATTATGTGTCTTGGAGTTGCTCTTCTCAAGGAGTATCTTTGTGGCTTTCTCTGTATTTTCCTGAATTTTAATTTCTTTACACTTCTGAATACTGCCCTCAGAAAAAGATGCCTATATTGGTAGATGGAAATCAGCTATAATGAACTGAAATTGGAAGGCTGTATTGATACAAATGGAACACTGACAGTCTTCCATGTGTATGATTTCCCCATTCTTATTATACATGACTTTTACATTCTATTTTATACTTTATTCCCCATATGAGTTTTAGTCATGATTCTACTATTAAATATATTTAAAATTTACTGTGACTTCTTTCTCTAGGATTTCCTTGGTCATTTTTTGTCTTAAGATTGTCCTCCAGTAGTTTTCTCAGTAAGTATTCATGGCAAAGATGTTCTCTGAGTTCTTGCATGATAAAAACTATTTGTCTTTATCTTTTTATACTTCAAACACAATTTGGTTGGATAGAATATTCTTAGCTCATGTTTTTGCCAAGGTGCTGCAGGAAGTGAGCATCAGTAATGGTTTCCTGCATCTCTTGACTACTATACTAGATAGAATGATGCCTCCTAAAAATTCATGTTCACCCAATCCTCAGAATGTGGTCTTATTCAGAAATAGAGACTTTGCAGATGTAATTATGCTAAGATGATCTCATATTGGATTAAAGTGGGCCTTACCCCAGTGACTGATGTTAAGATGAGAAAAATGAGACATACACAGAGGGAAGATAATGTAAAGAGATACGAGGGAGAATACCATGTGAAAATGGAGACAGAGACTGGAGTTGTATGGACAAGCCAAAGGACATCAAGAATTGTAGGCAACCACCAGCAGCTAGGAGAGACTCACTGAACAGATTTTCCCACAGAATCTCCAGTAGGAACCAATCCTGCTAATACCTCGACTTAAGACTTCTAGCTTCCAAAATTTTGAGAGAATACATTTCTGTTGTTTTAACCCCCCAGTCTGTGATACTTCGTTATATGAGACTTAGGAAATTATTACAACTATTAAATATAACTTCCTGATTCCTTGAATGCCAGTAGCAACTTTGCCTCACTGATTCCAAATAAGGCTTTAAAATTAATTTCTTCATTTACAATTACTTTATCTTCTGTAAGTGTGCATGCAGAGTTTATACCGTGTATTGTATAAGCCTAAGATTCTAGTTTCTCTTGGGTAACTCTTTATTCACAGCCCCAGGTAGATGGCTAGCTTCCTTGCAACTTTCCAAGGCTGAGGGGTAGAAAGCAGAGCTTACACACACATGCACACACAAACCTAGTACAATATTCTCTCCAATTTGTGGGGTGAGTTTTCAATGTGTTACCACTCCTGCAGCTAAACTTTCATCAGCTCTTAAGAACACAAATAATAAAATTAATAAATACGGAAAAGAAGAGGAAAGAAAAAACACAAAGGAAAAAGTCTAAGAAAACATTAATAACAGAAGTATACATTATTAATCAGAAGTGAAAAAGAATTAAAATAGATAGCTCTTTAAATTGAGAGATTATTCCAATAAAGATTAATATTGGCTACTAAAAAAGTGGAAAAGGGAGACATTTAAAATAAAAGCTTAGAACTAGTCAGATTAAAAGTTTAAAACTGGAGAAGATAAAGAAGAGTCAAAAAATAAAAATATAAGAGGCAAAGATATATCATTAGGATAAATGGTTAAAACTAATAAAACTAAATTAAATATTCATATGTTATGAGAGAGGGACTTCTGGATCAGGTAAGTGAGGACTTCTGCAAAACTATTCCTGCATAAAAGTAACTAAAATATTGGCAAAATTTATTAAAATAAATATTTTCACAACTCTGGAAATTAACCAAATGCTTGCAACAATTTGAGAAGCATTAATTCAAGAAAAAATTTGCTGGACCTTGATAAGCACGACAGTCTTTGCTGCATTTTAGTTTTCCTTACTTCCATCCCCATCTCCTCAGTTCCACATAGTCATGAGAATGCGTAGCCTCACAACTATGGCAGCTGAGAAAACCAGCAGCCTTACTAGGGGGATTAAACTGAATTTGGAGTTCTTAAATGTCCTGTTCTCAGAACATCCAAACTATGTGACCCACTTTGCAGGTCTACCTAGAAAAGCTTAACAAAACAGCACTATAAACCAAGTAAATCTAACATTTTCTGTTCCCTCTGAAACAGCAGAAAATATATTCTTCTAAGCCACACATGGAACGCTCTCCAGGATAGACTATACGTTAACCTATAAAAGAAGCCTCAATAAATTTACAAGAATTGAAATCATATAAGTTATGTTCTACAACCACAATAAATTAAATTATAAATCAATAATAGAAAATTTGAAAATCAACAAATATGTGGAAATTAAACAACATATTCCTAAATAATGAATGAAATGAAAAATAAATTATGAGTATAATTCTATAATAATTTGAGATGAACAAAAATGTAAAGCCAACATACCTAAATATCAAAGCAGTGCTTGGGGGAAATATATATCCGTAAATGCCTGTACTAAAAAAGATCTCAAATCATAACCTAACATTCTGTTTTAAGAAATTCCAATGAGAGGAGGAAAAAGCCAAAAGCAAGGATAAAAATAATAATGATTAAAACAATTATGATTGGAATAAAAAATAGAAAACCAATAAAGAAAATCAACAAACCTCAAAGCTGGGTTTTTCTTTCAAAAGATCAACAAAATTTAGAAGCCTTTAGCTAGACTGACTAAGAAAAAAATAGAACTCAAATTACTAAAATGAAGGAAGAAAGATGATAAATCATTATTGGCCTAATAGAAATAAAAATGATCATAAAGGAGTACTATGAACAACTATATGACAACAAATTCAATACTTAGATATAATGGACAATTTCGAGAAAGACACAAATTACTGAAACTGACTTAACAAGAAATAGAAAATGTGAATAGACCTATAACAACTAAAGAAATTGAATCAGTAATTTTTAAAACTTCTCACAAGGAAAAGTCCAGTTTCAAATAGGTTTAGTGATGAACTCTCCAAAATATTTAAAGAATAATCAACACCATTTTTTCACAAATTCTTCCACAAAAATGGAAGAAAAGAGAACACTTCTCAAATCTTTATATGAGGCCACAATTACCTGATACTAAATCCAGGCAGACATCAAAATAAATATATAAATAAATAAAAGAGAGAGAAAAATCTACAAATAAAAACATCACCCCCAAAAAAGGAAACTAAAATCAGTATCTCTTAGGAATGAGGGCACACAAATTCTGAACAAAATATTAGAAAATAAAATCCAGTAACATATAAAAGGAACTTACAACATGACCAATTGGCTTTATTCCAGGAATGCATGGTTGGTTTAACATATACAAATTAAACAATGTAATACATGATATTAATAGAATAAAACACACACACACACACACACACACACCACACATACACAGCATTATAATCTCAGTAAATGCAAAAACAAAAAAAAGCATTTGAAAAAAACCCAGCATACTTTCATAATGAAAGCACTCCTCAAAATAAGAATGGAAAGGAACTTCCTCACCTTGTCACAGATTATCTAGGAAAAACTCAAAGCTGACATCATACTTAATGGTGAGAAACTAAAAGCTTTGCCTCTAATATCAGGACTAAGACAAAGATGTATATGCTTGTTATTTCTATTCAACATTGTACTGAAAGATCATGACAGATCAGTGAGAAAAAAATAAAAGACAACAAAATTTGAAAGAAACAAAATTATCTTTATCCACAGATGACATGATCTCATGTAAATGAAATCCTTACAAAAATCTACTATAACTAACAAAATAATTCAGCAAAGTTGCAAGACATAAGACCAACAGACAAAAATCAATTGTATTGCTATACACTGGAAATGAACAACCTGAAAAGGAAATTGAGAAAACAATTAATTTATAATAATGAATAAATACTTAGGAATAAATTGAACCAAGCATTTGCAAGACATCTGTGATAAAAACTACAACACATTGCTGTAAGAAGTGAAAGAGGCCTAAATAAATAGAAAGACATGCTATATTCATGGATTAGAAAACTTAATATTGTTAAGATGGCAATACCACCCAAAGCAATCTACAGATTCAGTGCAATCTTATCAACTCCTGATAGCTTTTTTTTTGAAAAATGGAAAAGCTAATCCTAAAATTCATATGAAATTGTAAGTAACCCCAAATAGCCAAAATGATTGTGAAAAAGAAAAAAAGGTTGAAGGATTCACACTTATCAATTTCAAAACTTACTGCAAAACTACAGTAATTAAAACAGTATGATACCGATACAAAAATAGGCATATTGATCAATTGAATAGAATTGAGAGTTCAGAAATGAACTTACACATTTGTGTTCAGTTGATTCTCAACAAGGGTGCCAAAATCATTCAATGGGGAAAGAATAGTATCTTCAACAAATGGTGGTGGGATAATTGGATAGTTACATACAAAAGAATGGAGTTGGATTCTTACCTCACACCATAAACAAAAATTAACTAAAAATGGATCATAGACCTAGATATAAGAGCTAAAACTGTGCAATTCTTGATAGAAAACATGGGAGAAAATCTTCATTCCCTTGAGTTAGGCAACGTTTTCTTAGATATAACACCAGAAATAACAACAAAAAGAAACTATAAATAAATTTGACTTCACGAAAATTAAAACATTTTGTGCTCCCAATGATATCAAGAAAGTAAAAAGATCATGTAAAAATTGAAAAAAATTGTCAAGCATCACTTAACAACAGGGATACATTCTGAGAAAAGCATCATTAAGGAATTTTGTCGTTAAGTAAACATCACAGATCATACTTATACAAACCTAGATGGTATAGCCTACTACATAGCTGGACTATATGGTATAGCCTATTGCTTCTAGGCTACAAACTTGTATGCCATGTGAATATACTGAATATTGTGTTATGCCCAGACAGTTTGTTCCCCGAAGAAGACCACCAGAGTCCAGAGTCAAAGCCAAGCGGCAAGGATCTTTAATGCAAGTTCGAACTTGGTCCCTCCGTTCTACAACATACAAGAGGGCCTGGAACAATGCGTGCGCTTGCTTTTTATAGCTCGAGGTAAACAGGACTTGTCAGGTTACAGAGGAACAAGGCATTTCTCTAGGCTACAGCATTACAATTGGTTTACATGTTAATGTGAAGTTATGCTTTTAGCAGCCTTCTTATCGGTTCCTGCGCTTTTACAAATGGTTGTAACCTTATTGGAGCTTCCCCAGGTGTTGTTTTTCTTCATGTGTTTGTGTCGGGCAGGCATATGGGGCTCAGGAAGTTGGGACAAAATAGAGGATTGTTTGTACTGGGCCCAGGACTAAGATATGTGGCAGACACTGGTAATTAGAGCAGGACAGAGACTTTCACAACGTTTGTCCTTACAATGTCTGGAGTCTATAGATAACCTTAATCGGTTAGGTCCGGGGTCGATCTTTAACTAGGCTCAGGGCGCCGCCCGGGCTGTTTGCCTGTGGACTTCATTTCTGCCTCTTAGTCTCTTCATTTGATCTCTTTCAATTGTAGGTAACTGTAACCCAATGGTAAGTATTTGTGTATGTAAACATATCTAAACATAGAAAAGGTACAGTAAATGTGCTATAAATGATAAAAAATGATACACCTGTATAATGCACTTACTATGAATACAGTTTACAGAACTGGAAGTTGCTCTGCATGAGTCAATCAGTGAGTGGTGAGTGAATGTGAAGGCCTAGGACATTACTGCACACTACTCTAGAATTTATAAACACTGTGCACTTAGACTACAGTAAATTTATAAAAACATATTATTCTTTCTTAAATAATAAATTAACCTTAGCTTACTGTAACTTTTTACTTTATAAACTTCTAAATTTTAACGTTTTGACTCTTTTGTAATAACACATAGCCTAAAACACAAATGCATTGCATATCTGTACAAAGATATTTTTTCTTTTTATCCTTATTCTATAAGTTTTTTTCTAATTTTTAAATTTATTTATGTATTACTTTTAAAACTTTTTTGTTAAAAACTAAGATGCAAGCACACACATTAGCCTAGGCCTACACAGGGTCAGGATCATCAATATCACTGTCTTCCACCTCCACATCTTGTTCCACTGGAAGGTCTTCAGGGGCAATAACACACATGGAACTTCCATATCCTATGATAACAACACTTTCTTCTGGAACAACTCCTGAAGGAGCTGCCTGAGCCTGTTTTACAGTGCTGTGATCTGAAGGGTTTGTTTGGCCCCACCAAGTCTCATGTTGAAATGTGATCCCCAGTGTTGGAGGTGGAGCGTGGTGGGAGGTGTGTAGGTCATGGAGGCAGATTCCTCATGAATGGTTTGCTGCCCACAGTAATGAGTGAGTTTTCACTCTATTAGTTCCCTTGAGAGCTGATTGTTCAGAAAGAGAATGACACCTTCCCCCTCTCTTGCTTCCTCTTACCTCTTACCATGTGATCTCTGTATGTAAGTTCCCCTTACCCTTCTGCCATGAGTGGTAACCGTCTAAGGCCTTCACCAGATGCAGATGCTAGTGCCAGGCTTCTTGTACAGCCTGTAAAACTGTGATGTAAATAAACCTTTTTTCTTTATAAATTACCCAGCCTCAGGTATTCCTTTATAGCAACAAGAATGGACTAAGACATACAGTTAACATTTTCTTTTTAAGTAGAAGGAGGATACTCTAAAATAACAATAAAAAGTATAGTATGGTGAATACATAAATCAATAATATAGTTGTTTATTATCACTATTAAGAATTATGTACTGCAGAAAATTGTATGTGCTAGATTTTTACATGACTGGCAGTGCAGTAGGTTTGTTTACACCAGTATCATCGCAAACATGTGAAGTAATGCATTGTGCTAAGATATTATGATGGTTATGATGTTATGATGGCTATGACATCACTAAGCAATAAGAATTTTTAAGCTCTTTTACAATCTTATGGGACCACTGTCATATACATGGTCTGCTATTGACTGAAATATTGTTATGTGGCACATGACTGTATTTGCTAATCTGATAAGAGGCTTGTACTGAGGATATATATAAAGAAGCCCTACAACTTTATAATAAAAAGTAAATAACCCACTTAAAAATGATCCAAGGACTTAAATAAACATTTCTTCAAATAATATATAGAAATGGACAATAAATGGACACATGAAAAGACACTCAATATAACTAGTCATTAGTGAAATACAAATCAAAACCACAATAAGATACAATTTGATGCACTAGTAGAATTAAAATAAAAAGCACAATTAATACAATGTATTGGTAATGATATCGATAAATTGGAACCTTCATACGTTGTTGGTGGGAACGTGAACTGGTATAGATGTTTTGAAAAAGTTTAACATTCTTTAAAATATTAAACACAGAGTAACCATATGATCCAGCAATTCCACTCCTAGGTATTCACCTAAGGGAACTGAAAACATATCCATAAAAAACTGTTCACAAATGTGCATAGCAGCATTGTTCAAAATAGCCAAAAATTGAAAGCAAATGTCCATCAACTGGTGAATGCATAAATAAATATGATACATCCATATAACAGATTGTTTGGCTATGAAAAGGAATAAAGCACTGACTGATACATGCTGCAGCATGAGCAAATCTTGAAAACATTATACTCAATGAAATATCCAGTCAAAAAAGACTGTAGCTTGCGTAATTCTATTTATTCTATTTATATAAAATGTCCAGAATAGACAAATCCATAGAGGGATTATTGGTCACCTAATATTTATGTGGTATGTTTACTGGGGGTAGAGGGGAGGCAGAGATTGGAAATGACTGCTAATTAGTAGGAAGTTTATTTGGGGGGTGATTAAAATGTTCTAAAATTTGATTAGCTGTGATGGTTTCACAACTCTATGAATATACTAAAAGCACTGAATTGTACGCTATAAATGAGTGAATTTTATTGTATATGAATTACATCTCCAAAAAGCTATTAAAATTAGATAGGCTAAAGTGATTAAGGATTAAACTGAAGAATTGAAAACCTAAAAATTTTACATGAAATATACAACCTATGAATAAGATGACTTATGGAAATATTTTTAAGGGGAAATGAAAGCACAAGATTAGGAATTATAGAGGAAGTAGAAACAAAGCAATGTCTGTTTCAAAGCAAAGAGCACACTTCCATAGCAAGATTTTTGGTGTCATCTGTTTCCTTAAATATTGGATTATCTGGTGTAGTGGCAAATTTTATCATTGCTATGAGTCAAGGAGAAGTGAGCACCATAACACCTGTCCCCACATTCTTCTCAACTCAGATGCGAAGGCCCTTTTATTTACCATAATGACAGAACATGTGTTCTCTTAAATCAAACCATTGAATCCCCTGAAGATACTTAAGACTCAGCTACTAACAGTGTTTCTGCAGTCTTACAATTTCTTTTAATACCCCTAGATGAAATTATTTGTACATTTATTTTTTATTCATTCTTTTATTTATATATTTGCTTCTATTCAGTAAAAATAATTGTTTAGTGCTGATTTTATCAAGGCAAATTATCTGTAATGTGGAGTAGCCAGCTAATTAACGTAGCTAAACGTTTACTGTCTTATCACGTTAGACTTAGTTTTCCTCTAAATCATATATTTGCTACATTTTGTTCAGCTTCAAGAAGAATCTCCTTGAGATACGTCAGCAACACAATGATAATTGAACAGTTTTGCTTTCTCATTCATCTATTAGCATGACACACCCCCAACCCCACTCCAACTTGGCACCAATACACAGATTTGAAAAATCTCTTTCATTATAGCCCAGTTCCTCTAGTGATTGAACCCTTTGTACAAAACCCAAACATCTCTCAAATTTTTCCTCAGTCTTTCCCTAAATCGAAGTAAGCTCAACCCTGATTTCACTGTCCCTGGTTACTCTACAGCTCATTTGCATGTAGCTGTTTTCATTATAGCATCACTAACATGGGGGACAGAATCATAAGCAGGACAACAAAGCATGGGTTTTGAACAGCCTTAGCATTCACAGAAACTTTTCTGCTGCTTGACTGGGCTCCCACCATGTTCTGGTTTATCTTGTCTTTTGATTGTAAGAATGTATATACATAATTGGGTCTTTGTCATATTCCTATAACTCAAGTATTGAAGTTCTCTTCTTATATTTTTCTTTTCTTTTTTTTTTTTATTTGAGATGGAATTTTGTTCTTGTCGCCCAGGCTGGAGTGTGGTGGCGTGATCTCGGCTCACCACAACTTCCACCTCCCGGGTTCAAGCGATTCTCCTGCCTCAGCCTCCCCAGTAGCTGGGATTACAGGCTTGTGCCACCACGCCTGGCTAATTTTTGTATTTTTAGCAGACACTGGTTCCACCATGTTGGTCAGGCTCGTCATGAACTCCTGACCTCAGGTGATCCACCTGCCTCGGCCTCCCAAAGTGCTGGGATTACAGGCGTGAACCACCATGCAGCCCCCTCTTATATATTTTTGGGTAGGTAAATAGTATTGACCTAAAAAATATTCCCCTTTATACTCATACTATTGTCTTTTGCTTTTTACAAAACCTCTCATTAAAGAAAAACTGTGATTTTATCATCTTTATAAGTTATAGCTGATCAAATTATTATTATTTTTATTACTCTAAAATAATACAGTATCTTCTGCTTTTTATCAAATGTCATGTACTGAAGAATCTCAGATAATAACATGGGAGTTTCACAAATTGAACCATAATTATCTAAACTATTCAAATATATATTTTTTTAAACAAAAGTGACAATCACTATGCTAAGCAGTAGACCAAGTACAAACAATAGAACATGTTTCCTAAACTCCACTAGCTCATAATCTTTATGAAATAGTGCAGTCAGTCCTCTAGCAACAACATGAACAAAGTAGTCGAGAAGCATGAAGGAAATTGTGCCAAGAAGAGACAAGATATCTTCATGAGGAGGTTCATAATTCATCACTATAGCCCTCTAGTAAATTACAAAAATTATATCAAAAACATGAAAACATTATTATTTTAATCATGTAGGATCTAAGTGGTTAAAAAGACACATTTCAATCTACTTCCTCTAAGGTGTCTTCTTTCCCCCTTTCTCTTTACCCTTGACTATATAGTATTTAATAACAAATATTACTGTTCTGCCACGCATTATTGAATGAGTGCAGAACATGTGTGATTCTCTTTCCATCACTGAATTTTGAGGGCCCCTTACCTGGGTAGACACCAGCGTATATGAACTCCATTAGCTGGATGGTTGATATATCTTCCTTCAAGCAGCAAGCCATGAACAATGGGCCTAAAGGGCCGTTTGACAGGTCCTGGCCACCTCTGTGTCTAGGGATTATTCTCTGGTGGATTGACAGGCAATACAAATGATATGAAATATACAGCTGATATTTTCTTTCAGAAAAGGATTTTTCCCCATCCCCCCACAACATTTGTGAAAATTCCATTCAGAAGTCAATTGCAGAAGTACTCCAAGTGGTTGCCAGGCATTTTTCCAGGGACCTATGGGAGACCCTGATCTTTGGCACTTGTCTCAGATGTAGATACCCACAAGAAATAATGGCTTGGTGACCAGTCTTTGATCAAACTTACCTCACTTGCCTTGCGGATAAACAGGATTTGTCTGGATAAAAGAAAGAAGCCTTTTCCTATTACATACATTTGTAGTACCCAAATGCCTGTCTTCTTGCTTTTTTTCTACACAATTAGAAGAAGTATATTAAGGGTTTTGCAGAGTAAAAGTTTAAGATTATATGATGCCAAACATGTACATCCTTTTGGAGCATCTGTTTCAGAAGATCTCTTGTGCCTCAGCACTGCATCTCCCAACAGACACACATAAAAGCACATTCCTTGCTATTCTATGTCCTTGTAAGCATATCCCAGTAAAGGATGGGGAAGAACTAATCTATCACTGGAAATTTTTTTCCAGCTTTGCTACTGAGCATGCTGGTGGGGAAAATAAAGCTTTAGTTAATACTCCTGCAGTAATCCCTTCCCTTTCTCTACGTGAGTATTTATTTTGTTAACCCTGATTTTCAAGTGTGACAGCCCAGTGACAACATTGCATTCTGTACAACTTCCTTCCCTCAATCTTTCAACCTTAACCAACTTTAAGCCAGAAATATTCCACTGCATCCTAGAGTGAACGCTATACTGCTCCCACCCTCTTACGGTCGTAATAATGTAAGAGCCACTTAGATACCATAAGAATCATTTAAAATAAGAAAAGACTCAATAAATAACCATATTTCTTACATTTCCTTTGGCATGATTTTTTTTTCTGTAAGGGAACCTCAGTAATGAATCTTATTTCTTCTCTTGCTTGAGCTGCTGCTATTCTAGGCAAAAGTAGCTGCTACTACTGACCTGGCTTTAAAGGCCTGAGTGATAGATTACTACAAAAATAGACCCCAGTGAATCATACTAACCCTGAATTCATGGATTTATTCAGTCCCATCTAACCCTTTTTTTTTCCGAGACGGAGTCTCGTGCTGCTGCCCAGGCTGGAGTGTAGTGGCATGATCTCAGCTCACTGCAACCTCTGCCTCCTGGGTTCAAGTGATTCCCCTGCTTCAGCCTCCCAAGAAGCTGGGATAACAGGTGTGCACCACCATGCCCAGCTAATTTGTGTATTTTTAGTAGAGACAGGGTTTCACCATGTTGGCCAGGCTGGTCTTGAGCTCCTGAACTCAAATGACCCACCCACCTCAGCCTCCCCAAGTGCTGGGATTACAGGTGTGAGCCACTGCATCCAGCCAGTCCCATCCAACACTGAATGAAAACTGGCATTATAATTTGCTTGGTCCAGTAGAATGTGATAGAAGTCATGCTGTACAAGCTCTGAACTAAGGCCCAATGAGGTCTTACATCTTCTGCTCTTGCTTTCTTAGAAACCTGAGACAACTATGCTGCAAAAAGTCTAGAATTAAAAATCATGTGGAGGGAAATGTCCAGCCCTCTCAGCTATTCCAGCAGAACTCAGACTCCACTGGCTTCTTCTGCTGAATACAGCTGTATGAGTGATTCCAGGCAAAATTCACAGAAAAACCACTCAACCAACCCATAAAATCATGAGAAATAATAAATTGTTGTTTATGTCCTTGACTACTGGTGTTTGAAATGCTTGTTCTTCGGTGCCAAAAGAAATAGCATTTGAACAGAAATTTAATTTCTTCAGCAAGGCCATTTTTACTTTCTGCAGAAAGGGTACACTCGCCAGCAGTTTTGCCACAAGAGTACACTGAACAAAGGAGACAGGGTCATTTATAACCTGATGCGTCCACCTTACTGCTGTGTCCGGTTTCCATTGGCTGGAACGGGACCTCACATTCTGTATTTGTCTTGATTGGCTAGCAACTTAGAACTTTTTAAAAGAGGCAAAGGCAGAGGAGAACAAAGGAACGAAGAAATAACTTGTGGAATGCTGAGAAAGGTAAAAACATTTTCAAATAGGGAACAGGAACAGGCTATGACCTAATGCTTGCTTGGACTAGTATAAGCATGCCAGGGCAAATATTCAGACTAAACTGTGGGAGCTAAGAACATAAAGTACATTGATTTCTTTATTACAGCTAGCAGATATTTAAGAATGTTAGCACAGGTCTTTGAATAAATTTTGCTTCTAAGAGAAGTTACTATTTATTCCTAATTAGATGGGAAGGAAAGTCTCTGTGAAGAGGAATTTCTACTTTACTTTTTACATTGGAGTGACTTGTTCTGCAGTAATAGATAACTGATACAGCTATTGTTTATAAAGATTTCAGATGCTGGGAGCTGACTTCCCTTAGAAGGTGGAACTGCATGGGCTCACAGTCACAAAGTTTCTACATGCACCCAAGGTTACAAAGGGAGCTGGAGCCAAGTTTTTCATCTGAGCCTGAAAGGCAAGGTTTTACAGTGATGAATGTTTTTTTGTTCCAGTTTGTATTAGTATGTAGAGAGTCTGAAAGTGCAGCAGAAGACATGACCTGCTTTTTAAGGGCTACTGGCAAAATGCCTAGTAAGAAAAGGAGAATACAAAAAACCTTTGCAACTCTAGGTAACTCTGTCCATGTTTGATTATTTCATTTTCCAATAGCAATGTCCCAGCTGTGTACCAATGTCTTTGCAGCTTATATCTGGGCTAAAACAGGAAGCCTTCCTGATTTCTCTCCTCTATCATTTTCTTATCCAACTTTGTTGGTTTTCCTGCCCAATTTATTATTGACAATGTCTCAGGCGAAGTATTTCAGTGCTTACAGTGTTATTTATACTATTTATCACACTGGGAACCAGTGATAAGACTCTCTTTTTTTACTTTTTATTTTTTTCGATACGGAGTCTTGCTTTTACTCTATCGCTCAGGCTGGAGTGCAGTGGCGCTATCTAGGCTCACTACAACCTCTGATTCCTGGGTTCAAGCCATTCTCCTGCCGCAGCCTCCCAAGCAGCTGGGATTACACGTACTCACCACCATGCCTGACTAATTTTTGTATTTTTAATAGAGACAGGGTTTCACCATGTTGGCCAGGCTGGTCTCAAACTCCTAACCTTAAGTGATTCACCCGTGTCAGCCTCCCAAAGTACTGGGATTATGGGCATGAGCCACTGCACCCGGCCAAGACTTCCATTTTAGAAACACAATCACTGAAATGAGGGCCTTCCCATGGAGAGAATCAGAATGGTGTCACGACACAACATATAGATTCTGGAGCCACATAGCTTGGTTTTCAAATGGGTCTGGAAGTAACCATGTGACCTAAGACAGGTTACTTAACCTCTCTTTGCTTCATATTTCTTATCTGGGAAATGGAGATAATGAATTTTATAATTACCTTGGAACTACTAAAAATGTAAGTGTAAACGTGGCACTTAGTAGCTATAGAAACTTGGCTGCTAGTATTATCTTGATTATTAAGAACTTAATATAATAGAGGGCAAGAGATCTAGACCCAAGTCTTTGACAAATTAAATGCTTGACTTTGGGCAAATTAGTATCTCTCTGGGCCTCAGTTTCTTTATCTGTGAAATGAGTAAGAACCCTTTCAGCTCTAAAATTCCAACAGTCTATGAAAAGTGTGACAGCAGTCTAACTTTGACCTCTCAGACAATGATCACTGAGATTAAGATATTCATTTTCCTTATCAAGAATGGGTCAGAGAAGTCTTGAAGCATAGTGTGGTCTTATACATAAATCAAGGCCTCGTTTTGTTCAGAAATGTGGATCTAATTTTAAATTTCATTTTTTTTACCTGGGCTGTGATGAATAGGAATGGTAGAAATTTAGGATTAAATAACCATCCAGAAAGGGAGGAACCACACACATACTTTTTTACTGATTTAGGAGGAATTTCAGAAGGATATTCTGAGATCAAGGAGGCCAGTACACTCAAGTAGAGGGGAAGGACGGCCAAAAAACCATGTGCGTCACTAGCCAGCAGGAAAGATGGAGGAGAGGTGTTTTAATAAAACCTGAATCTGCCAGAAGAGCTACTTAATCGTAGGATCAGAAAGGATATCCCTTTTCTTCCTGTGAGTTGCCTCGCATCTGTTCTTATGCCTCATAAGCAACATAATGAAATAGACATTTGTAATTGGCCCTTTGTAGTTTTGCCACACCTGTAAACCAAAGTTAGAAAAATGCTGTTGTTATACAAGAAAGGCCACTAGTTTTCTTTCCTGCTTTAAACTAACCTTCACTTCTACTCTAACCCCAAGCTCAAAGATTAGATTCATATCAAAAATTATCTATCTAGGCCAGGCATGGTGGCTCCCAAAGACTCTCCTTTGACCAAACTTTAATCTGGCTCCTGTAAGCCCTCTGCTCGACTAGGCCTGGGTGACAAGAGCAAAACTCCGTGGCAAAAAAAAAAAAAAAAGTATCTATCTATCTATCTATCTACCTATCTGTCTGTCTGTCTGCCTGTCTTTGTATCATTTATATTTTCAGAGCTTTTGCTGCAAATGAATACTTCACATGTAAAAGCTCTGGTTCTTTATGAGCCTCCAATATTACACAAGGAAAAAATCACACATTCGTAGGTAAACATACACAGACACACACTCTCCTATTAATGGTCTTAAAGGCCTAGTTTTACCCTACTACAGAACTATTAAGAATCATATATGACACATGCTAGTTTTGACCTAAAAGACAGCATACTGCAGAATAAGAATAATCAAAAGAACTACCTCCTTTCAACATTCTTTTTCTTTTACAACCAAAGGACTCTCAAAGCCCTCCTTTTGCTAATGATGGTAAATGACCACATACAGGTTCTTCTTGTCCCTCAAGAAACCTTATTAAAATGATAACAAAACTATTGAAAAAAGGATGAACCAATAAGAATGAAAAAATGGAAATGCAAGTTATTATCAGACAAGGGATTTCAACAATTTCTAGAATATGGAAAGAGAATATAAAAATAATAACAGATAAAGCAAACAGGAGAAAATCAAAGCCTAGATTGCATACACAGGAATCGGTTGCAGTGGGTAAGAGAAAAGGAGTAACTGGTTTGGAAGAGACCTAGGAAAGAATTCAACATGGGAGCTCGCAGGCATAAAAGGTGCAAGAATTAGAAGTAATGATAAAATGAAATCTATACATGGAATTATTGGCTTCCACGGTCTGTCTCCAACATATGCAGGCAAAACAGCAAACAATATATTGTACATTTTTCGTTTCTTATCATATTGAAAGGAAGGGCTATCCAAATAAAAGAAATCAAATTATTGGGGATAAGTTAGGGCATCAGTGATGGATTAGGGTGCCCTGGAAGACAGCCTCCTCGTTCGGAAATTTGGAAGTCCAAGCATGACAGTCATCCACCTGACTGCATTCTACCTGATCCCTTTAATGCAAATTTAATGACTAACAAACCTCAGCCATTTGCAAAACATCCTTTTTTATTATTATTTTTAGAGATAGGGTCTCACCCTGTCGCCCAGACTGCAGTGCAGTGGTGCCATCAGTAGCTCACTGCAGCTTTGCACTCTTGGGCTCAAATGAGTCTCCTGCCTCAACCTCCTGAGTAGCTGACAGACACTACAGGCACATGATACTGCATCCGGCTAATTTTTTATTTTCATTTTTTGTAGAGATCAAGTCTTGCTTTGTTGCCCAGACTGGCCTTGAACCCCTGACCTCAAGCAATCTTTCCACCTCAGCCTCCCAAAGCGCTGGGATTACAGGTGTGAGCCACCACACCCAGCCTGCAAAATATTCTTGGCCAGTATATTTGTCAGGGTTCTCTAGAGAAACAGAACCAACAGGATGTGAATATATGTGAATAGGATGTGTATATGTGTATATACATGCATGTGTGCATAAAGAGATTTATTATAAGGAATTAGTTCTAGGGATTATAGATGGCTAGTGATTATGTGAGGCTCTGATTATGGAGTAATTATGGAGGCTAACAAGTTCCAAGATCTTCAGGGTCAGTTGGCAAGCCGGAGACCCAGAACTACTGGTGTAGTTCCAGTAGTCTGAAGGCCAGAACCAAGAGAGTCAATAGTGTAAATTCTAGTCCAAAAGTCATCAGGCTCAAGGCACAAGAGCTGATGTTTCAGACCGCGTCTAAAGACTGAAAAAAAAAAAAAATCAATGTACAGCTCAAGTAGTAAAGCAGGAGGTGTTCTCTCTTGCTCAGCCTTTTCATTCTATTCAGCTTTTCAATTGATCAGGTGGGGCCCACCCACATTAGGGAGGGCAATCTGCTTTACTCACTCCAATTCAAATGTTAATCTCATCCACAACCACCCTCACAGAAACACTCAGAATGTCTGACCAAATGTCCAAGCACCTCATAACCCAGTCAGGTGACTGATACATAAAATTAACATTGCAGTCAGCCTTCCTGTAAATGTTAATTCTTGTATTTGAAATAAAAGCCAAGAATCTTCAGACATTAGAAAGGAAATCTAATCATGAATGAAAAAGATTAAGTTCGAGAACTAGCTTCTAGAGAGAGATAATTTTAGGAGCAGATGAAAACTCTAAAGCACAGTGCACAGAGTTTTGTGGTGATACTATATACATAAAATAAGACAATGCAATGATAGAGAAATGATCCAAGATCAATAAAGATCTCTTTGGAATTAAAAATATGATTACTGGAATATCAAGTTCAAAAAAAGTTGGTACATAAAGTTCAGAAAATTTCCCAGAATATTCACCCCAAAAGGCAAAGTGAATAAAATTATGAAAGAAAATATTAGAGATACAGAAAATGAGGAGTCAGAATTAACTTAAACCTAACATAGTCATCTAAATTTACTGTCAGAAGACAATGGAACAATCTTTCTAAGTATCACTAAGAAATTATTTTCCTGTAATCCCAGCACTTTGGGAGGCCGAGACGGGCGGATCACGAGGTCAGGAGATCGATACCATCCTGGCTAATACGGTGAAACCCCGTCTCTACTTAAAAATACAAAAAACTAGCCGGGCGACGAGGCGGGCGCCTGTAGTCCCAGCTACTCGGGAGGCTGAGGCAGGAGAATGGCGTAAACCCGGGAGGCGGAGCTTGCAGTGAGCTGAGATCCGGCCACTGCACTCCAGCCTGGGTGGCAGAGCAAGACTCCGTCTCAAAAAAAAAAAAAAAAAAAAAAAAAAAAGAAATTATTTTCTTAATAATTACAGGCAGTGGCTTACGCCTGTTCTAGCACCTTGAAAGACTAGGTCAGGAAGATTCTTTAGCCCAGGAGTTGTAGATCAGCCTGGGCATCATAGTGAGACTTCGTCTCTACAAAAAAAATTAAAAATTAGCCAGGCGTGGTGGCACATGCCTATTGTCCTAGCTACTCAGGAGACGGAGGTAGAAGGATTGCTTGAGCCCAGGAGGTCGAGGCTGCAGTGAGCCATGATTGCACCACTGCATTCCAGCCTGAGCAATAGAGCAAGATCCTGTCTCAAAAAAAATTTTTTTTTAAAAAATGGTTTTCACCTAGAATTCTATTCCAGCCAAATCATCATAATATGATAGTTAATAACTAACATAAATTTTATAATTTAAAAAATCATGTAAAATGCATAATGCTGAAATATTTCTTGTCTACTGCATCCAATCACAGAACTACCTCCCCGTAAAACAAAACAAAAAAAAAAATCTTCTGTCATTATGGTGTGCATGCTTTTAGTTTTTTTCTATATAAAGTATAAATAAATAATATTCAGTTTTGTTTTGTTTTATTTTTAACATAAATAGCAGTTTGGCTTTTCAACTTAACAGCATATCTATATTTTTTCTATGTATATTCCTAGGGACCCACATCATTGTTTCTACTGCTATGTCATATTCCAGAGCACAAACGCACTACGACTTACTTAATCACTCATTTATTAGTGGAGAGCTAGACTCTTTCCAGTGTTTGTTTTTTGGTTTGTTTGCTTGTTTGTTTTGGATAAACAATGCTACAGTGATCATAATTATACAAGACTCCTAGTGCCTGAGGCTCTACCTTTCTGCAAAACATACACTGCTCTCTATTTTTTTCTTTGATCACCATAAACATTCTCAAGACCTCGTTGTTTCCCTATTTTAGCTTTCAGGGAATGTGGAAACTTTGTTATGTTACACAGGGTTCCCTTCTCATCATCTTCTCTTTCCTTCTGTGTTGTGATGAGTAAGATTAAAGCGCCCTCTGACAGAAATCTCTAAACTCTCATTTTTATGATTTATTTCTGCAGGGAGACATTTACCCAGTGCTATGGAATTATGATTTTCTATCTCAGGGGACAAAGCTAGGACTAAACTCCCTGAGATTCTTTTTGAGACAAATACTTAAAGTTTAAAATCAAGCTGCTAAATCTTTACCTTTTGTGTCTGTTAGCTTTGAGTTATTTGGCAATGTGGGCTATCAGGATAAATTAGCTGTTGTAGCCATTACAACTATTAATTGGTCAACATTTAGGTTCTAAACATCTATTCTAAAGAATTTCGGAGTATCCATAATCCTCCTTGCATTGTATCTTTCTTTCATAGTCTCTTCTGTAGAATTTTTTTCTATGTTTAGAGATTGCTCTTAAAGGAAAGTCACAAATAAATAAATGCATTCAGATGCCTAAATATTTCATCAATTATTAAGGAAATGGCTAATCACTAACATGTATTGTAGTCTTAGATTTACTTACATGCAGTGTGTATTTAATCCTTAGTACAAACATTAAAGGTACAGAAGAGATAACTAAAGCACAGAAATAAAAACTAACTTTCCCCTACTGTCACAACTTGTAAGTGGTGGAAACAACCTCACTATATTCACATGACCTCATTTGGTTCAATCAGCATTGTTATAGACGGAACTGTGTTTTCTCAAAATTCATATGTTGACACCTTAACCTCCAGTGTAACTGAATTTGGAGGTAGGGCCTTTAAGGAGGTAGTTAAGGTTAAATGAGGTCATGAAGGCGGGGTTCTAATCCATAAGATTGGTGTCCTTATATAAAGAGGAGAGAGCTCTCCACGTGCTTGCAGAGAAAAGGCCATGTAAGTCCACAGCAAGAAGGCAGACATTTGCAAGCCAGGAAGAGAGGCTTTGCCAGAAACTTGATCTTGGACTTCCAGCCTCCAGAACCTTGACAAATACAGTTCTGTTGTTTAAGCCACTTAGTCTGTAGTATTCTTTTATGGTGGCCCAAGCTGACTAATACAAGCATGATCTCAATTCAAATACTAACTGGGCCTCTCTTTCACAGTCTACTCTTAAGCCAGTCATTTCTGTTTCCTAGATCTGCTTTCTCTTCTGTGAAATAAAGTTTGGAACAAATTATCCCATAGCTCTAAATTTTTATATTTTATTTGTTGAATACCTGCTCAATAATCTTAGTGCTGACATTAAGTAATTAAGAATTAATAAATGAGAAATTTAATACGCTCTAATTCCAACACATAAATAATTTTTTAAAAAAATTTTAAGTGAGCCACATATGGCTGACAACCCTCCAAAATGATACATTAAAATATGTTCATTCATTAGAAATTTTTTCTAAATGTCTACTATGTGTCAAAGAGTCTGCAAAGCAGAGCAAAACAAAAATAGATGCATGCCTTGCCTTCCTAGAGCTGAAAATCTAATACAAGAGAGAGACGGATAGGCTGAATAATAGCCCCAAAATGTCCAAGTCTCAATCTCTGGAACCTGTGCCTGTGTCACTTTACATGACAAAGGGACTTTGCAGATGTGATTAAGTTAAAGATTTTCAGCTAGATTATCCTGCATTCTCTGGGTGAACTCAATGTAAATGCATGTGTCCTGTAAGAGTAAGGTAGAGAGAAATACTTCTAAAGAACAAGAACACAATGTGATAACTGAAGCAAGATTCTACACTGCTAGCTCTAAAGATGGAGGAATGGACCATGAACCAAGAAATGAAAGTTCTAGAATAGAAGGCAGGGAAACAGGATTTCCTCTGGAGTCTCTACAGAGAGTACAGCCCTGTGGCACCTTGATTTCAGCCCAGTGACAGTTCAGACCTTTGATGTCCAGAACTATGAAAGAACAAATTTGTGTTATTTTAAGACATCAAGTTGGTGATCACTTATTATAGCAGTATAAATTCACCATCATAGATGTCTGGTAGTGATCTCTGCTCCCACTGTTCAATGTGCTGACAGGTGCCTATGGCACACTGTATGTTTTTCCCCACATGTTGAACTATATGCTTACCATGAGTCCAACTGTTTGTTCCCAAATATGTTGACTCCAGAATATCCACAGTAGGGAATTTCTCAAATAAGAAGAATGGTTAGTGGCATGCAAAAAGAAAAAAAAAAAAAAAAAGACAAATGTCCACTCTAAATTGAAAGGAAAATGCATGACATCATGACACATATACCATGGGGACCTGAGGTTGTTAGGGGAACTGGAGAAAGTTTCCCTGAGGAAGTGAGACCAAGCTGGGATTTGAGGGAGGAACGAAAATCATCTACCCTAAGGGTAAGGCAGGAGGGAATACAGCCAGCTGATGGATCAGAAACAAAGCCAGTGTGGTTAGAACAGGGGAACTCCAAGAGCAGCATGAACATGACAAGAAAGGAAAAGCCATGGGCCAGGCCATACAAGGCTGTGTAGACCCTGTGAGGATTGTGGTCTTCATCTTACGAATTGTCGAACCCTTCTGTGGCAGGCCAGTTCTCCCTGACAGTCACACAGACAAGCCTCCATAGCACTCCAGTTATACAGGCAAACTTCCACAGTGCTTGCCTTAACATTACGTTAATAATTAAACCTAGGGAAATCGATGCCTGGACATCAAAGCCAGAAATGAAACATATGTTCCATAAGAGCCTTGCTCTGGCTTCTCCTGAAACCTGGGGCAACTCAAGGTAATGGAGACAGCCTTACATTCCTTGTACCAGGACCCGTCTCGGGTCTACGAAACCTGGAATAAGTCAAGATAACAAAGACAGCCTTACATTCCTTGTACCAAGACCCATCTTGGGTAGAATAAATTTACTGGGGGTTTGAAGCAACTCTCTGGACTCAAAACGTAGGTAAAATAGAAGTAATCACCTGGTACCAGGGCCCGCATTAAGTAGATTTAGGAGACATTTCTTAATTACCCTGGTACCGGGGCCCTCATGGATTAAGTAGATTTAGAGAACATTCCTAGCTTCTGACCTTCTACTTAAAACAAAATTAATCACCTATAGACTTAGGCAAATATGGTACTGCACACAGGCGTATAATCTAAACATATATAAGCACTGGAAAAAACTTCAGCACCCTGAGTTAGTCTGGCTAATTATCGCCAACATTTTCTCTGTATTTGGTTACAGAAATAAACTCTCTTCTTTCCCAGTCCATCTGCATCTCATTATTGGGCCATGAGAACATGCAGCTGGACGTGGTTCAGTCCTGGAACACTTCTACTGTTTGAGGTAGTTGGGGAAGAGGAGACTTGGCTAACATGATCAGACTTGCATTTTAAAAGTCACACTCAGACTCTTTGATGGATAACTAATTAGAAGGGAAACATGAATGCAAGGAGATCAGTTAGGAGGCTGTATAAGTTGGAGATGTGATAGCTTGGACTGGACAGACAGACTGTGGTAGAAATGGAGATGACAGACAAACTCATTATATTTTGGAGGTAAAAATCTAAAGGACTTAATGATCGCAAGAGTATGGGGATGAAGAAGAGGAAGGTTATCAAGGGTGACTCCAAGCTTTGTTGTTTGTTTTATTTATTTTGCTTGATTTTGTACCACCAGAAGGACTATGATGACATTCACTGAAATACAGCACAATGTAAAAAGACCAGGAAGGAGTTATCCAGAATTTGGCTTTGGAATTGTTAACTTTGAAAATCTTTAAAACATGAAAGTACAGATGTAAAATAAGAGGCTATATAGGTGGGTTATAGAGCCTTGAGCATGGATGGGATGACCTAGGAGCAGAGTAAAGAGGAAAAGAGAGGACAGCCCATTGTTGAGCTTTGAAGAAGTTTCCAAAAACTGTCAATTGGTTCAAGAAACACACAGGTGAAGAATGGGTGCTGGAAGGAACAGTAGCAATCTGATTTTTACAGTTTATGGTTTTATTTGTTTGTTAGTTTCTTTGATTGTTTATTTCAGGTTTGTGTACACACCTAACTGGTTTCTTTATTTGTTTATTTCAGGTTTGTGTACAGACCTAACTGGAAAGACTAGAGAGAATGAGCTAAAGGCCAAGTTTATTGATATCTTACAATCTATAGTAATGAAGGACGAATAAATGTTTAGAGGACAATAACACGGCTAAAAATTCATGTTATTTTAGAGAGAGGCTAAGTTATGACTACTAAATTATACATAAAAAATGCATGCCTTATAACCACACAATCACACTGCGACAGATTTGAAATGTTTGCTTTTCTGTCATAAATAAGCCTCTGTGCAGTAATTTTTCTTCATATCAGTTTCTACTACATACATACATATTAATTTAATGACAGTTGAATACTAAGATCACTCGGCATAATAGATGGCAATGGCAATGACAGAATTGAAATCATCTGTCAATTAAAAAATATATGTTTCAGAAGTACTTAACTATGGAAACTATAATGACTCAAAATGAGCTCGTTAAAATGAAACAGAAAATCCATTCTTAACAGCTCTTCTTGGGCCAATGAGAGGGCAAAAGATGTCTTCATCCATCACTCTGGACTGATCTGGCCAAATAGATTCAAGGCTAGATTGCAAGAAAATGCAATTGTTAATCAATATCCTCTCTTCTATATTCTTCTCCATCAAGCTTTCTGGCACTGAAGTTCTAGCCAAAATAAGAGTTTAAAAGCAAACTATAGTACTGGCCAAATGAGAGCAGAAAAATTGACTCCACAGGTTGCTTAAACTTCTCTTCAATAGAGGAGTGTAAAGAATTTATAGTAAAACATTCTAACATAAATACTTTCATGCTGAGAATATATATTTTATTATTGCAAGTAATAATACTAGTCAACCTTGTTCACCAATTCCTATGTGCCAGGTGCTGAGCTAGTGTTCCGCACATTATTTCAGTTGATCTTTTCCACAGCTCTATCAGGAAGACATTAGCATTTATTATTTTTCTACATGGGGAAACCAAGGCTCAAAGTAGTTAAGTAATTTATCTGGGTTCATAAAGATTCCTAGTCACAGAAAAGAGGACAGAACCTGGTCTTTTCCATCCTTACTGTTTTCTTCATTAGATTCATGCTAGAAGTTATTGCCCCTTCATTAACTCCAAGTAGTATCAAAATGAGATCACCTGATATGACCCACACACAGAAGGCAATGTTTTGAAAATAGGCCTTTTATTTAACCGCCAAAGTCCACAGTATTTTTCAAAATGATTTGCATCTTAAAAGGTGTAGAATTGCATACAAACAAGTTCAAAGCTTGAGTGAATCTTTGTAACTAATTCCCCTGAAGCAAAGAAGTCTTTGTTCTCCTGCTTTGTGTAACAACTTCAAAATTCTAGATGTTCTAGATCATCTGAAAATCACATTACTTGATGATTTTTGTCCCCAGATAGAGACAAAGGCCGTGCAAGAGTTCACATAAGGGTCAACAGTGCAGTAGCACAAAATATGACCAAGTGTCTTTCTCTCCTGATTCACAAAATGAATACCCAGATTCCTCCTACTTCCAGGGGATAGTACTGCACTAAGGATAAGTGTCCTCACAGTGTGTGTGTGTGTGCGCGCGCGCGCGCGCGCGTGTATGTGTGTGACAATGAAAGAGACCTGACCTAACTAACTCTATCTTGCTTCTAACCTCCAAGCTGTTCTGGCTTATTCCTGGGCGTAGGCCAAACTACCTTGGGAAGGAACTTAGTTTATAGTTTGAAACAAAGATGATAATAACCCTTTCCCAAAAGAAACTCCCTTCTTGCCTGGGGACTAGACTGCCCTTGTAGGACTAACAAATTAGCCAAAAGATTAGAAATTATGGTTTAGGAGTCATGCAGTTGGAGGCTACAAGATTCAGACACTTCCCAAATTTCTCCTGGGGATAACATCACTATTATAAAGCCTAAGATCAGTGCTTGAGATATTTTGCAGACCCTGCACTTGAAGGATCAGCTGGCACCGCCCAGATAGATAAACTTGCTCATTTGATCCTGTGCTGCTACCCAGGAACTGACTCTGTGCAAGAGGACAGCTTGGACTCACTATGATTTCACCTCCGAACCAACCAATCATCACTTCTGACTCACTGGTGGCACCCCCACCCACCACATTATCCTTAAAACCTCTGGTCCCCAAGTGCTGGGGAGACTGATTTGAGTAACAGTAAAACTGGTTTCCCACGCAGCCAGCTGTGTGGCTTACTCCTTCTCTATTACAATTCCCCTGTCTTGATAAATCAGCTCTGTCTAGGCAGGGGGCAAGGTGAACCCACTGGGCAGTTACACTATTACTGCCAAGATCTATATACATGTCCCCTAGATCCTGGTACTAAAACAGGGTACTAGATCCTAGTCCTGACACTGAGTTGTCAGATGGTTGAAGTTTCTATACTATCTTAAGGTTACAGAAAGAATGCAGGAGTGGGCTTGTGAGGGGGTTGGGGGGTGGCATCAGGCATGGGGTGGGTGGCTTCACAAGCTATGGGAGAGTGAAAGATGGAAAGCACAGAAAGCCAAGCTTGTCTTGGAATGCAGATAAAGGTCTTAGAATGCAGATAAAGACCTCTCAGGTACTCTCAGAGCTGCTCTCAGAAAAAATAGATGGTGGTAGCCCATGGTAAAGTTTATCTGTCAAACCTTAAAAGTGTCAGACTTTAGTCCCCTTTCCCTATGAGTTCATCTTTCCTAGATCCAGATAAAGAGGGCCTCAGAGAAAGCCTGCCTGTTTACTTCACTAATGTAGATTTTTCTCTACAGATGTAAATCTCCACCACAAAAGACAGCTTTTTCAGAGCTATTGTTGTGTTTGCAACTCCTCTGAACAACCATCTCAAAATACGCCAAAGAGGTATATTTTGTGGTGAAATATTCTGGTTTCTTTCACCTCTTTATATCAGAGGAGAGAATAAATCACATGATAGAATTTAATTAATTAGGCTGCGTGAGGTGGCTCATGCCTGTAATTCCAGAACTTTGGGAGGCTGAGGCAGGCGGTTCCCTTGAGGTTGGGAGTTCCAGACCAGCCTGGCCAACATGGTGAAAACACATCTCTACCAAAAATACAAAAATTAGCTGGTCATGGTGGCCGGCACCTGTAAGCCCAGCTACTCAGGAGGCTAAGGCAGGAGAATCACTTGAACCCGGGAAGGCAGAGGTTGCAGTGAGCTGAGATCATGCCACTCTGCTCTAGCCTGGGCAACAGAGCGAGACCCTATCTCAAAAAAACAAAAAGAAGAAAAAAAGGAATTGGTTATAGAGTGTTTTTCAGTTTTTTTTTTTTAAATTAATCTCCCAAGGATAATCTTAGTACATTAAAAAGGCAAATAATACATGTATCCATTTTATGACATTGCTAGCATCAATAAGAACCATTTTGCTACAAGATCAGTCATCAAAATCAAACAAAAATTTAGGCACAGACACAATTCCCCTAACTAATATGTTCATTCTTACCGGAAGATGTCAAGAGCAAACATTTAACAAATGTGCGGCGTGCCTTAGCCCTTCCCTTGACAGCCTGTCCTGATTTTCCCACCCAATCCCCACTTGTTCTGACACTGACTGGCTGAAGTTGATTCATTAAATAAATATTTATAGGCACTTACTATGTATCAGGCACCATTATAGGATCTTGGTATACATCTGATACAGACAAAGACCTTGACTTTCATTGAAACTTTCATTTTAGTGCCCTGAGAACACACTTTGATTGGTGGTCATCTTCCTCTTAACAAAAGTAGTTTGTGAATCACAAAAGTGGAATGAAAGCCCAAGGAAATTATTTTTAAGCTGATTTAAATATTAAATAAAAATCACTTGATAGTATTTTTCAAATAGACCTTCTATAGTTGCCCACAAAATATTTTTTTAAAAAAATTGCAGAGCAATAGATATATTTTGTTTAAAAATTGTTTCAAACAATTAAAAAAAAAAACTCCATCAAGAAGTACATACACTAAACATAGGATTGAAGGGAATACATAGAATTGATCACTTTTTTCTTTGCACAGATATTTTTTGCTTAAATTTGTTGACTGATAATGTATTATTTCTGTAAATTTTTAAAAATCCAATACAGATTTATTTAAGGCTTAATTTGACCTACGTTCATATCATGTGGTTCATTCCTTTTTGTTAGTGTGTTTATTTGTCTTGGTTCTATTCGCACTTTCCAGAGGATATGAGAGTAAAAGTACTCTTAGAATATGTGTTTCTGAAAGAATTTGTAGGACTAGGACATTCAGCAATTCTCTTTGTTATGGTCTATATCTCACTGGATGATATATGTATGACAGGAAACAGAAAAGGAATTTAAAATGAGAAAAAGAAACAGTGCAGATTTTTTTTTTTCAAATGTGAAGATACTTCTAGAAAAGTCAGTTAAAATAATATAAGTCATTTAAATGTCCTTCAGAAGCAAATCATGGTTCAATTTTAGTAAAAGCACCATGTAGTCAAGATGTACTCAAAAAGCAATAGTCCATAAGATGACAATACTTTTTATGTACATTACTGGTCTCACCTCAGCCTCCCACCCTACCTAAAACTATCCTTCTTCTATACCTTGCATTTGAAAGTCATTGAAAAAAGAACACAGCTAAACCCATAATTTAAAAAAAAAGTTTAAAATCAAATGCTGGTGACATACTGATTGAAATACATATCAAAGTGTATACACATGCACCAATATAATACTTTGTATGTATTGTAGATTGGTGATATATTCAAGTATTTGGTAGTATTAGTCTCCTCTCATCACACTTTCTTATCAGAATTTTCCCGACTGCTTTGGATAGCTACAGAAGGCAGACAAATCCTAGGCAGACAGGGACAGGTCCCTGGTAAAACCTGACCCTCAAGCCAAAAACAGTTTAAAGCCTTAAAGATAAGCTACAAGTCCTGGGTAAATTCTCAGACTGGATTGAGAACCTTTCTTCCCATTTGGCATGCTTTCCTCTAATTGATCCCCACCCTTCACCTATTTTACACATACTTACCCTTCCCTAATTGGCTTTTTACATTGTTGTGCCCACCTTTATTTTAACCTTTTTAGCATACTCACAAACCAATCAGCAAACACTCCCCATTCTGAGCCCATAAAAGGCCCAGACCCATTCATACTGGGGGAGAAACCACCCAACTTCAGGTGGGGGACCACCCTCACACTGACAACTGTTTCATCACTCAATAAAATCTTCTCCATTCTCCTCACCCTTCAACTTTTAGCATATTTTCATTCTTCTTGGACATGGGACAAGAGCCTGGGACCCACTGAACGTGGGTACAGAGAAAGCTGTAACACCATGGCCCTCTGCCCTCTGCTGGTGGAGGGCAGCCACCCCATAAGACAGAAGCAGCAGCGGGGCTGAGCCAGCCCTAGAGTCATGGACTGGAGCAGGGCAAGGGGCTGACAAAGCTGTTAACAAGCCTCTGTCTGTTGGGCTGTGGAGAGCAGGACTAAAAGAGCCAATTAGCATGCTGCAACACCCCCTCTGGGGCTTTGGGGTCCTGGGTACCCCTTCCTGGGTGCCACATTCCCTTGTCTGGATACTGGAGTCCACCACAGGAGTGGCTTGTGATATGCCTGGCCCAGCCTCAAGCACTGCACAGAGCCTGCTTCTGTACTGGTGCTTGAAATGACAGGACAGACCCCATACTCGCTCACTTACACACCCCCTCCCACCAGGATCTGAGTGCATAGTTGCAGCAGTTACAGGATCCGCACCAGAGCATGGGCAGGTGTGGATTGGCATGCTGAGTGGATGGGGTGTCTCCTGCGGTGAACCTGAGTCCAAGTAAGGTCTGGTTGGGGGTCTCCAGCTAACAAGTGACTGAGAAAAAATCCTGGGTCACTTTCACTTGCTTATTTTTCAGCATAAACTTTAGGATCAGCTTCTCTGGTTATCCTTCCAAAAATCTGTTAATGTTTTTATTATGTTAAATTAATTAAGAAGAATTGACTTCTTGATGATATTGAGTGTCCTTATCCAAGAACATAGTATACTTTTCCATTTGTTGAAATTTTCATTTGGATTTCTTAAGAGTATTTTAAAGTTATTTTACATGATTCCTACATATTCCTTTTCAAGTTTATTCTCATGTACATTATATTTTGTTGCTATCAATATTGGCATGTGAGAGACAGTTCAATGCAACAGAATGGAATGTCCATATAGTGTAAATATACAGAAAAAAATTGTGGCATTTTGACTTAATTAGAGAAAACATAATTCATTTAAAAAATTTTAACAATCGGATGACATCTTGAAATGTTTTAAAAGTTAAATACATACATTACAAATGCATCAGAATAAATTCAAAATAGATCAAATAAATAAATTACTATAAAATAATTAATTACCAATTGATAATAATTAATATACTACATTTTTAAAATTGAAATAGAAAACCATTTTTTAAAAAGACAACTAGGGAAAATTTCTTGCAATTCACATCACAGACAAAGAGCTAATAATATATCAATATCAGCCTAATAAATAAATAGTTTCCTCAAATCAATAAAATACAGATAAATAACTTAATAAAATTAGCAGCAGATATAAACAGGTAGTTCACTACAATAAAATAACATTTAAATAAATAAGATGTTCAGCCTCCCTTACAAGAGTGAAATTATATTAATGGAATTATATTAATATAATTAAAATTATATTAAAGGAATTGTATTAATATAATTAGGTTATATTAATAATCATATTAAAGTATATTTCACCCCAAAATATACTTTTGTGACATATTTTGAGGGCCTACAGACAGAAATAGCCCTGCAAAGTTGCCTTTTGTGGAGTAGATTTCCATCTGTAGAGAAAAGTTTATATTAATGAAATAAACAGCCAGGTTTTCTCTGAGCCTCTTCCACTTATCTTAGCAGATCTAGGAGAGCTGAACTAAACATAGGTTTTCATCTATTCTTTCTGAGAGCTGTTACTTGTGAGTTTTCAACTGTATAATAAAGCCCTTATGCCTTTCTCTCTTTCTGTCTCTCCCATAACCTGTCTTGCCATGCAACAAGCCTTTATTCTTCCTGCAACCTCAAGATGTAATAAAAGCATCAACTGGTCTCTCTTCCAAGATGGCCGAATAGGAACAGCTCCGGTCTGCAGCTCCCAGTGAGATTGACACAAAAGATGGGTGAGTTCTGCATTTGCAACTGAAGTACCTGGTTCATCTCATTGAGACTGGTTGGACAGTGAGTGCAGCCCACAGAGAGCAAGCCACAGCAGGGCAGGGCATTGCCTCACTCAGGAAGTGCAAAGGGTCAGGGGATTTCCCTTTCCTAGCCAAGGGAAGCTGTGAGAGACTGTACCGGGAGGAATGACACACTCCTGCCCGAATACTGCACTTTTCCTATGGTCTTCACAACCAGTAGACCAGGAGATTCCCTTCAGGGCCTGGCTTGGTGGGTCCACAGAGTCCACATGCCCACAGAGCCCAGCAAGTTACGATCTATTGGCTTGAAATTCTCACTGCTAGCACAACAGTCTGAGACCGACCTGGAACACTGGAGCTTGGTGGGGAGAGGGGTGTCTGCCATTGCTGAGACTTGAGTAGGCGGTTTTATGCTCATAGTGTAAACAAAGCTGCCAGGAAGCTCGAACTGGGCAGAGCCCACCGAGGCCCACTGCATCTCTAAATTCCACCTCTGTGGGCAGGGCATATCTGAACAAAAGGCAGCAGCCCCATTCAGGGACTTACAGATAAAACCCTCATCTCTCTGGGGCAGAGCCCCTGGGGGTAGGGACAGCTTTGGGCACAGCTTCTGCAGACTTAAATGTCCCTGCCTAACAGCTCTGAAGAGAGCAGTGGTTCTCCCAGTACAGCGTTCAAGCTCTGATAATGGACAGACTGCCTCCTCAAGTGGGTCCCTGACTCCCATGTAGCCTGACTGGGAGACACCTCCCAGTAGGGGCTGACAGACATGTCATACAGGAGAGCTCTGGCTGACATCTGGCAGGTGCCCCTCTGGGACGAAGCTTCCAGAGGAAGGATCATGCAGCAATATTTGCTTTTCTGCAGCCTACACTGGTGATAAACAGGAAAACAAGGTCTGGAATGGACCTCCAACAAACTCCAACAGACCTGCAGCTGAGGGTCGTGACTGTTAGAAGGAAAACTAACAAACAGAAAGGAATAGCATCAACATCAACAAAAAAGACATCCACACCAAAACCTCATCTGTAGGTCACCAACATCAAAGACCAACGGTAGATACAATCATAAAGATGGGGAGAAACCACAGCAGGAGGGCTGAAAATTCCAAAAAACAAAAAGCCTCTTCTCCTCCAAAGGATTACAACTCCTTGCCAGCAAGCAAACAAAACTGGACAGATAATGAGTTTGATGAGTTGATAGAAGTAGGCTTCAGAAGGTGGGTAATAACAAACTTCTCCAAGCTAAAGGAGCATGTTCTAACCCATCACAAGGAAGCTAAATGCCTTGAAAAAAGGTTAGAGGAATGGCTAACTAGAATAACCAGCATAGAGAAGAACATAAATGACCTGATGGAGCTGAAAAACACAGCACGAGAACTTCATGAAGCATACACAAGCTTCAATAGCCAATTTGATCAAGCTGAAGAAAGGATATCAGTGATTGAAGACCAACTTAATGAAATAAAGCGTGAAGACAAGATTAGAGAAAAAAAGAGTGAAAAGAAAAAAAGCCTCCAAGAAATATGGGACTATGTGAAAAGACCAAATATACATTTGATTGGTGTACCTGAAAGTGACGGAGAAAATGAAACCAAGTTAGAAAACACTCTTCAGGGTATTATCCAAGAGAACTTCCCCAACCTAGCAATGCGGGCCAACATTCAAATCCAGGAAATACAGAGAACACCACAAAGATATTCCTCAAGAAGAGCAACCTGAAGAAACATAATTGTCAGATACACCAAGACTGAAATGAAGGAAAAAATGTTAAGGGCAGCCAGAGAGAAAGGTCGGGTTACCCACAAAGAAAAGCCCATCAGACTAACAGCAGATCTCTGGCAGAAACCCTACAAGCCAGAAGACAGTGGGGGCCAATATTCAACATTCTTAAAGAAAAAATTTTCAATGCAAAATTTCATATCCAGCTAAACTAAGCTTCATAAGTGAAGGAGAAATAAAATCCTTTACAGACAAGCAAATGCTGAGAGATTTTGCTACCACCAGGCCTGTCTTACAAGAGCTCCTGAAGAAAGAACTAAACATGGAAAGGAACAACTGGTACCAGCCACTGCAAAAACATGCCAAATTATAAAGACCATCAATGCTATGAAGAAACTGCATCAACTAACGGGCAAAATAACCAGCTAGCATCATAATGACAGGATCAAATTCACACATAACAATATTAACCTTAAAAGTAAATGGGCTAAATGCCCCAGTTCAAAGACACAGACTGGCAAATTGGATAAAGAGTCAAGAACCATTGGCGTGCTATATTCAGGAGAACCATCTTACATGCAAAGACACACATAGACTCAAAAGAGTGATGGAGGAAGATCTACCAAACAAATGGAAAGCAAAAAAAAAAAAGCAAGGGTTGCATACCTAGTCTCTCATAAAACAGACTTTAAACCAACAAAGATCAAAAGAGACAAAGAAGGCCATTACAAAATGGTAACGGGATCAATTCAACAAGAAGAGCTAACTATCCTAAATATATATGCACCCAACACAGGAGCACCCAGATTCATAAAGCAAGTTCTTAGAGACCTACAAAGAGACTTAGACTGCCACACAATAATAATTGGATACTTTAACACCTCACTGTCAATGTTACACAGATCAAGGAGACAGAAAATTAAAAAGGATATCCAGGACTTGAACTCAGCTCTGGACCAAGTGGACCTAATAGACATCTACAGAACTCTCCACCCCAGATCAACAGAATATACATTCTTCATGGCACCACATCACACTTATTCCAAAATTGACCACATAGTTGGAAGTAAAGCACTCCTCAGCAAATGTACAAGAACAGAAATTTTAACAAACTGTCTCTCAGACCACAGTGCAATCAAACTAGAACTCAGGACTAAGAAACTCACTCTAAACTGCACAACTACATGGAAACTGAACAACCTAGTCCTGAATGTCTACTGGGTAAATAACGAAATGAAGGTGGAAATAAAGATGTTCCATGAAACCAATGAAAAGAACAACACAGTGTACCAGAATCTCTGGGACACATTTAAAGCAGTGTGTAGAGGGAAATTTATAGCATTAAATGTCCACAAGAGAAATCAGGAAAGATCTAAAATCGACACCCTGACATCACAATTAAAAGAACTAGAGAAGCAAGAGCAAACAAATTCAAAAGCTAACAGAAGACAAGAAATAACTAACACCAGACCAGAACTGAAGGAGATGGAGACATAAAAAAACCCTTCAAAAAAATCAATGAATCCAGGAGCTGGTTTTTTGAAAAGATCAATAAAATAGATAGACTGCTAGCAAGACTAAGAAAAAAGAAAAGAGAGAAGAATCAAATAGATGCAATAGAAAATGATAAAGGGGGTATCACCACCAATCCCACAGAAAAACAAACTACCATCAGAGAATACTATAAACACCTCGATGGAAACAAATTAGAAAATCTAGAAGAAATGCATAAATTCCTGGACACATACACCCTCCCAAGACTAAACCAGGAAGAAGTCGAATGTCTGAGTAGACCAATAACAGATTCTGAAATTGAGGCAATAGCTAACAGCCTACCAACCAAAAAAAGTCCAGGACCAGACAGATTCACAGCTGAATTATACCAGAGGTACAAAGAAGAGCTGGTACCATTCCTTCTGAAACTATTCCAATCAATAGAAAAAGAGGGAATCCTTCCTAACTCATTTTACTAGGCCAGCATCAGCCTGATACCAAAGCCTGGCAGGCACAAAACGGAAAAAGAGAATTTTAGACCAATATCCCTGATGAACATCGATGCAAAAATTCCCAATAAAATACTAGCAAATCGAATCCAGCAGCACATCAAAAAGCTTATCCACCACAATGAAGTTGCCTTCATCCCAGGGATGCAAGGCTGGTTCAACATACACAAATAATCCATCACATAAACAGAACCAATGACAAAAACCACACAATTATTTCCACAGATGCAGAAAAGACCTTCGAGATATTTAAATGTCCCAGTCTAACAGCTTTGAAGAGAGTAGTAGTTCTCCCAGCACGGAGTTTGAGATCTGAGAATGGACAGACTGCCTGCTCAAGTGGGTCCCTGACCCCTGAGTAGCCTAACTGGGATACACCCCCCACTAGGGGCAGACTGACACCTCACATCTCACATGGCCAGGTACCCTTCTGAGACAAAGCTTCCAGAGGATCGATCAGGCAGCAACATTTGCTGTTCAGCAATATTCACTCTTCTGCAGCCTCTCCTGCTGATATCCAGGCAAACAGGGTTTGGAGTGGACCTCGAGCAAACTCCAACAGACCTGCAGCTGAGAGTCCTGACTGTTAGAAGGAAAACTAACAAACAGAAAGGACATCCGCACCAAAATCCCATCTGTATGTCACCATCATCAAAGACCAAAGGTAGATAAAACCACAAAGATGGGGAAAAAGCAGTGCAGAAAAGCAGAAAATTCTAAAAATCAGAGCATCTCTCCTCATCCAAAGGAATGCAGCTCCTCGCCAGCAATGGAACAAAGTTGGATGGAGAATGACTTTGATGAGTTGAGAGAAGAAGGCTTCAGATGATCAAACTTCTCTGAGTTAGAGGAAGTTTGAATTCATCACAAAGAAGCTAAAAACCTTGAAAAAAGACTTGATGAATGGCTAACCAGAATAAACAATGTAGAGAAGTCCTTAAATGACCTGAAAGAACTGAAAACCATGACACGAGAACTACATGCCAAATGCACAAGCTTCAGTAACTGACTCGATCAACTGGAAGAAAGGGTATCAGTGATTGAAGATCAAATGAATGAAATAAAGAGAGAGGACAAGGTTAGAGAAAAAAAGAATGAAAAGTAATGAGCAAAGCCTCCAAAAAATATGGGACTATGTGAAAAGACCAAATCTACATTTGATTGGTGTACCTGAAAGTGACAGGGAGAATGGAACCAAGTTAGAAAACACTCTTCAGGATATTATCTAGGAGAAATTTCCCAACCTAGCAAGGCAGGCCAACATTCAAATTCAGGAAATACAGAGAACACCACAAAGATACTCTTCGAGAAGAGCAACTCCAAGACACATAATTGTAAGATTCACCAAAGTTGAAATGAAGGAAAAAATCTTAAGGGCAGCCAGAGAGAAAGGTCGGGTTACCCACAAAGGGAAGCCCATCAGACTAACAGTGGATCTCTCAGCAGAAACTCTACAAGCCAGAAGAGACTGGGGGCCAATATTCAACATTCTTAAAGAAAAGAATTTTCAACCCAGAATTTCATACCCACCCAAACTAAGTTTCATAAGTGAAGGAGAAATAAAATCCTTTACAGACAAGGAAATGCTGACAGATTTTGTCACCACCCGGCCTGCCCTACAAGAGCTCCTGAAGGAAGCACTAAAGATGGAAAGGAACATCTGGTACCAGCCCAGCGAACATCATAATGACAGGATCAAGTTCACACATAACAATATTAACCTTAAATGTAAATGGGCTAAATGCTCCAATTAAAAGACAGGCTGGCAAATTGGATAACGACTCAACACCCATCAGTTTGCTGTATTCGGGAGACCCATCTCAGCTGCAGAGACACACATAGGCTCAAAATAAAGGGATGGAGGAAGATCTACCAAGAAAATGGAAAACAAAAAAAGGCAGGGGTTGCAATCCTAGTCTCTGACAAAACAGACTTTAAACCATCAAAGATCAAAAGAGACAAAGAAGGCCATTACATAATGGTAAAGGGATCAATTCAAGAAGAAGAGCTAACTCTCCTAAATATATATGCAACCAACACAGGAGCACCCAGATTCATAAAGCAAGTCCTTAGAGACTTAGAAAGAGACTTAGACTCCCATACAATAATAATGGGAGACTTTAACACCCCACTATCAACATTAGATAGATCAACAAGACAGAAAGTTAACAAGGATATCCAGGAATTGAACTCAACTCTGCACCAAGCAGACCTAATAGACAGCTACAGAACTCTCCACCCCAAATCAACAGAATATACATTCTTCTCAGCACCACATCACACTTATTCCAAAATTGACCACATCGTTGGAAATAAAGCACTCCTCAGCAAATGTAAAAGAACAGAAATTATAACAAACTGTCTCTCAGACCACAGTGCAATCAAACTAAAATTCAGGATTAAGAAACTCAATCAAAATCACTCAACTACATGGAAACTGAACAACCTGCTCCTGAATGACTACTGGATACATAACAAAATGAAGGCAGAAATAAAGATGTTCTTTGAAACCAATGAGAACAAAGATACAACATACCAGAATCTCTGGAACACATTTAAAGCAGTGTGTAGAGGGAAATTTATAGCATTAAATGCCCACAAGAGAAAGCAGGAAAGGTCTAAAATTAACACCCTAACATCACAATTAAAAGAACTAGAGAAGCAAGAGCAAACACATTCAAAAGCTGGCAGAAAGCAACAAATAACTAAAATCAGAGCAGAACTGAAGGAGATAGAGAAACAAAAAACCCTTCAAAATATCAATGAATCCAGGAGCTGATTTTTTGTAAAGATCAACAAAATTGATAGACCACTAGTAAGACTAATAAAGAAGAAAAGAGAGAAGAATCAAATAGATGCAATAGAAAATGATAAAGGGGATGTCACCACTGACCCCACAGAAATACAAACTACCATCAGAGAATACTAAAAACACCTCTACGCAAATAAACTAGAAAACCTAGAAGTAATGGATAAATTCCTGGACACGTACACTCTCCCAAGACTAAACCAGGAAGAAATTGAATCCCTGAATAGACCAATAACAGGCTATGAAATTGAGGCCATAATAATAGTCTACCAACCAAAAAAAGTCCAGGACCAGATGGATTCACAGCTGAATTCTACCAGAGGTACAAGGAGGAGCTGGTACCATTCCTTCTGAAACTATTCCAATCAATAGACAAAGAGGGAATCCTTCCTAACTCATTTTATGAGGCCAACATCATCCTGATACCAAAGCCTGGCAGAGACACAAGAAAAAAAAAGAGAATGTTAGACCAATATCCCTGATGAACATCAATGCAAAAATCCTCAATAAAATACTGGCAAAACGGATTCAGCAGCACATCAAAAAGCTTATCCACCATGATCAAGTGGGCTTCATCCCTGGGATGCAAGGCTGGTTCAATATATGCTAATCAATAAACAGAATCCAGCATATAAACAGAACCAAAAACAAAACCATATGATTATCTCAATGGACGCAGAAAAGGCCATTGACAAAATTCAACCCCCCTTCATGCTAAAAATTCTCAATAAATTAGGTATTCATGGGATGTACCTCAAAATAATAAGAGCTATTTATGACAAACCCACAGCCAATATCATACAGAATGGGCAAAAACTGGAAGCATTCCCTTTGAAAACTGGCAAAAGACAGGGATGCCCTCTCTCACCACTCCTATTCAACATAGTGTTGGAAGTTCTGGCTAGGGCAATCAGGCAAGAGAAAGAAATCAAGGGTATTCAATTAAGGAAAAGAAGAAGTCGCCGGGCGCGGTGGCTCAAGCCTGTAATCCCAGCACTTGGGAGGCCGAGACAGGTGGATCACGAGGTCAGGAGATCGAGACCATCCTGGTCTACACGGTGAAACCCCGTCTCTACTAAAAAATACAAAAAACTAGCCGGGCGAGATGGCGGGCGCCTGTAGTCCAGCTACTCGGGAGGCTGAGGCAGGAGAATGGCGTAAACCCGGGAGGCGGAGCTTGCAGTGAGCCGAGATCGCGCCACTGCACTCCAGCCTGGGCGACAGAGAGAGACTCCGTCTCACAAAAAAAAAAAAAAAAAAAAAAAGGAAAAGAAGAAGTCAAATTGTCCCTGTTTGCAGATGACATGATTGTATATTTAGAAAACCCCATTGTCTCAGCCCAAAATCTCCTAAGCTGATAAGCAACTTCAGCAAAGTCTCAGGATACACAATCAATGTGCAAAAATCACAAGCATTCTTATACACCAATAACAGACAAACAGAAAGCCAAATCATGAATGAACTCCCATTCACAATTGCTTCAAAGAGAATAAAATACCTAGGAATCCAACTTACAAGGGATGTGAAGGACCTCTTCAAGGAGAACCACAAACCACTGTTCAATGAAATAAAAAAGGACACAAACAAATGGAAGAACATTCCATACTCATGGACAGGAAGAATCAGTATTGTGAAAATAGCCATACTGACTAAGGTACTTTATAGATTCAATGCCCTCTCCATTAAGCCACCAATGACTTTCTTCACAGAATTGGAAAAAACTACTTTAATGTTCATATGGAACCAAAAAAGAGCCCTCATTTCCAAGACAATCCTAAGCCAAAAGAACAAAGCTAGAGGCATCATACTACCTGACTTCAAACTATAGTACATGGCAACAGTAACCAAAACAGCATGGTACTAGTACAAGAACAGAGATACAGACCAATGGAACAGAATAGAGCCCTCAGAAATAATACCACACATTTACAACCATCTGATCTTTGACAAACCTGAGAAAAACAAGAAATAGGGAAGGATTCCCTCTTTAATAAATGGTACTGGGAAAACTGCCTAGGCATAAGTAGAAAGCTGAAACTGGATCCCTTCCTTACACCTTATACAAAAATTAATTCAAGATGGATTAGAAACTTAAATGTTGGACCTAAAATCATAAAAACCCTAGGAGAAAACCTAGGCAATACCATTCAGGACATAGGCATGGGCAAGGACTTCATGTCTGAAATACCAAAAGCAATGGCAATGAAAGCCAAAATTGACAAATGGGGTCTAATTAAACTAAAGAGCTTCTACACAGCAAAAGAAACTACTATCAGAGTGAACAGGCAACCTACAGAATGGGAGAAAATTTTTTCAATCTACTCATCTGACAAAGGGCTGATATCCAGAACCTACAAAGAACTCAAACAAATTTACAAGAAAAAAACAAACGACCCCATCAAAAAGTGGGCAAAGGATCTGAACAGCCAATTCTTAAAAGAAGACATTTATGCAGCCAACGGACACATGAAAAAAATGCTCATCATCACTAGCCATCAGAGAAATGCAAATCAAAACCACAATGAGATACCATCTCACACCAGTTAGAATGGCAATCATTAAAAAGTCAGGAAACAACTGGTGCTGGAGAGGATGTGGAGAAATAGGAACATTTTTACACTGTTGGTGGGACTGTAAACTAGTTCAACCATTGTGGAAGACAGTGTGGTGATTCCTCAAGGATCTAGAACTAGAAATACCATTTGACTCAGCCATCACATTACTGGGTATACACCCAAAGGATCATAAATCATGCTGCTATAAAGACACATGCACACATATGTTTATTGAGGCACCATTCACAACAGTAAAGACTTAGAACCAACCCAAATGTCTATCAATGACAGACTGGATTAAGAAAATGTGGCACATATACACCATGGAATACTGTGCAGCCATAAAAAAGGATGAATTCATGTCCTTTGTAGGGACATGGATGCAGCTGGAAATCATCATTCTCAGCAAACTGTTGCAACAACAGAAAACCAAACACCACATGTTCTCACTCATATGTGGGAACTGAACAATGAGAACACTTGGACACAGGAAGGGGATCATCACACAGCAGAGCCTGTTGTGGGGTGGGGGAAGGAGGGAGGGATAGCATTAGGAGATATACCTAACGTAAATGACAAGTTAATAGGTACAGCACACCAATATGGCACATGTATACATATGTAACAAACCTGTACATTGTGCACATGTACCCTACCTAGAACATAAAGTATCATAAAAAAAAAAAAGAAAAAAAGAAAAGGCCTTCAACAAAATTCAACAGCCCTTCATGCTGAAAACTCTCAATAAACTAGGTATTGATGGAATTTATCTCAAAATAATAAAAGCTATTTATGACAAACCCATAGCCAATATCATATTGAATGGGCAAAAACTGGAAGCATTCTCACCGAAAACCAGCACAAGACAAGGATGCCCTCTCTCACCACTCCTATTCAACACAGTACTGGAAGTTCTGGTCAGGGAAATCAGGCAAGAGAAAGAAATAAAGGGTATTCAATTTGGAAAAGAGGAAGTCAAACTGTTTCTGTTCGCAGGTGACATGATTGTATATTTAGAAAACCCCATCATCTCAGCCCAAAATCTCCTTAAGCTGATAAGCAACTTCAGCAAAGTTTCAGGATACAAAAGTAATGTACAAAAATCACAAGCATTCCTATACACCAATAATAGACAAACAGAGCCAAATCATGAGTGAACTCCCATTCACAATTGCTACAAAGAGAATAAAATACCCAGTAATCCAACTTACAAGGGATGTGAAGGACCTCTTCAAGGAGAACTAGAAACCAGTGCTCAATGAAATAAAAGAGGACACAAACAAATGGAAGAACATTCCATGCTCAGGGACAGGAAGAATCAATATTGTGAAAATGGCCATACTGCCCAAAGTAATTTATAGATTCAATGCTATCCCCATCAAGCTATCATTGACTTTCTTACAGAATTGGAAAAAACTACTTTAAATTTCATATGGAACCAAAAAAGAGCCCTCATAGCCAAGACAATCGTAAGCAAAAAGAACAAAGCTGGAGGCATCACACTACCTGACTTCAAACTATACTACAAGGCTATAGTAACCAAAACAGCATGGTACTGGTACCAAAACAGATATACAGACCAATGGAACAGAACAGAGCCCGCAGAAATAACACCACACATCTACAACCATCTGACCTTTGACCAATCTGACAAAAGCAAGCAATGGGTAAAGGATTCCCTATTTAATAAATGGTGCTGGGAAAACTGGCTAGCCATATGTAGAAAGCTGAAACTGGATCCCTTCCTCACAGCTTATACAAAAGTTAACTTAAGATGCATTAAAGACTTAAATGTAACACCTAAAACCATAATAACCCTAGAAGAAAACCTCGGCAATACCATTCAGGACAAGGCATGGGCAAAGACTTCATGGCTAAAACACCAAAAGCAATGGCAACAAAAGCCAAAATAGACAAATGGGATCTGATTAAACTAAAGAGCTTCTGCACAGCAAAAGAAACTATCATCAGAATGAACAGGCAACATACAGAATGGGAGAAAATATTTGCAATCTACCCATCTGACTAAGGGCTAATATCCAGAATCTACAAATAACTTAAACAAATTTACAAGATAAAAACACCATCAAAAAGTGGGCAAAGGATATGAATAGACACTTTTCAAAGGAATACATTTATGCAGCCAACAGACATATGAAAAAATGCTTCTCATCACTGGTCATTAGAGAAATGCAAATCAAAACCACAATGAGATACCATCTCACGCCAGTTAGAATGGCAATCATTAAAAAGTCAGGAAACCACAAATGCTGGAGAGGATGTGGAGAAATAGGAACACTCTTACACTGTTGGTGGGAGTAAATTAGTTCAACCATTATGGAAGAGAGTGTGGTGATTCCTCAAGGAGCTAGAACTAGAAACACCATTTGACCCAGCCATCCCATTACTGGGTATATACCCAAAGGATTGTAAATCATGCTACTATAAAGACACATGCACATGTATGTTTACTGTGGCACCATTCATAATAGCAAAGACTTGGAACCAACCCAAATGTCCATCAATAATTGACTGGTTAAAGAAAATGTGGCACGTATACACCATGGAATACTATGCAGCTGTAAAAAAGGATGAGTTCATGTCCTTTGCAGGGACATGGATGAAGCTGGAAACCATTATTTTCAGCAAGCTATCACAAGGACAGAAAACCAAACACTGCATGTTCTCACTCATAAGTGGGAGTTGAACAATGAGAACACATGGACACAGGGAGGGGAACAACACACACCTGGGTCTGTTAGGGGGTGGGGGACTGCGGGAGGGATAGCATTAGGAGAAATACCTAACAAAACTGCAAGTTACAAGCACATGTACTCCAGAACGTAAGGTATAATTTAAAAAATAAAACAAATCATCAACCATCTGGTCCTTTCGTTTTTTTGTTTTTTGGCTCACTGCAAGCTCCGCCTCCCAGGTTCACGCCATTGTCCTGCCTTAACCTTAGCTGGGCCTACAGGTGCCCATCACCATGCTCGACTAATTTTTTGTATCTTTAGTAGAGACAGGGTTTCAATGTGTTAGCCAGGATGATCTCGATCTCCTGACCTCGTGATCTGCCTGCCTCGGCCTCCCAAAGTGCTGGGATTACAGGTGTGAGCCACCATGCCTGGCCCCATCTGGCCCTTTCTTTGAATTTTTATATGTTGTATGACCCTTATGCACATGTGCATGTTAATAAATTTTGTATGCCTTTTCTTCTTCTTTTGCCTTTTGTCAGTTGACTTTCATGGAATGTTCAGAGGACAAAAGGACAGATTTCTCTTGGCCCCTACAGTTTTGGCACTATGAGCAGTGCAACTGAAACTGCTCTGTTCTTCTGGAAGCCACAGTCCAGGGAAGCCAGTATCTGACAAGCCAGCAGAAGGGTAAGAATTTCTTACCAATCAGATTCCTGAAAGTCTATCTGTAGAATCTGGTCAAGCTAATGGTAAAAATAACTGTATATCGCCATGGAACACTATGCAGCCATAAAAAAGGATGAGTTTGCGTCCTTTGTAGGGACATGGATGCAGCTGGAAACCATCATTCTTAGCAAACTATCACAAGAACAGAAAACCAAACACCGCATGTTCTCACTCATAGGTGGGAACTGAACAATGACATCACTTGGACTCGGGAAGGGGAACATCACACACCCGGCCTATCATGGGGAGGGGGAAGGGGGGAGGGATTGCATTGGAGTTATACCTGATATAAATGACGAATTGATGGGTGCTGACGAGTTGATGGGTGCCGCACACCAACATGGCACAAGTATACATATGTAACAAACCTGCACGTTATGCACATGTACCCTATAACTTAAAGTATAATAAAAAAAAAAAATAAGGGGAAAAAAATAAATATATTACAATACCATAAAAAAAACTGTATATTTCTCCTTTTCTAAAATTAAGATTAAAGTGAGAAAAACGTTTATACAGACTAGTCTTAGTTGTAGCAACTGAGGTGTATTTTTTGGTATGAACATTTATATTGTCTGATCCTTTTCCTCTCAGAAGTAGTCTTTATTTTTCCCTTTGTCACTGTCTTTCTGTGTCATTCGTCATAGAGGCCCTTTCATCTTCTTTTATGTCGTTGAAAGCTTGACGTGTGACCAAGAGGGAACATTCTCTTGGTCCCTTCCATCAGAGGGTGTGATTTTTGGGTAACATCCAGTTGCCAGTCTGAAATGACTAAGAACCCCAAGACACGTAAGATATTAAGGAGCACACTCTTTGTTCTGAAAGTGGTAAGCTCTCAGGAAAGTCTGTCATAATAGGAAGTCCAATCCAAAAGGGGCTTTTGTTGTCTCAACCTTTGATGCCTGATTAGTCCTGGCAAAGTCCAATCCCAGGAAGGCCTACCTGATGTCATGGATTAATGGGTTCATGACTGGCAGCCCCCTACGAACTTGTGAAATACTGAAGACACCATCCTTAACCATCTATAACAACAAAATTCTTTTGCTGTCTTAACTTATACCTGGCAGTAAATTTTTCTTTGGGATCATGGGGGGTTGCATCTTCTATGCCATTTTAAAATACCACTTACATCCATGGTATTCTAAACCTGAGAAATTACCTCTGGGACTTTCCATTAAGAACACTCATTGACTTAAGTCACTTATGGAATAAATAAATTAGCTATATTAAAAAAAATTTTTTTGAGTGCTATTGTTTTAAACAGCTATCTTATAGGTAGCTGTGAAAAGATACAAAAGGAATACAGCCTTTAGAAAATCCCTTGGCAATATCACAAAAAGGCAGAAATTACATTTAAAATGAAGTTTAAAATCCACTGTATGCTCTAACTGCCTGCTTTGAATTCCCTGGTGGAGTTACATAAAAACACTCCAGCCTGTAATCTAGTGGCTAGGATTCCAATCTTTCACTGCTGTGGCCTGGGTTTCAATTCTCTGTCAGGGAATCAGTCTCTTGGAGATGTAAATCTTTTAAGCTGGGAGAAAAAAAAAAAACATTTATAAGAATTAATTTGAATGATTTGTTTTGAATTTATATTTGTGTGACTCTTAGCTTTTGGCAGTACCCAGTTGTTACTGATCCTTTCCCTTTCTACGGATAGCTTTTGTTTTTCTGGTTGTCTATAAGTCTCTTTTTTCTTCTAGGTGTCTTTGCAGGGGCTCTGTATTTGTTTTAAAAAAAACCGCTCTTTGCACTTCTTTGGAGATGTCTCATGTGTCGTTGGTTAAGTCATAAAAGGCTAATTGATTTTGGTTTTGAGTCACTTGGTAAATATCATTGGTTTAAAAGAAAGAAGAAAAAACATGTTCAAAAGCCAGGAATATTGGCTGTTTGTCCCAACTAAAATCTGATCATGAGAGATTTGAAAATATTTTTTAAGAGCTCTATGTTCACAAATTGGCCTAATGAAAAGCTGATATTCAGACTATATATTCTCACACACACATATGTATACTTCTCTGTACTCTTTTGGATACTACTTCTCCCATAGAAATTTTTTTAAAGTGACTGAAACCTCTTTTATTTATTTTTATTTTTCTATTCTTCTTAGACAGAGTCTGGTTCTATTGCCCAGGCTCAAGTGCAGTGGCACAATCTTGGCTCACTGCCACCTTCACCTCTGGGGTTCAAGTGATTCTCGTGCCTCACCCTCCCGAATGGCTGGGATTACATGTGTGCACCACCACACCCGGCTAATTTTTGTATTTATAGTACAGATGGGGTTTCACCATGTTGGCCAGGCTGGTCTCGAACTCCTGACCTCAAATGATCCGCCCACCTTGGCCTCCCAGACTGGTGGGATTATAGGCATGAGCTACTTCACCTGGCCTGAAACCTCTTTTTAATTGCGTGTTCAGTCCCTCTGTTTGCTTCCCTTCTTGTTGGCATAATTGTTGCTCAAAACAAACAAACAAAAAACATAAAATTTCATTGGCCTTTTTAGGAAGCTTTCCAGACTGGCTTCTCCAGGACTGCATTCATTTATTTGCCTTGGCTCCTTCTTTTGCCAACTTTGATCTTTTGTACACTTTCATTTAGTCATTGATATGTTCCCCCTTCAAGTCTCTATTTCTTCAGTCAATGGATGAAAAATTACTGAAAGGACATATAAGAGTTCTGGTTATCACACAAAGGAATCTAAAGAGACTTCTGGAGGTTCTGAGACTCCTTGAGGAACACAGCCAAAGTGCCACCAAACCTTTTGTGTGTCACCTGTCTTCCTCATAGAGACCTAAAGTTGTGAGTGGTTTCAGTTTTATTTATTAATAGGACTTGCCCTGAATTCAGTAATATCATTAAGATACAGAAACTAAATTAAAATCCACCTATCCAACTAAATTGATCTTGAAAGCACAACCTTCTGACATCTGGGTGGCTATTTTTAAACTGTTTGTCAAATAAATTTACATATATGCAAAAATTTTCATGTGCAAGAGAATAGCCCTCTCTGTTGCTCAACCACTAGAGGCTTCTACTATGAGAAAGGCATTGACTTAAACTTTACATAATAAACCTTACCTTTGTTTAAGGTACTTTTCCTAGCTATCTTGCCTTAACTGAGCCTTTAACTATACCCTTGTCTTGGCAAATAATAATGTTTAGGTCTAAGTTTGACGTCTTTCATATATAAATTTCCTACCTTGTTTTACCCAAAAACCATCCCTTTAGAAGTGCAAATTTAGAGTTTCCAAGTTAGCAATTGCTTAGGGCAAGAAACAAGTAATTGGAAGATTGATTATCTGAATGGGAGAAAGAAGCTGGCAAATAAAGAATCTTAATGAACACTACAAGATCTGCTTCTGGCTGTGTCTGTATGTCTGTGTGTTATGTGTATGTGATATTTCTATGTAATCTGAGATAATCTTTGATAAAGCTAGTTTTAAAATTGTTGACAAAATAAGAATTTCTTCATAATTGTCAGTATCAAATATAATTCAGACATTTTTACCTGTGTCTACTGTCAGACAGGCTTATGTTGTCTCTACCACATTTTTTAATGTCATAAAACTGCTCATTCTGTAATATTTTTGATACTTACTTAATGTGTCTATAAGCTAAAGCTATAAGGGCCAGCTGCTGTGCTGCCACAAAGCCTGGTACACATCTTACTGTGAGCTTATATCTTTGGTTTTAAGCCTCTAGATTCTGAGGTCTAGACAGACGGCCATGGTAAGGCCTGAGGACGTATGCATGTCCTCAGTGCCTGGACCACCAGCTACAGGGCAGAGTTAAGCTCAATATAGTCCCATCCTCCCTGGCCCAGATGTGCCTCCTGGACATGCTGGGAGGGGTCAGATCTTGAATACATCCTCTTCACATCTCTGTTCCTTCTCCTGAGCATTACACCTGGTGTGCAAATTCAAGATCCAGATAAGCCCTGCCCTTCATAGCTATCCTAGGTGCCACATGGGTATTCAGGACCCAGCACAACTTGAGGAGACACTAGGAAGGGTAACTGTCATCATTTCAAAATTTTGTTCAGTAACTGATTTAAGATCTTCAAGTCAATGTTATTAACATGCAATTACTTAATATGTAACTAGTAATAGATAATCATTAGTAATTACTTAATATGTAACTAAGTAATAGATAATCATTTCTAAGTAAGTTAATATACAGAAACATTGATGATAAATATAAGTTTAGGCTTATATCCTTTGACATATTATTTTTATATGGCTAAAATCTAAATTGATATATGTGATTAAAGCTATTAAAATGAGAGAAATAACTCTTAATGTAAAATGTACAAGAAAAGCAAGTTATGTTTTTGGTAAGAAAAGTTATAAAGGCATGAGGATTTCTGCTTGTTGAGAAAAAATAATTCTATCTATTTTAGAGGTCGTTTAAAGGTTGTTTCAAAATGAAGAAAAAAGATATAGCTAAAACTAAATAAATATCAAAAATTGAGGAAAATTTTCAAAATCTTGTGTGGTTAAACTGACTAAAATTAAATATGTGTATTTTAAGTGTTTTTATATTGAGCTGTAATATCAAAAATACACTAATACACAACTAGAATTTGGTTTTTCTTTTTGAATAAGATTTTCATATAGTATTAATAAGAAACAATAAGATACTTTGGTTTACTTTTTGAATAATTATCAGGCTTATTTGATATGGTAAATTATACAGGAAGCACTGTCAAATAAGAAATTATGCTTAACTTTCCTTGAGATATATTTGTATAAATGTTATTAATATAATGTGTTCCAAAATTATATGAGATTCCTATAATTCTGATATGCCTTAGTATATGTTCTCCACCATAATTATTATTTATCTGTAATCTGGACTAAATCCTAAATTTTATTTCCCTCTAGTATCTGGCTATGAATCTCCAGAGTAATGTTTCCCAATTTTCTCCCACTTTTCTGACTTAAAATCACTAGAAATTAAAATTGTTCTTTTCTTTAAATCCTATAAACTGAAGTTAGACAAGTTTATATAAACTTAGGGAGAGATCACCACAGCAACTTACATATAAACAGATTTAATTCCCACTGATGCATCAACTACTCCAAAGTTCACGGAAACACTTGATTTGAAGTACTATCCAGGAAAATCTGTCATATTGCTACTACTTGCCCACTTCAACTCAGGATCTTTCAGAAACTCTAGAAAAAACTAGTTTATAGACTACTCTAGACATCAATCTTTGTTTTTCTTCTGTTTCCACAGAAATACCTCTTATTGAAGATCTGTTTGTCTGCATTATAAATAGAGGCCTCCCTGTGAGAGTTCATCTGCAATATCACCTTCTGAAATGAGACACAGCTATTTAACAGAACTGACCTATTCGCAGGACTAAGACTGATTCGAGAAGATATGGGCTGCTTGTTCCAATCTGTGTTGTCCTTCCCAGACTGCCAATCTCACATTTCTTATCTGAATCTCTCTAAAACTACTCACTTGGGCTTTAATATGTGAAACTTTCTAAAAATAAAGTTTTAAATGGGGGACTGAAAAAACCAAAAATATTTTACCCCAAAATATACTTTTTTGACATATTTTGGGATGGCTATTCAGAGGGCCTGCAGACAGGAATAGCCCTGAAAAGCTGTCTTTTGTGGAGTAGATTTGCATCTGTAGAGAAAAATCTAATTAGTGAAATAAACAGCCAGACTTTTTCAGAGGTCCTCCCCTTTATCCAGATCTGGTAATGATTAGCTCGATCACAGGCTGCCACTTATTTTTTCTGAGAGCTGCTACCTGTGAGTCTTCATCTACATAACAAGGCTGCCTTTACTCCTTGCCTTTCTTTCTCTCTCCCTCCCTTAACTTGTCTCCCTATGCTCCAAGCCCCTATTCTTCTGTAAACTCAGATGGTATAATAGAGTCTACCATCTGGCCCTTTCTTTGAGCTTTCATATTTTATATGTTTCTCACGTATATATGTGCATGTTAATACATTTTGTAAGTCTTTTCTCCTATTAATCTTCATTTTATCAGCTGATTTTCAGTGAACATTCAGAGAGTGAAGGGGAAGGTTTCTTTTGGCCACTACAATATCAACATTTTTTTATCCTCCAGTTTGACAAAAACTAAAACCTTTATAACAAACTGTGGTAGCAAGCTTGTGGAAAACAGACACTCTCATTCAGTGTTGTTAGGAGTTAAGTTTGTTAGAACTCTACATAAGGCAATTTGTCAATATCTGTCGAAATTAAAAATGAATATAGCAATTGACTAAGCAATTCCAAGTATTCATGTAGAATGTTTCTAAGAGTAAAATATTGAAAATAGTCCACATGTCTTTTATAAGGACTGTTTAAATGAATTAAAGTACATTTAATCAATTAAATGCACTGTAAATGTCACCCCCTAAGAAACGTTTTATGCACTAATATGCATTTATGTTCAAAAGAAATACACACACAGACACATAGGATTAATGTGCTACTCAGGGAGGGGAAATAGATGGCTGAGAAACTGAGCTGGCAGAAAACCTTTTCACAGCCTTTCCTGAAAGTATGTTTGAGAGGAGACACAGGAACATCTGGAAATGGGGGATATGGACCAGAAACAAAAGCCATATTTTATCCCATATGCCCACTCTGAGTATTCACATCATGCATTTGTAATGGAGTTGAAGTACCTGAAGTGTCTCCAACTTGGAGACAAGAAACCTAGGGCAGGTTTGATGGCTGATAATTGATAACCTCTCATAAAGAAATGTAGATTTTCTCCTTTCCTTTTTAAATAATAGGATTACAACTAATAGATAGAGGCTACAAGACAATAAAATGATTGTTCAATATAAAGAAGGATTTCTAATCCTTAGAGCTCTTCAAAGATGTAATACGGTGACTTAGAATGTGGAGTTGCCCATCACTGGACTGTCAAGTCAAGATTAAGCAATGGGCACGGAAATAAAAGCTTCCGTTGAAATACTGAACTAGATTAGCAATTCTCTTTTTTTTTTTTTTTTTTTTTGTTGAGACGGAGTCTCGCTCTGTCACCCAGGCTGGAGTGCAGTGGCCAGATCTCAGCTCACTGCAAGCTCCGCCTCCCAGGTTCAAGCCATTCTCCTGCCTCAGCCTCCCGAGTAGCTGGGACTACAGGCGCCCGCCACCTCGCCCGGCTAGTTTTTTTTTTTTAGTAGAGACGGGGTTTCACCGTGTTCGCCAGGATGGTCTCGATCTCCTGACCTCGTGATCCGCCTGTCTCGGCCTCCCAAAGTGCTGGGATTATAGGCTTGAGCCACCGCGCCCGGCCTAGCAATTCTCAATATTTTCTACACTTATGGAAGATGACATTCACATGTGTAATACATTCCAAGTGGCATAACCAGACCTATGTGTAGTTCTCTGGCAGGAATCTACCTTTTTTTTTTTTTTTTCTTTCACTAAGAATAGCATATCAGAAGCTAGATGTCAAGGATAGTAACATTATTAAGGGGATAACCTTGAATTATTTCAATTGAAAGATATAGATAAAACAGGCATAGAAATACACATAGAAGTGTACCATAGATACAGCTATCATAGAAATAGACTGGCAGAAAATCTTGGTTATTTAACTAGTATTGCTAACAATTTACCTGCGACATAATTAATCACAAAAACTAGGATATCTGAAAACTATAGGCAAAAATACCAAAGCTGATCTTATACCTTGCTACTGTTCAAAATGTCTTCTACAGACCAGCAGGAGAGGTCTTACCTGGGAGCTTGTTAGACCTGCAGAATCTCAGCACCCACTCCAGACCTGCTGAGTCAGAATCTACATTTTAACAAGATCTCCAAATGATTCATAACCATATCAAAGTTTGAGAAGCACTGGCCTAGATAATGTTGAATTCCTTCTAAATGGAAATGTATGTAAAAATGACAGGACCAGATATGATGTCAGCATCTGCAATAAAACCTAACCATACATCCCTGCTTCCATGCCTCCGCAATTCTGGATGACCTTTCATCCTGTAAGTATAGCTATACCAAAGGAGGCAAGCTATTTTCTGGAGAGCAGTTGCTACTCAGCATTCAGTTGCTGATAGCTTGTTTCCACACAAAATTGCAATTTGTAACTCAGGATCTGCTCTAACTTTCAAGATTCCAAGCATTAGTTGTGACAGTTTTGATTTTGAGTTTTTATGCTCATACCCATTCTAATCCCCATAACTTTCGGCATATACCTAAAGATCTACTGGGAAAAGAAATTATAAAAATAAACTGGTACTATAATCTGAAAGATAACAGTGCTTCGAAACTTTTCATTATGTTGTCAAAAAAAGAAGAACGAAAATGGTGCTTTTAAGTGTTCAATACTTTATAGTGGCTTTCTAATACATCACCCCATGTCTGCAGTGTGATACCCAGTCTCAGTGTGCAGCAATGCATTACTTATGCGTGCATATCATGCTAATGATTTTCATCTTGTCCTTGGCAACTAATCTGGAAATGACTTTTCTACAGATTCCTTGATAAAGAAACAATGAGAGGAAATTTTTTCTTTGTGGAAAGATTGTGTCACTAATGCAAGAAGCCTACTGAAAAGTAATACACCTCATGATATACTGAATCTCACTTCCCTCATGTCTCTTTGCTTTTCTCTGTTTTTCTTTAAAGGAAATTTTTTCAAGATGCCTTTGAAAATGTTAGCAACCCAAGCCTAAATTTATAAACCCAATTTTTGTGGCTACTGTGTTCTCTACAGTCCTTCATTGTTTTGGTTTACAGTCCATGCATCTCAGTTTCTTGCTCATACTCAGAAGGGAAAACATCTTAATAATAGTCATAAGTGCCCCAAGAGCCATTTCTCATTAGTTGATGACAGGCCTTGTCATACTTAATACTTTCACTTTCCCATAAAAAAGTAAAATGAAAAAAAATTGGCTTTATTTCTGAAATACTTGGAAGTGTAATGGCAGGGAGAAATGGGAAATGGACTAATTCATGGCATGACTGATCCTAATAAGACTTAACCAAACAAGAGAGACAGAGATATATTGCCTGAGCCATGAAGTAATATTCTGTTTTGTTCCTTTAAAGTGCATATTTCTCAAAAAGCCAGATAAAATATACCATTTTGAGCACAATTTTCTAAAGAAACCATTTTCCATTGAGATAGGGGCTGATCTCCTTGAAAAGTAGTGTCCATCCACTGCAGGAGGATTTTCTATTAGGGCTAAGGCACTCATCTGCTGTAAAAGCTGTAGTCCCAAACAATCACTGCCTGATGGATGCACCTGTATTGATCTCTGATATTCACTAACGAGAGCATTTATCAAGTCCCTACTGTGTGCATCAGGAGCTAGGGAGAAACAAAGGACATCAGAAACATGATCTCCACATATGAAGTACTTTTCATCTAGTGCTAATTGGAGTCTGGAAAAATTGGGCCATTAGAGCCACTGAGATTGGCTGTTGAATGAAACATTCTTGGACAAATACGGCCAGCCTTACCTTCAGGGGACCATCTATGAGATGAGATTTCATGGGTACCAGGAAAATTACACTGTCCGAAAGAATATATCCCACAACCACTATCAGGTGCCTAAAATACCACCACCCCAATGTTACTCTGAGTATGTATAGACCACCTATTGCCATGACAACCCCCGAGGGAAAATGATCACACTGAGCAGTATTAACATAATTAGGAATACATCAGCATCTTCTCTTCAAACAGCATGTGAAGGGAAGAAGGTGGAAACATCAGGACACGGGGTCTCTCAATAAATCTTTAGGACACAAGAAGGAAGGAAAGAAAAAGGTCTTGAGGTCAGGCATGATGGTTCATGCTTGTAATCCCAGCACTTTGGGAGGCCAAGACAGACAGATCAGTTGAGATCAGGAGTTTGAGACCAGCCTGGCCAACATGGTGAAAACACTATCTCTACTAAAAACACAAAAACTAGCCAGGTGTGGTGGTAGGCGGCTGTAGTCCCAGCTACTTGAGAGGCTGAGGCAGGAAGATCGCTTGAACCCAAGAGGCAGAGGTTGCAGTGAGCTGACATCACGCCACTGCATTCCAGCCTGGGCAACAGAGACAGAGTCCATCTCAAAAAATAAAAAATAAAAAGGTCGGCTGGGTGTGGTGGCTCACACCTGTGATTACAGCACTTTGGGAGGCCAAGGCGGGCGGGTCATCTGAGGTCGGGAGTTTGAGACTAGCCTGACCAACATGGAGAAAACCCTCCTCTACTAAAAATACAAAATTAACCTGACATGGTGGTGTATGCCTGTAATCCCAGCTACTCGGGAGGCTGAGGCAGGAGAATCACTTGAAGCTTGGAGGTGGAGGTTGCAGTAAGCCGAGATCGCACCATTCCACTCCAGCCTGGGCAACAAGATTTAAACTCCATCTCAAAAAAAAAGGCCTTGAATTTGGTATCAGGATATATTATTAATATCTACCATCAAAGTCTACTAGCAGGTAAAATACTAGGAAGGGAGTCAAGTTAAACCTGACCCTCAGCACCTAGATGGAACAGTTCTTGGATCACGAATGTTTTTTAATGCATCTGGAGAATGTGAATTGAGATGCCAATAGCATTAGAGGAGACCAACTGTCACACATGTAGTGATGCGACAGTGCAGCGATAGTGAAGTCCTGCAACCATTAGCAACAGGTAATTTAAGTCATGTGTATTGAGTAAGATAAAGTTCAGCCACAAATATAGGAAAATAATAATGGTTGAATATGTCAGATAAAAGCTGTTTTTTGTTTTTGTTGTTTTTTTCACTTAAAAGAAGTCTAGAGCTAAGCAAAAGAGAGTTGGAACAGCAGCCCCACACTGTCATAAGGGACAAAGGCTCTTCATTCTTTCCTGTCATCTTATCTTGTGGTTCCCATGTTTTTTGTTGTGTGATAATCCAAGAAGGCTGTTGGAGCTCCAGCCATTACATCCACACTCCTGGTGAGCATCAGGCAAATGAAAGGATGACAAAAGAGCATCTTTCTTGACTAAGTTAGTTCCCTGTAAAAACAATTCTCAAAAGACCCAGATGAGACATTTTCTGGCTAGAACTTAGTGTCATGGTCACACCTAGATGCAAAGAAGACTTGAACATGCAACCATTTTTTCTGGATAGCAATACACACAGCCATAAATTCGGATTCTGCTGCATGGAGAGGGGATGGTGAAGAGTGGGGGAAAATTAACAGTCTCTCTATACTAAATTAAACCACATATATGAATATTTTTGTTTTCAGATGAACAAATTTACAGCAAGCCATTTATTCCATGTTCTTTTTTATAGTATTCTATGGTAAAGTCAGCAATTATAATCACAACTATCACTCAAACAGATTTTCTAAATCTTTGAACATCAAAGGCTGAAAGCCATCCAAGAGCACAGTCTGATAATCACTCTCTTAGCATTTTACAGTTCATGACTGCCTTTCTTATTTTGTCCCAGGTAACATATGTTAGGGGCGAGATATTATTATTCCATTTTATAGATGAGTAAACTAAGGTTCAGGGAGGTTATGACTGTTGCTTAAGGTAATTCAGCTTGGACATGGATCCAATCTACACGTTTGTTGCTTATTTGGCACGATTGAAGCTGCCTATAAGCCACTGCTGGACTCTGGTCATTTTAAAAGAGGACAACCAAGCTTCCCTGCACAATCAAGTCCTCTCAGCTAAGAGAAATTTATTCTGCCTTTGAAGAAAAATATTCTTGCAACTCTCGTTTGCATTGACAAAGTGCAGACAACAATGGAGAATCAGTTTGAGTGAATACCAGGAAGCCCTCCCTGTCAACTTCTTTTACTGTTTTTTCTACATGTGCAATCACCTCAGGTAGTTAATGTGAATGTTTGATTAAACAGACTTATGGGCCCTTTCATGTAGATAGTTATAAAAGGAGTAGCCATTCTATTACTCCAGCATCTTAGGATCAATCCCAAAGACCATTTGCCTTCACCCATCCTCTGCCTGAAGTCCCCTTCCCTGGCTGTTCTCCCTGTGGAGGAATTTTTCTCCACTTCAGTGCCTAGTTCAAAATTCGATATATGTGTGTATATATATATATATCCCTCCTGGTACCTATGGCAGAATGAATTCCTCTCTCGTACTTCTGCACTCACTCAACTTTCCAGAGAGTAAAGAGTATTGGCTCCAGCTGTGGACCTCCATTTGTCTGTGTCACCCGCCAGATGGGACAGGACCAGAATCCACTCCAGTGGTTCTCAATGTGGCCCTGGACCACCAGCAGCAGCATCACCTGGGAACTCATTAGAAATGAAAATTCTCCGGCCTACTTCAGACCTACTGAGTCAGCCTCTCTGGGGGCGAAGCCAGCCATCTGTGTTTTCACACGTCCTCCAGAGGATTGTGATGTATCTTGAAGTTTGACAACCATTGTTCTACTCCCTTTGACTCCCTCCTTTCTGTCACAGTGTCTGAATGTCTGAGTGGCTGCCATGAACTGTTTTGCTGGATCTGTTTAAACACAACCAACACATAGGCATGACTAAGACAGAACCAAACTCCATTGCTAGGTTTACGTCTGATTATTAGAGGTGAAATGCGTTAACCTCACTTGGTGGACTGGTTGTCAGAAAAGAAGAAAACTCTGTCGAATTACATCAGCCAGAATAAATTGCCAGCTGACATTCTTTGCATGTGGTAGTCACAAATACTATAAATCATTGACTGGAATTTGGCGACAGCTTTCTGGCCCCACCTCCCTGCAGACAACATCTTGTTAGTGAGTCATGGGGATGCTAACAATATGTTTACTATATCTTCTAAGAAATCTGACGATTCTCTGAGTTATTTTTCTTTTTGTGTGTGAAACATCATAAAAAAGACTTGCGGCGTTTCATTTCTTTTTCTATTGCACTCTCTTGCTGTTTTTATAATGCTCTTTCTAAAAAATATAGATATATAATAACAAGAAAATTTGTTTTCAGAATAGAATGAATCACACATCAGCTTATATCTCCATGTGTGTGTTATTCTTCCCAGCCATATTTATACACATGGGAAATAATCTTGTCTCTAATGTCATCTTTAAAGGGCTGCCTCGAGGAATCTCAGTGTTGTTGGTAAAATTGGATTTTGCTGCCCTGGATCGTATAATTGTTTTCCTAATTTGACTATGGCTCAGCCAGAACTAGAAAACTCGATCAGCTGACCCATTGATCCTTTGCCTGGGAAACTTTTCCACTTGTGCCTTAAGCTGAACTTGCTCAAGTTGAACCTGCTATTTTAACTTGCTATTACACTTCATTTTAACTTGCTATTCAGAGAACATGAGGTTCAGGTTTTTAAATCTTCTGAAAGGGGTGGTTTTGCTACTTCAGTTGTGCTGGTACTACTGATGAATAGTGCAGGCGAAGGAGGCAGAGATGCGAAGGGGATTTTATCTAAACTAGTGTAGGTATTTGATTTGAATATGAGACAAGTGCTAGGACCCTTGGTTCCCACCACTTCTTGAGGGGATGTGGAAGGAATAGAAAAATGCACTGCCATGGCAGTCCCTAAGGACCTTGACTTGAAGGCTGCTGTGCCAGTAAGCACCAGTGTGACCCTGGGCAAGTCACCATATGTCTCTGGTCCTCAGCCTTCTCAGCTAGGCAATAAGGAGTTTGTATGACATGGCTTTTAGGATTTCCTTCTTAGCCAAAATAATACTTTAATTAATGCCCATCTCCTCTCCCAGCAGCCCTTATGTAAAGATGGCAACAACTGATATATAAATATACTCTAGTTCCCTCACTTGTGGGTCGAGATGGGGCCATGAAGGTAACTCTCCTACACTGACTCCCAGAGCTTACCAACAGGATTAAGCTCTAGGTACCCACAGTAGTAACTGCTTTGATAAGATACTCTTTGCCTTTTCCCTTCCCTGTCTTACTTCTCCACTCCCCTACCTGTGTTTTCTGCAAGTCTCCTCCCAAGTAAACTACTTGCGTTGGAGTCCTTGTTCAGAGTATGCGTCTAAGAGAGATTATTTGGTAGAATATCAGAAACTTGTGTTTGTGGTATGACAAAGAGTCTGGGCAAGAAACAGATGTAAAACCAAATAGCACTTTGATTTTGATACTATGCAGTATATAACATCATTCTCCAAGAACTGTATACAATTCTTGGATGTACTGATGCATGACTTCAGATACCACATGGTTGAATGAGTATTAATCTCCACATCTGGCAGCATGATTGCTCCCGGAAGAGTCCACTGCCTTCTCAGTGTTTTACTAACCTCTCACTAATGGCGCCCAGTGGGACATCTAGGATGCTTTCCTTCTTTCCTCTTGGTCATTTCCTCTTGGTTTCATAGGTGTTCCCACCTTTGACTGAGAAATGTTTTGTTTCTAGCTGGGTTCTCCTTCTGAGAGAACTCTTATACTTATGGCATTTGGGGAACGTCTCCATAGAAGAAGAGATGTGATTCTCAGAGAAGAAACAAAGCCGTGGGAGTGATCTACTGCCATGATTAACAATAGCATTCTGCCAAATACATGGTTCCTGTGCAAACAGTTGAGAGTTAAAATTACATTTTACACATCAGTGATATGTGTTTTTATTTATTTAAAAAGCTGTCATGACAGAACAAAATGCATCTTTAGATGTATTTACCAAATATTAACACAATGAAGACTACTGAAGCATAACTCCATTGTTTTGTGGCTTTCAGATGAAGGTGAAACAGCCGAGTAAAAAAGGGATCCCCAGAGAACCTCTGACTGACCTGTGCTCTGGGAGGACAGGGTGGAGCCTTGGGAATTTCCCACCGTTTGCAGGCGGTAGGAGCCTGGCCTTTCCGGTTCCTGTGTGGTCACCTGGGACTCAATCTGTGAGACAGGAGTCTGTTAACAGGAATCCCTCTCGTGTTGTTGAGAGTTTTTTTCCCCCTTTGGTCCACTACATTCTGTTTCCCCTTACCCTTCACAGTGTCTGTGTGCCTAACTTTCCCTTGGTTGTGTGACAAGAACCCAGTTTTTTTCTGCAACATTTTTGGCATCCAGACATGGGGCTTCAGGAAGGGTGAGTACTATGCAAACCGAAAAATCTTTTTTCCTTTCACTTCTAAGCCTTTTTTTCCTTGGATCTCTTCTGAGGGTAGAGGAAACTGCGCACCACTGCACCCCAACGGCTGCAGGTGCCTACAGGTTGGACCAGTGAATGGTGCCTCTCCCACTCCCCTCCTGGCCAGGGCTGGGATGCCTGGCGAGGGAGTCTTCCCCTCCCCTGGCCAAGGGGAGCTTTTGGGCAGCAATTAAATTTCTCTCCCTGGTGTAGGAACCTATTTGCATAAGAATAAGAGGTTCTTCCCCAGGAATCTTTTTCTTTTTTCTACTCTGTCAGCAGTTGACTTTTTTTTTTTTTGAGACAGAGTCTTGTCCTGTTGCCCAGGCTGGAGTGCAATTGCAGCCTCACCACCAGGGTTCAAGCAATTCTCCTGCTTCAGCCTCCCAAATAGCTGGGATTACAGGCACCTGCCACCATGCCAGGCTAACTTTTTGTATTTTTAACAAAGATGGGTTTTTGCCATGTTGGCCAGGCTGGTCTCGAACTCCTGACCTTAGGTGATCCACCTGCCTTGGTCTCTCAAAGTGCTGGGATTACAGGAATGAGCCACTGCACCTGGCCAGCAGTTTACTTTTAAAGGAGGTTTTTTTTTTTCCTCTTTGGAAGATGTTTTGCTGGGCCAGAAATGATGGTGATCACTGTTCATATTCTCTGTAAAGTTTTAATTATGAAAAAAGATTTGTGAAGTTGGTCTTGAGTTGTAGCCAATCTGGTGTGGTTTGTGTGTCTTCAGCATGTTCTGTAGCAAACTTTGTGGCTGGTCTCCATCTTGCTTTATATCCTTCGGAGTATGGCCTGTAACCATGTGGCAATGCCTTTCTTTTGTCCTCTGCCATTTTATAATGGCAGCACAGGGTTCAATCTTGGCTTAGGGAGTGAGTCCTTTCTGGTTTGATATCTGTGTGACCTTTGCTATCTGTTGACTCTCTTCCCCTCCATAAACTGCCTTGGATTTTCCTTTCTCTGAGCCTTTAGTAAATAAAGCTTGAAAGCCAGAAATATTGGCCACTTGGTATGACTAACGTCAGATAATAAGGGAGTTAAAAGGACTTTTTTTTTTTTTTTTTTTTTTTTGAGACAGAGTCTCACTCTGACGCCCAGGCTGTAGTGCAGTGGCGCAATCTTGGCTCAACGCAAGCTCCGCCTCCTGGGTTCATGCCATTCTCCTATCTCAGCCTCCCAAGTAGCTGGGACTACAGGCGCCCGCCACTACGCTCGACTAATGTTTTGCATTTTTAGTAGAGATGGGGTTTCACTGTGTTAGCCAGGATGGTCTCAATTTCCTTACCTTGTGATCCACCTGCCTTGGCCTCCCAAAGTGCTGGGATTATAGGCGTGAGCCACTGCGCCTGGCCAAAAAGACTTTCTTAAAGAGTGCTCAGCTTAATTAAAAGTGGATATCCAAGTTATAAGTATATTTAAAAGGCCTTTATGTTTTTCTTTTCTTTGATGTTGTTTTGCTGGAAAAAGGTTTTTTTCTTCAATCGACTGAATTATTTTTCTCCATTTTGCCTTGCCACTCTCAATGCACACATCAGAGGGGAGAGACCTCAGTTTTCCTCATGGAACCTCAGGAATTAAAAGTGAATAGATCTCTCTCAAAATCTGTTTTTGCTCCATCTATGCCTATTTATTAGGCCTTAGAAGCTGCATGTTTTCCTAGCCCTGTCTCTTAAAGGGCTCTACCCAGAGGTCAATAATCCAATTAGGAGATTGGTAAACAAAAGATTTTATGGAGACTGGGTTTTCTTCTTCCTGTCTGTGTAGTTATATATGTGCTGTGTGTGTGATGCCTTTAAAAAGAGCTCTAATTAATTGACCTAAAGGAATATAAGCTCTTGGATCAAATATTTTTTAAAGGGAAGATAAAAGCTGTGGTACTTTTCAGTTCACATGACTTTAATCTTTGAGAAATAAAAACAGCCTTAAAGATTATTGGTAAAAAGCAGGTGTCATCAAAATATAAATAGGTGGACTAAATTATGCAGGTCAGATGCTAGCTTTGCTAAGTATTTTAAGGTTAGAAACTGCTTTTGGGGTTTTGTGAACTACTTGACTTGCTTGCTTCAAAATTGGTAAGGCCTGGGGACATGTGGAATGAACCACACCTTTAATTAAGCTGGAAGGAGTCAAACCTTGGCTGCACCTAGCACATAATTAAAACAACTTACCCTGTTTTACATTTAAGTTAAAAATTGCTAGGCATTACCATTATAACATGTAATTGAAACTACTGGAAATAGATTTACATGTGAGGTGTATAAGAACAGTAAAATGTGTATTTAGTAAAAGATTATTAAAAAGGCATGGAAATGTAAATTCTTGCCCGGGGTAAATAATTGTTTTAAATTAGATAAGATAAAGCTAAAAGTTCAAACAAGTGGTGGAAGGATTGTAAAAATTATTCTTGCAAAAATTCTGTGTGTGAACATATTGACTGAATTCAGAAGGTATTATATGGTTTTTCTGTAAACTGAACATTGAAATAAAAACACAACAAGGTACTCTTAAGGCACTTATCTGGTCTTTAGCAAAATTGGTAAAGGGTTATAAAAGGTTTTTGCTTTTTTAAAATTTCTGAGTCATCATTTTGGCAAAATAAGTAATTCATGGTCATCTGGAATTCTATTTCATAACATTAAGTGTTCTACATTTCTAACACTTAACAGGCTTCTCGAAATTAGATTTCAGTTTCAAAATTGTCTTTCCTGATGTCTGACTTTTGGGTGCTTCAGAGGGCCCCTGGAGTATCCAAAAGAGAGGTAAACAGGATTATTTGACATGTTTAGGTACATAGGATTGCCAAAATGGTGTTCAATCTTCTTTAGGTTATATTTTGGTGAATATATATTTGGTGAATATATATTCCAAAATTGTATGGGATTTCTAAACTATGATGTCTAAAGTATATGCTATCGATCATAATTAAGGTTGTTATGTTAAGTTATTATAAACCAAACTTCTTTGTCAATTGGGTTTCTATCTGTTACTACCTTGGACACTTTGTTATTTACAAACAATTGCTATTTTGTTTTAATCCGTTTCAAAAGAGGGTTTATAATAAGCTATAGGATTCTGACAGGTGCTCTCAAATATAGGTTTCTGATAACTTTGGAGATTGTGACATTGGAATAATGGAAAAATTTACAGGATTCATGAAGAGCTCAAATGTTTATGAATATCAAGCAAAACAAGAGTCAACTAAATGGACTGAACTCAGAAAACTGAAGCAATCTTTCTGACTTTGCTTGGAATATTGCTGAACCCTGTTTTGTTTTTCAGAGTCAAGGAAACTTATTTTGAACTATTTATGGTCTTTAATAATTGAGTGAGGCATACTCTTGTGAACAAAATTCGGAGCATGTTTGTTTCTCTCTGCCTGGTTCTTTTAGAATTTGGAAACTGTGAGTATTCTTAACTTATGGCAATATAGTTGTTTGCATCAGTGCAATAAGAATCCATTTTCTTTTGCAACAGGACACAATTGCAGAAACTTGTTTTACCAAGGCTTTGACTGGAAGAGTATGCTTCCCTTTAAGGAGTCAAGCTCAACTTGCACAGCTGATAAAAGCCCCTTGGGAAAACTGGCCTCATACCCTTGCCTACACAGTTCCTGTACAGGGTTCCTGACCTGTGGTCAGTAAAGGATGTCACTTTCTAACAGGCCCAGGAGCGCCAAGTTTGTCTTGGGACCTTAAGAGGAGAGGATCACCCAACTCACAGGTATTTAAGGATACAAACCCATGGCTGGGCACCACTTTAAAAGGTCTTATCTGAGATTCCTTGCCGAATCTCAAGTATGTAAAAATAGTTATTCTTGCTGCATTTTATGCACATAATGATGTCAACTATAATGCTAAAGTCTATTTTGCAAAAAACTTAGTCCTACTTGTCATGATTTGTTTTTTAAACAAAAATGAGGACTGGAGAGAGAGAAATTATGCTTCAAAACTTATCATACATTTGTCACTAAATTCTAAACTCATTAGTCATTTTTAAGATTTCACCTACATTTTAGACTAACCTTGCTTATTCCTGTGAACCAACCAGCAAACTCTGGCTGCAGCTCAGAAAGAAGAAAAGGGATGAGTAATGTAGAAATCTGGATCAATATTCTAGTTCTGAGCAATTATTCTGCAAATCCTGCCAGGTGATGGGACTAAATAGGTTGCCCATCACCCAGAGGTCTCTTTTTTGGGAGACTAAGACCAAGGGAATTAACCAAAGCCAAGCACCATGCACCCAAATCTTAGCAAGCATAACTATAGCCACCAGTTATCTGAGCATTTCACAATACATCCTTTTCTCTCCATTGTTGGAGGAGGATTCAATTCCACAGCTTCACCTTAGCATTTGGCTTATAATAAGGAGTCCATGCAACCTCCTGGAGGTACATTTTTGTCCCAAACTCAATTTCAAGCTTCTGGTCAAAGTCCTAGGAAAAAAAACTGCATCTGAGGGATCTGGAGGCAGATGACAATGGAAGTTAAATAGCACAATGCAAGTGAGCAGGGCTAATTCCTGCCGATTCAGCCAAGCTTCCTGTTTCAAGGATAAAGGTCACACTAGTATCCATGGCATAAATGAGGTCGAGGTAATTCAAGGCTACTGACAGCAGGGGAGATAGGGTATATGTGGGTAAAAGCAGATACTCCCACCCCCTAGGCTCTCCTGTTAACATGGGTGAAAACCGCTTTAACACCCATGAGTAGCAGCCTGTCATGGTTGCCAGGACTAGAGGATACAAGGATGGAGGAAAGAAAGAGGAACAACTCACTTTCACTCCCTCACATACCCCAAATATTTGCCAGGAAGAGAAAGGAACCAGAGATACCTGCACCCCTCTTTTTAGATGAGTAGCAATTCATCTTCAGTCTGTACCCCTTTCAAATGTATCCTGAACCCCTGGGACTCCTCTGAAAAAAAACTTTTTTTTCATTTTTCCTTCTCTGTCCTCTCTTCATTGATAGGTAATTGTGTCTCTGTACTACAAGACACTCCCCTGAGATGCATCCTCCAAAATGGGAAAAGTTAATTTGCCAGATCTTACACTGGTTGGCTTAGGATTGGGCTCAGGGGAAGGGAACCCGGAAGCCCAACATGCCCGCAAAAGGGTAGTTTACTACCAGTCGGGCTTTTGGCCTCCCTCTCCCTGTGCAAACCAGTAAAAGGCCTTGGGATTTTTGAGCCATCCTTACCACACCCCTTGTTTCGTTTTGATACATGAATTTTAATAACCCGGTTTGTCTGTTCTTGCCCTCAGGCCGTCAAACTCCAAAGAGTCATGTAATCGGAGCCTCTGATGATGGCTCCTTCTGCTGGGAAACCTTAGATAGGCCTCTGAGGGAACTCTCACTGCTGTTTTCCCCAAATCAGCGCCCCCTGTCAGCAGAAAGCAGTTAAAATTGGTCTTCGTCGCCAGGCGCGGTGGCTCAAGCCTGTAATCCCAGCACTTTGGGAGGCCGAGACGGGCGGATCACAAGGTCAGGAGATCGAGACCATCCTGGCTAACACGGTGAAACCCCGTCTCTACTAAAAATACAAAAACTAGCCGGGCGAGATGGCGGGCGCCTGTAGTCCCAGCTACTCGGGAGGCTGAGGCAGGAGAATGGCGTAAACCCGGGAGGCGGAGCTTGCAGTGAGCTGAGATCCGGCCACTGCACTCCAGTCCCGGCGACAGAGCGAGACTCCGCCTCAAAAAAAAAAAAAAAAAAAAAAAAAATTGGTCTTCGTCCTTATCCTTATCCTAATGGCAGTTAGATGTACTTCTTTAGAGGGGGGAATGAGACAGCCAGGTGGGAAGGGGTTCCCAGAGAAACTCCAACCAGGCTGTGCATGGGAGGACAGGGTGTAGCCTCAGGAAATTTGTGCCATTTGCAGTGCAGAGGAGCCTGGCCTCTCCTGTTCCTCTGTTGTAACCTGGGATTAAATCTGTGAGATGGGGACCTGTTAACAGGAACCTCTCTCAATTTGCTGAGAGTTTTTTCCCCCTTTTCACCCAATAAATTCCATTCCCACTCACCCTTCAAAGTGTCTGCATGCCTAACTTTTCTTGGTTGTGTGACAAGGCGGCAGTTTTTCTACAACGAAGTTTCTCCCACTAGAAATATAGTGGATGGCAATATGGTTTGTATCTGTGCCCCCACCCAAATCTCATCTTGAATTGTCCTCCCATAATTCCCACATGTTGTGAGAGGGACCCAGTGGGAGATAATTTGAATCATGGGGGGGCTTTCCCCCATATTGTTCCTGTGGTATTGAATAAGTCTCACGAGATCAGGTTTATTAGGGGTTTCCACTTTTTCATCTTTCTCATTTTCTCTTGCCGCTGCCATGTTCAAAGTGCCTTTCACCTCCTGCCATGATTCTGAGGCCTCTCCAGCCATGTGGAACTGTAAGGCCAATTAAACCTCTTTTTCTTCCCAGTCTTGGGTATGTCTTTATCAGCAGCATGAAAATGGACTAATACAGAGGACTACTAAATATCTGTTGAAAATAGAAATTTCTAGGCCGGTATCTAAATTGCATATAATGTGTCACTGAGTAGGATGGGTGTAGTTACCCCAGCGTGTTGGGAGGGGGAGCAGAGAGATGTGGCACCATGGAACTTCAGATAGCTGCTCATCCCTTGTAGCAGGGCAATAACAGTAAATTGTGTAAAGAGGTATGCTGGAAAGATGGCTGATGTTTTCTAACTTTTAGGCTTACAATAGTGACACATATCCTTCAGTGTTGACTAGATTTAGAATTTTTAGTTGGATGACAAGAACACAAAATTTGGGTTTTTCTCAGAGTGACTTTCATTAAAGAGAAAGTTAGCCAATGGTAAATGAAAAAGAAATATTTAAAAATAATATGCAACTTAAATTTGCAATGCCTAATTTTTTCGTTAAATGATTTTGTTTGTGACCCACTTAATAGGTCACAAATCACAGTGCTCCTGCACTAGCCTGAATTACCACTGTGCTACTGAATGATGAGTTTCAGAAAATGCAAGAACTCCAGGATGGCTGACTCATTATATATTGAGCAGCTTGTATATTCACATCACAGTATGTGGGGGTGGGTGCTGTGTACACACAAAGGCAAACTTCCAATGCACTGTAATTGGTGTCTCCCTAAACATCCTGTTTATGGCTTAACATATACAGGTCCATTGTGCCCACTAGCAAGGAGGACAAGTCTTGTGTGTGTTGGTCTCTGATGCCTTTCAGTTAGGCTTTTTAAGAGGAGCCCAAAGTATTTCTGAATAATGAAGGTTTGTTTGTTTGTCCTGACATACCAGAGGGTTTTCCTATAGCCTTGAATATCAGCTTTTCCATCCCTGAAAACCCTCATCACACAATACAGTTTTTTTCAAAGAGTATGTTAGCAGTACATTTTTTTTCTGGAATTAATAACACAGTTTTAAAGTTATTGCAGAGTTTCTGAAGTTAGCAGGACTTTAGAGTATACAGGACAACTTGAACTTAAGGTGCTTAAGGCCCTTGTAAAAGTTTTATGATTCTTTCATGCTTTTGCTTTTGTGTTCTAAAACGCAGAAAGACCTTGAGGGAGAGAAGAGGAAGCAAAATGTTATCAGAAGGAAAAAAATTCTTGTGAGTGCTACCTGGAGGGGAAAATGTGAAACTGGATCTTAATTTTTTTTTGTTTTGTTTTTCAAAGGGTATTTCTGCCTGTGAAAAATGAGGCCTATGAAGGACAGAAAATGTGCCAAAGTCACTTTTCGTAACAATCTCCAAATTCCACATATGTCCACGTGAGTGACTGGACAAATTCTGACTGACTATAAGGGCTCTGGAGCTCCTTTTCCTCCACTCAAAAATCTCATTCTCCCAATACCTTATCAGGTATCACTTATCATTCACTTAAGAAATATTTTTGTAATACCTACTATGTGCCAGGTACAGCATCATGTCACGGAAATACAAAGATCAAAATAGTAGTGAGCAAAACAGAAACCTTCTGCTAAAAAAAGTGTTTAAAAAATATGACAGTCATCAAAGACAGCAAGGGAGACTAGTTAATAGGGGACTATCACAATATGTAGAGGAAAAGTTGCAGTGAGGTCTCACAGTAAGGCAGAGAAATGAGGCTTGTCTCCCAATCCAACAAGAACAAGTGTGGATTTATAGCCAAGGAGCAATGTCGGGGGTGAGTGGATGGAAAATCAGTAACAGTAAACATCAGGGGTAAGGAGGAGTCTTCACTGACTGACTCAACAGGATTCTTGCTGAAGGCAGGCCGGAGTGACAAGATATGGAGAATGGGGTATGAGGAATTTGATCAGCTGTTCAGGGTAGTCAGGTACCAATGGTGGATAATTCTCACTAAATTAACTTAATAGTATGACAGGCCATATCTCACTAACAGCTGAACAGGCAGGACTCCAAAATAACTATTTCAGCACTGAGTGGTGAAGTTAAATATTAAAAGCTGAGAGAGCCAGTGCCCTTATACAAAGGCTGGAAGGTAACAAAAGCACATCAAGAGTTTTTCCCAGGCCTTTCCTAGGCCTTGAAGCACGACAAGGTAACGATGGAATTCTTAACAGGACCCGTTTAGAATTAAGCAAGTTTTTACTGGGGGTCTGAAGAAACTCCCTAGACCTCCACAAAATGTTTATTGGGGGTCTAAGGAACTTCTCAAAGCTCCATGATTTAGTAGGAGACAAGATAAGGGTAATCAACCCCAGCACCTGGACCCATCTAGATTAAGTAAATTTACTGAGGCTCCAGAGGAAGGTCTTCAAAACTCAGATTTTAGTTACAGATTAGAAGAAGTTAATCACTTATGTCTTTAGACGAATGCACACTTACACACAGACATATAGCTTAGAAGGTATATAAGTTCTGGAAAACTTTGTAATTTTGAGTTGGTCTGGCGATAGTTTCCCACCCTTCTCCCCATACCTGGTTACAGAAATAAACTCTCCTTTCCCAGTTCACCTGCATCTTGTCATTGCGCAGTGAGAATAAGCAACCCCACCCTTGGTTTGGTCTGAGAACAGTAAGATTCTTGTTCAAACTGGATTCTACAAGGACAGAGGAAGTTCAAGTTCGGGCCTAATCAATAACAGGCTCAGAGGAGCCTAACTAAAGTTAGGTCAAGAAGAGAGTCTTTGTCATTCTTCTCTTGATCAAGGAAAGAAGAAACATTCAGATATTTGCTGAATGGTGCAAGAAGTCAGGCATTAATGATGGGAATTTTCATTAAAACAAAATAAAAACAAAGATTATGGCTGGAAACAGTTGTTGAATCCAGTAGGCAGATAGTCAAGAAGATTTCTAGGTTTAAGCTCAAAACATTTTTAGATGGGGAAGTGAGGACAGCAGTGGCAATATGAGAAATTTCTTGGTTTGATTTGCAGTTTTAATGTCTTTGCTGATGACATCAGGTGTTTCAGTGAGCTTTCTAAGTGGGCCACACAGCAGCAAGTCTGAAGTTATGATCATTACCTACAGATCGTCTGCTATGGTTTATATTGTTTGAATTCCAGCTTCAATTTGCAGGACTTTATGGAAAGGGCAGTTTTTGGTCTCAGTGATACCAAGTCAGGAGGGTGGGAGAAAAATTGGAAGCATTCGTTTGGAGAGTTATAACCAGAAAAAGAAAACTAGAAAAGTTTAAAATCCAGTCCAGTTTACAGAAAGATAATAAAACCAAACACAATGAACGGGACTATAATCTGATAACAGGTGCACTATAGTTTTCCACTGAAACAAAATTTATTTCTATAGTCATCCCCCTTGTTTGTAAAATAAATCTGATCTCATTAGCTTCGGCCTGCCTATTTACATAAATACAAAAACAATGGTAATTAACCACATAGGCCTTTTAGAGTCTGCTTTGCTGGAACTTTTCATAAGGAATCTCAAACTAGACTTTTAAAACCTTCTCAAGGCTATGAAGCCAAGCCAAGAAGCATTCCCTACCAAATTTCGCCTGCAGTATCTTTGGATTTAGATGAATTCCTCTTTTCTCAAGGTCCCCAAGGTACCCTGAGGTTCCTGGGCCTGCATGATGGTTAATTTTATGTGTCAACTTGACTGGGTTAATGGATGCTGGTAAACCATTATTTCTAGGTATGTCTGTGAGGGTGTTTTTGGAAGAGAATGGCATTTGAATCAATAGATGAGTAAAGAAGACCCACCCTGCCCAGTGTGAGTGGGCATCATCCAGTCTTTTGAGGGCCCACCTGAATAGAACAAAAAGGCAGGGAAGGGTAAATTCTCTCGCTTTTTTTGAGCTGGAAAATCCATCTTCTGCCTTTGGAGAGCAGAGCTCCTAGTTCTTGAGCCTTCAGACTCCATGATTTACATCAGCATCCCTCTGGTTCTCAGGCCTACTGCCATAAATTGGGAGTTACACCATTGGCTCCCCTGGTTCTAAGGCCTTCAAACTCAAACTTAATTATACCACTGGCTTTCCTGGTTCTTGGTATCCATAATCATGCAAGCTAATTCCCATGATAAATCTCTTATCTATCTATCTATCTATATCTATCTATCTATCTATATTTTGTTGGTTTTGTTTCTCCAAAGAACCCTGACTTATACAATCTGCCAGGAAGTAACCTCCCTCACTCACCTGTAATGCTGGGAACCCTGTAAAGCAGGTACCAGGCCAGTTTTTCCAAGAGTGTTTTGTAAGCATTGGCTCTATAAAGTCAACTTTATTTCCTTAAAACTAATTCTATACCCATTATTTCCTAATATGGCATTCTGGTCAAAATCTTGGTAATATAACCAATTTCTCCAGTTGTGTCTAGTTACAAGGAAAACATATTCTTACTGAATTTAGGCAAATAACTATATTGCCATGAAAATAAGAATATTCAATAAGAGGTTCCAAATTCTGGGAGGGATAAGGTAGGCAGAAAGATAAATATTCATTTTTGTTCACAAAAGTATAATCTACTAGGCCGGGCGCGGTGGCTCAAGCCTGTAATCCCAGCACTTTGGGAGGCCGAGACGGGTGGATCACGAGGTCAGGAGATCGAGACCATCCTGGCTAACATGGTGAAACACCGTCTCTACTAAAAAAAAAAAAAATACAAAAAACTAGCCGGGCGAGGTGGCGGGCGCCTGTAGTCCCAGCTACTCGGGAGGCTGAGGCAGGAGAATGGCGTGAACCTGGGAGGCGGAGTTTGCAGTGAGCTGAGATCTGGCCACTGCGCTCCAGCCTGGGCGACAGAGCCAGGCTCCGTCTCAAAAAAAAAAAAGTATAATCTACTAAATTGTTATAAGTTATAGATAGCTTAAGAGAAAAGAGGAAAAGAGTCCTTGAATATGGAAACTAACATTAAAGAATCAGCAATGTTTTAAAACAAAAATATACAAAAGTATAAACATTCTCATTAGTTCATTCAGTCTCATGTCACAAATCCTTGTTTTCCTTGATTTAGGGTTAGCAGTTTTATGAGACTATCAGTTTCTTCATTAAGTCTGGAAGTTCTTACTCAATCCAGTAGCATGTTTGCAAAGTTATTCATTGATGCCATCATGGAAATTTCTTGCCTGTAGCTGATTGTAGATGCTTTCAGAGAAGAATCAGAGTAAAACAAAAACTGTCTGTGAGTGACAGAAGACTTAAAATGATCATGATTAAAGATTGGAAGAGAGTTCATTTGACAAGAAATTTGGTTAGTTCTGTGGCATACAGCATTTTAGGATAATAACTGCAATTATGACTGATTATGTGGTCAGTAAGGGCATTGACAAATTTTTAGGAATTTCATACAATTTCTGAAACACATATTAATAAGTTATATTCATACACATATCATCTATAGAAGGTTAAGCATCACTTCTTATTTGACAATGCTTTTCATATGATTTAACATATGAAATAAAACTAATTACTTTAATATCTCTCTTTTACAAGGTGAAAGAACAAGTTCTTTAATAAGAGAGCCCTCTGGTAAATGTCAGTTAGTTCCAAGTCAAAAAAACATCATTTAGAATTTGATTTTGGGAAGTTTGTCAAAAATGTCAAAAGGTTTGAGCACTTGATTAAATAGGATTACAGATCTCTATGAAATATACCTAGTTATCCATTTAATCAAAGTGGCAGTAAAAGATTCCAGAGGTAAATATAGAAAGTAACATACTCGAGAAAAATAACCCTAGCTTTTTTAATATTGAAAAGATTTGCTTTCAAAAGTAATTAAATATGTGATAAAGACAACATGAAGCACAGGAAATTTATCTACATAAGACACAGCATCTATCCTTCCTAGATGAATTATTCAACAGGTAAAGAAAAATATTTTACAATAATTTAAGAAAATGTTGTCCTTTTAACAGAGTGAAAACCAAATTATAGATTTGGATTAGTACATTATTGCGCTTAAAAAAATCCTTATAAAAATATTAGCATCTTGACTACACAAAAAATTCTTTTCCACAACTTCTACAACTTTTAAAAAATATGTATTTAGCTTCAGTCCTACTCTTTTTCCCTTTCTCATTTAGAACAATCACTCATCTTACTTTAGGACAAAATGACTCTTCTTTCCTTAATGAAAAAGGATTTTTCATATTTTATACACTTTATTAAAAACATAACCTACTACCTTCTATATTTTGCATACAAAGTTGCTTCCCCACAGCCTTATTATTTCCAGTGGTGTATATAATATTTTTTAGCCATCATTCACCTTTCTTTTACATAAAAAAACTGGGAAGTGGACAATTGTGAAGGCTGTCACATACCAGGATTCTGTATGAGCACATCAGCAAATTTTATGAATATACCATCCCACATTTCTTACAGGTATAGGCTATTTTTTTATAATACAATTTTTCATGTTTATTAACAGGCCTAAATATATTTCATATACTCCATATGAAAATAAGAACCCAAAGTATAGAGACATAAACTTAGATTTAGTAGTGTTTTAATAGTTTATCTTGCTTAGAAATGATCTAGTTATTTAATTAATATCTATTACCTAATTTAACTTAGGATAACTCTTAAGGTTTCACATCACCAAATATTTGGAAACTGTTTTTAAGTTATAATAATTATAACATCATACAAGGCTAAACATCATTTCAAGTATTTTTCTGTTAACTAATTTTATAGCGTGTGCATGTTAGGCAAGCATCAACGAAACAAAAACCTAAAAATGTTAAATATATGGTCTTTTGTTTAACTGCTCTGCTTGATATATATGAAGTGGTGGATACTGCACTTCTTCATTCATTCTTAGGTTAAATTTATAATTTTTATAACTTTAAGCATTTAGTAGAGATAACACACTGGTAAACCCAGGTAGAATAAATATGTATGCTCATCTTAACTTAATGCTGATAACTCAGAGGACATACCCTTTTTTAATAAGCCAACAATATTAAAGTAATCTTATTTCCCAAAGATTTACCCAAGTCATATAAAATTGAAAAGCATTTGAGTTAGTTCCTATATTTCTGGGAGTTTTAGGAATATTTAATTTCTATGTCTCATTTATCTTGTAAGCCAATTTGAATAGAACTTATCCTTTGAGGGATTTTATACATTAATTTGGTAATACCATCTGGAAGTAGGGAAATATCATTTATGTAATACGCATGCATACATACAAGCATATATAAACATATCGATGCAAACAGAGACCTTATAGCTTTCATTCTAAAAATTTAGCCATGAATCAGGCAACACAGTAATACAAAACTCACTGGCTTATCTCCACTTATATTTTTATCTGAATTGTGTTTCTGACAAAAATGGGACAAATTGAGGTTACCTACTCAATAAGAGCTAAAGATTAGGGAAAATAGCTAATGCATGCTGGGCTTAATACCTAGGTGATGGGTTGATAGGTACAGCAAACCACCATGGCACATGTTTACCTACGTAACAAATCTGCACATCTTGCCCATGTACCCCAGAACTTGAAAGAAAAAAACAATAAAGAAAGTTAAAAACAGAATATGATAAAGTATCAGTTATAAAATACATAATTGTTTTAAGAAAGAACATGTTAAAAGGAATAAATAAAATGTAAATGGCTGAAGAAAAAAAAGAGCTAAAGCTTTTTATGAAGTTTTGTGGAGACCTCCAAGGACCTCCAAGATTTTCTTTTGCCCTGATATGTAATCCTATAAACGCTGACGACTAAATTTGAGATCAGGGACTGAGGGCACATCAAGAAAATGTCTAGATGATTCCAGAGTCCATCTGAGTAGACAAAATATCCAGTCTGTTTCTAATTAGCCTTTTTTTTTTTTTTTTCAGCCTCAGATAGTGGCTTTCAGGTATCTCTGAGTCTCTTGAGAGGCCGTGATGTGAGTGGGAGGATTAAAGTTCAAATGACTGAGGTAGTTGAGCTGGAGTGAAAAGGAAAACGTCTGGCAGGGGTGGACAGAGAAGTGGAGGAGGCAGGGGTTTGAGGGGAACATAACAAAGAATTCAAGGGAGCCGAAGGGAAGATCGAAGGTGGTAAGAGGAAGAAGCAATGGGAAGGAAGAGACCATAGAGGAGCCAGTTTGAGGAGATCTCAGGTTCCTCAAAGAGGCCACTGGAGTTCCAAATAATCCCCAGCAAACTCATGCCAATAAGAAAGGAAGTAGACAGAGCTGGCCTCAGCAGGGGTTCAAGAGGAGGAGTTTCAGACAACTGAACAATTTCCATAAAGAGAGGCCTCACAAACAGCCAGAAAAAAATAAAATTTCCAGCCCAGTAGTTGTGGAGTGGATCCTCACTTGAAAGAAAAGAGTCAGGAAAATATTACAGGCCAGGGAGCCAGGAAGTAATTAAATAAGGGTGGGAGACAGGAAGAATTTTCTAGCCAGGACCAGGCCCAGGAATTAGAGAATACATGTAACTCCACTCCAAACAAAGAGCCAAGAAGAAAGACTTCCAGCCCAACAGGTGCCTTCTTTCTCTCTTTCTCTTTCTTTTTCTTCTTCTTTTTTTGAGACAGGGTCTCATTCTGTCACCCAGGCTGGAGTGCAGGAAACTCAGGTGCCTTTCATAAAAAGCTTCGGACTCTAACCCAGCTTCAGAGAGTATACTCAGAATCACAAGAATCAAAACATATCCTCACCATGCTTCAACAGACTGCCATCTGGAACACTGGCTCAAGAGTTGGGCTTACCAATGGATTCCTGATCAGTCAGTCAAGAGTGAAGACAAAGGTTTCAAAGGTTCATACTTCAGGATGAGAGCTCCAGGGGTCCAATGGTGAATCTGATCTTATCTGAGTCACAGCCAACATAACTGTTAAAAAAATTATTCATGACACGTGTTAAAGATGGTAAGACTCTATTCCATGAAGGACTATCACAGTAGGTACAGGGACCACTGCAATGAGGTCAGTCTTGCAGTAGGGGAATAAAATTGGCATTGACTCCCACTCCGACAAGAACAGGTAAAAGGCAGAATAGAGACTCAGTGAATGGAAAATTACTGAAAGGAAACATCAGGGCTAAGGGGGATTCTTGCTAAACTAACTCAACAGGGTGACAAGATATCTAGTGTTGGGCATGAGGAATTTGATCAGCTATTCAGGGAGGTCAGATATCAGTGGTGGGGAATTTTCACTAAATTAACTTAGTAAGATTCTTGCTCAAACTGGATTCTACAAGCCCAAGTTTAGGCCTAGTCAAGCAGAGGGCTTAGAGGAGCCTGATTAAAGTTTGGTCAAAGGAGAGAGTCTTTGTCACTTCCTTTTACTTTTGATGTTTGTCATTTAGTGTACACAGATAAGAAATTACAAATGACTCCAAATGCTGTCACAGAGAATAAGAGACGCCATGAAAGCAAAGGGAGGTCTATTTGCTGTTGGGGGTCAGGAAATGGTCCCTGAAAGTCAGTGATGATTGAACTGAAATCTGAAAGGGTGCTCCAGGCTGCACGAAGAACCTGGAAAAAAAAAAAATTCTTGGACGGGAAGGTTCATGAATGCTCCCATAATTGGAAGATCAGGATAGAAAGCTGGAGGTAGAGTGGGAAGAATTTAAGGGGAGAAGGTTCCAGATAGATGCCTGAGTAAACTGAGCAGATCATAACAGCTGTTTTTCAGCCTCTTCTGAATTTGGGTCTTTATGTCAAGAACAGTGGGCAGCCATTGAAGGGTTTGAAAGAGAGAAGAAGAAGATCTGATGGGTGTTTTGAGGGTGGATAAGGGATTGGACAGAAGCAGGAGGAGATATTGGGGGCCCAGTTCAATGACTGTGAGTGAAGTTGCATAAGAGAAAATGGTGATTTGAAACAGGGTGGTGGCAGAAGAGATCAAATGAGCCTCTTGAAATATTTAGGTCACATCTGAGGGCTGGATTGGAGAATGGGCAACGTGAAGGGGCTGAGGAGGACACGCAGATTCCCAGCTGATATAATTGGCTCTATGTTGGGGTCATTCACCAAGACAGGGAGAGGAGAGGAGGACTAACGTATGTGTGGTGGAGGGAGAGTTGTGGATGGGCACAGGAGGGAGAAGCAGAAGGTCATCACCTTCTAGCTGAGGCCTCTCTCATCTTTCCAACCAAAGTCGTGGCTTTCAAAGTTTTGACAGTGACCCACAGTGAGAAATATTTAACATAGCTTTCCTGTGGGCAGTCAGGGTGTATAGAAGTTTCTAAAACAGTGCTTCCCCTTTCCAAGTGCAACCAAAGGGTATTTCCTACCTTATTTTCCGTTAAAAGGGAGAAAAAAAAATGACGTTAGCATGGGCCACGAGGCGGTAACGTCAGCGGTAAAGCCAGCAGCAACGGCAAAAGCAACGGTAGCTGTAACGGTAGCGGTGACGTCAGCGGTAACGGCAACGGTGACGGCAACGGTAGCGGTACCGGTAGCGGTAACGGTGGCGGTGGCGGAGGCGGCGACCATTGTGACGTCATACACAGCGCCCATTGTGACACCAGGGCCCTGGTGCTTTAACTAGGGCGTTGGGACCTGTTGCCCAGGCAGACGGCGCTGCAGTTTCAGACTGGAGGGCGGCGGACAGCTGCTCAGCGGCCCAACTCTCTCGCAGCCCTTCTCTCCGTAAGATGTCAGCCTCTACCTCCTCGCACCGGCCCATCAAGGGGATCCTGAAAAACAAAAGCTCGTCGGGTTCCTCGGTGGCGACTTCCGGTCAGCAGTCTGGAGGGAATATTCAAGAGGTGAAGAGAAAGAAATCCCAGAAGTGGGACGAATCAAGCATCCTTGCGACTCACCGCGCAACGTACAGAGATTACGATTTAATGAAGGCAAATGAGCCCGGCACTTCCTACATGAATGTGCAAGATAATGAGGAAGATTCAGTGCGCGATGTCGAAGGAGAAGATTCAGTGCGTGGTGTCGAAGGAAAGGAAGCCATGGCCGCCACTGATGCTGCGGACCACAGCTGTGAGGTGGAGGAGCAAGAGAGCAACGAGGCCTACATGAGAAAAATCCTCCTCCAGAAACAGGAGAAAAAGCGGCAGTTCGAAATAAGAAGAAGGCTTCACTACAACGAAGAATTGAACATCAAATTAGCTAGACAATTAATGTGGAACGACCTACAAAGTGAAGACGATGAAAACGAAGAAAGGCCACAAGCCACGAATGAAGAAAAGACTGCTGCGGAAGAATCAGAGGAAGCTCCTCTAGGCGGTGGACTGCAAATCCAGTCATGCGACCCTTAGAAGACACCGGCTTCACCCTTGCAATTGTTTGTGAATATGCAACGCTTAGAAGATATCTGCTTCACCGTTGCAATTGTTTGTGAATACAAACCTTGTTACTGTAATACACTGCTTCTTGTTTTCTGTAGCGCATGCGTAGAGTACTAAATTACTTAAATTGTAATGCAGAATTGAATGATAATCTTAGAGAGTAATAGATTAAGTGGGAAATGCCTGCTTGATGTTATTGTAATTATTTAACACAAATACAGATCCTGATATTGCTTTTAATTTTATAAAACCATATTCCTTTTATAAAACTATGGATTAATGTATATATTCTATAGCTTTTTAATATGTTAAAGGCTTGAAAGAGGACTAATTTATATTCACTTCTAGTTGTACTAACTTTTGTAGAAAAAGTTTTGTTAAAAATGCAAAACATAATTGGTAAAGTAGATTAGGCTGATAAATATTCAGGCTGAAAAACACTTTAGGGTGATTTGCTGTTTAATTGAGAGGGAATATATTATAAGAGTTATTGTTGAATTTTCTTATAGTAACTTTACAATTTCTCTTAATTTTCTTTGTGTTTACAAGGAAATAACTGAAGTTTTTCTCATCAAAAATAGCCATTTTTCATGCATTATCAGGTTAAAGTTGCACCAGTGTCTGTTTTGTTTTTTGTATAGAGGGTGGGCAAATTTGGTATCAATAGTTTTTTCAAATTCTAAAGTAGTTAGTAGTCCCTTTTCATACCTACCTTAACCTCTATCCTTTGTTCCTCAGTCCTCCCAGCCCATGCATATCCAATCCCTTAACTTTATGGAATATCATAGATAGTCAAGACATTAGAAACCCTTTCTTCTCTCAGATATTCTATGTGTTGCAACAGTGTCATTTTCATTTTGAGTATTGTGGTCTCTTCAGCCTTCCAACATGTGGGGTTACATAACTATTTGAATGCAAAGAAGTGGTTTCCAGATGCCTGCGGAGTGAACAGCTGCCTGCAGATGCGTTCTTCTTTCAAGTTTCTTCTGTCTGAAGGTGAAGACAGAAAACTCAGCTCTCATGACCTGTTCTTGCTCAGAAGAGAAGGCAACCCAGCTCACATTTGGCTAGAGTTAGGGGAGGAATGGGGTTGCAGAAGTGATAAGGGAAAATCATAGATGACTCACAAGTGGGGAGATAAGCAGATGAAAACACTGGAGGGAATAACACATGGTTCTACATGGTGGGGGAGGTGTGTCTAAAGAATCATTTTCCACAAGATGATACACTATTTTTTACCTAACACAGTACCACACTTAGGTTATTAGGGAGAAATGTGGGCAAGGTGATGAGGGATGAAGCCTCCAAAACCCAAATTTGGGGAGGAATGCATCCGATAATTTTTAATAAGAAACTTGATCAAATTAGCACTATCGTTTTATAATTGAAAAATTCAGCCCATGAGACAGGATGCAACATTCAATACATATTCAAGGGGTAGCAGAAGAGACTGAGCTCTCAGTCAGTCCACACTGGGTGGGCTTTAGCAGCCAAAGCTGCATATACAGAGGCCTTTGGAGGATTTAAGAATGCAGATCGCAAAAAGTCTGGGGAAAACTGAAAATCGTGCGTGTGTGTCTGTGTTTGTGTGTCTATGTGTGGGCACCGGGAAAAGCTGCCTTGAGCATTCTTCTCTACCAGTATAAACACAGTTCTCTAAGACAAGGCTATACATTATTAGCTCCTGAAAAAGATAATTGTTTTTATCATTGCGTAGGCAGAGCATTTTTGCATCACTGAACCTGCTTATGCATGCTGGGTACGAAATATCTTATTCTTTCACGAAGCCTTCTTTTTCTTCATCTTTTTTTCCCCCTGTTTTAAAGCAGATTCTTTGAAAGGTGCATATAAACCCGGTTTCCATAGCAATTGCAAGCATCAGTGATAACCCAGAGCTTCTAAGTTATAATATACAGGCTACCCTATTAATGAGTTTCAAACTGCATTTCCATGAGACAACAGCTCAGCCACTGATAGATAAGGTCAGACCCCATCTTCAAACTTTAAATTAAATCAGGATAGATCAAAATGCAACAGAGGGAGAAGTGTTCTTTTGGGAAAGTATGCTGTTAAAAATATGTTCTTTGTGGAGGCAAAACAGTTGCTTTTGTGGTTTGTAAAGCCCAGATGAAAAAAATATAAAACACATACAGCTTCTTCTGGGTTACTAATGGCATGTTGTCATGTTCTCATGCTATTTGTGAGCGAGTTTTTATCATGGTAACTCAGGCTCTAAGAAAGCATACAATCCTTTGCTCTAGGAAGAAGAGACATAATGGTTTATTTTTGCCAGATCTCACATAACACCATGTTATAATTTATTAAATTATTTATATACTAGGTGCCAAGGCTCCGTGCCTGCCTTCAAGGAGATACCAATTTATGGATGGGAGGGCTCAGCCATGTCACCAGGTCATTTCTATACTGTGCAAGAGTGCTTTACAGAGGTCCTCGAGGGACATCACTTAAGGTCTTGAAAGGCCTTCACTTGGAGTTGATATAGAGGATAAGACTTGGAAGAGACATAAAATTTAACCAAGTGATGAGAGGTAGACTCATAGAAGTTAGCATTCCAGATGTAGGTAAGGAGATGTAGTTCCTTTGGGGAGTTACAAGGTGTTCTGTATGGGAGAATGCATAGGACTGAAGAGGTAAGAAAGGCTATGAAAGGTTTCACATGCCACACAAAGGCAATGGGAGCCACCAACATTTTTGAACAGAATAGTGACATGATCAGACTCATGTTTTTGAAAGACCACTATCGCTGCAGGGTAGGGCTTGAAACGGAACAGCCTAGAGGGACAAAGATGGAGAGAGGAGCACAAATGTGTGACTTGGTCACAGGAAGCTTATGGCTATAATTTTCAAGTGCTGAACCTCTTACCTTGCACTCACAGTAGAGTCACACCCTGCTCTACATCAATTCCATGCGGTGTGGCCCCCAGACTGGCTGCATAAGCATCACCCAGAAGCTGTTTAAAAGTCCTAATTCTCAGACTGCATCCCAGACCTACTGATTCAGCATCTCTATGGTTAAGGCCTAGCGTTCTATGCTTTAACAAGCTTTCCAGGGGATTTTTCTGGACTTTCAAATTTTTTTTTTTTTTCTTACAGATGGATTCTCACTCTGTCACCCAGGCTGGAGTGCAATGGCGCCATCTCGGCTCACTGCAACCTCTGCCTCCGAGGTTCAAGGGATTCTCCTACCTCAGCCCCCGGAGTGGCTGCGATTACAGGCGTGCGACACCATGCCTGGCTAATTTTTGTATTTTTAGTAGAGATGGGGTTTCACCATGTTGACCAGGCTGGTCTCAAACTCCTGACCTCAGGTGATCCGCCCACCTCAGCCTCCCAAAGTGCTGAGATTACAGGCATGAGCCACCGTGCCTGACTGACGTTCAAGTTTGAGAACCACTGCTTTACAATATAACTTTCTAATTAGCCGAGCTCAACTCTATGGGACAGATCTCACTTCTTATGTGTGTGTGCACGCGCACGCGTGTGTGTGTGATGTGTATACAATTTTGCAAAAATACATTACGTTGAATGTCAGAACTGCACAAAGATTTGTTGAGAAACTTTCACAGGTATGCTGCTAGATGGAAATCACAGTTATACTCAGTCTGTTCCTATCCCTCCAATGCAACCCTTTGTGTAGTCCCTCCTCCACACCTTGCTATACACTGTGCTCCTCCCAGCACTGGTATAGTTGGCATTCCCACTGCCACCCACGAAGTCCTGGGACTTTTCCATATCTTCAGTTTTGTTTGGGCTATTCCTTTTATCCAGAATATATGTCTTCCTATTTTTATTGCATGTCTCAATCAGTCTTCCACGTTCAGTATAATTCATCCCGCAAACTTCTAAGTCAGAATAGTGGGTGTCTGCCTTGGGGGAGGCAGAAAAGTACAGTAAATGACAGTGAAGGATTTGAAGTCAAAAAGATCTGGATTTGAATTCAAGCTCTGCCATATATTAGTTGAGTCACTTGAGGCAAAGCATTTCACCTCTTTGAGCCTGTTGCCTTACAATCAAATGAGGATAATAATAACAATACCTTCCATTTCTGGTTGTTGAAATGATTAAATAAAAAAGTGCTAGTAAAACACATGGCTTTTGGTAAGTACTCAGTAAATGACAGCTATTATTATTCTTCTCATCTGCACACATTTTCTCTACATCTGTTAAACCAATCGTTTCTGTGACATTTCTGAATCTATCTCTCTTTTCCCACTGGACTGAGGGCCTCTTGGAGATAGGAGCTGTGCCTATGTGTCTGACATCTCCAAGCACAGTGCCTTATACTCAACAGATGTTGTAGAACGGAACTGAGAGGTTGCACTTGAGCAGTTTTTCCTCCTGTCAGATTGTTTTCTATAATTCCTCTATAATTTACCTACTCAAATACAGCTTGTTCCCTGAGGTTCCTCAAGTTTTAGCTCCATGAGCTGTGAGGGGCACAGGTGAAGACAAAGTGAAAAGATGACAGTCCCAAAGGGCAAGGCTTGAGTGGCAGCTGCTTCAAATAACCTTCTCTTTGAGGATGTCCTTGGTGTTTTCATCATCACTAAGTCTGCAAAGTAGGAGATGAAATGGGAGGACAGCAGGCAGGATTTAGATGGAAAGCCAATCTCCATTTTAATTTTAAAATGCATTGAAACTTCTAGGACATAGCCAAGTTTATAAAAGAAAGGAATTAATTTTGTCTCGTGAATCCAGACCACAGGTAAGAACCACATTCAGTTATTTATAGTAACACGTGACACTTTTATATTTGCAGTGTTTCTGATTCTTTTTTTCCTTCTGAACTCCCTTTATTAATTACTATTGACTTTAATAGCAACATAAAACTTTTAGAGCTGGAAAAGACCTTAAAGACCCTTTAGTCCAACTGCTTCCCATTATAGGCAAGGTTTTCTGTCTCATTAGCAGCAGAGATGAAATTATCATCCAGGGCTTATAAAGCCAAGGGGAGACTAAATTTGTATATAGCAACAAGATCTCTCTCTCTCTTTATATACAGGGAACCTAGATTGAAAACAGATTGAAGTGTGTTTTCGAGTTGGTCTGGGGGCTGTTCTTGTATTTAGAACTCAGAAAAGCCTTCCAAAAGAGTATGACGTTTCTTAGAAAGCCTGGCCTCAGACCAGCACCCAACACATCTGCTGGCTGATACTTTATCTTTTCAAGATGCATAGAGTACACCTTGCTCCCCTGGTAGCACCTGAGTGTAAGATGATGTAAGAGAATACCAAAGATCAGTGATGTACCTGGGACAGCACATCATCTTCTCTGAGTGACAGAAGAGAAGGCACTCATGGTCCCCTCACAGTCTCTGTCTCCTCAGCTTCCTCATCTGTGAGATGCCAAACTACCTATTCATAGGGTTGGAGTGAGGATTTTATGAAGTCACACATGGAGAGGGCTTAGAACAACACCAGGCACATGGTAAACACCCATTCAATATTAACTATATTTAACATTCTTCTTGTTAGCACTATCATGGAGCTCTGTGTGGGGCAGTAGCATCTATCAAAGCCAGATAGTTTTCTGCTTTTAAACCTGATATTAAACAAGGACAAATTCTACCTCTCACAGATAGGCAGGATGCGTGACAGGGGGTAGTATGGCAGGCCAGGTCTCACTAGCCCAGGCCTCCATAATAACTGTTTCAGCACTGACTGAGTAAAAGCTGATGGAGCCAGTACCCTTATTCAAAGGCTGGAATGTAACAAAAGCACACCAAGAGTTTTGCCCAGGCCTTTTCTGGGCCTTGAAGAATGACAAGATAACAAAGGAATTCTTAACAGGACCTGTTTAGGATTAAACACATTTTATTGGGGATCTGAAGAAACTCCCCAGACCTCCACAAAAATGTTTTATTGGGGGGGTCTAAAGGAACTCCCCAAACCTCCATGATTTAGCAGGAGACAAGATAAGGGTAATAACCCTGGCAATTGGACCCATCTAGATTAAGTAAATTTACTGAGGCTCCAGAGGAAGGTTTTCAAAACTCAGGCCTTAGTTATAGATTAGAAGGAGTTAATCACTTTTGTCTTTAGATGAATGCACACCTACACATAGACATATAACTTAGAAGGTACATAAGCTCTGGAAAACTTTGTAATTTTGAGTTGATCTGGCGATATTTTCTCAGCCTTCTCCCTGTACCTGGTTACAGAAATAAACTCTCTTCTTTCCCAGTTCACCTGCATCTCATTATTGGGCTGTGAGAATAAGCAACCCCATCCTCGTTTTGGTCAGGGAACAGTAGTACATTCTTCAAATTTCAGGCCAGGCTTTATGTCTGAACTGAGATTTGACTGCTCCAAAATTAGACCTTGTAGTGAATGCAGTGATCCACCACCTAGATTCTGTAAGAGTTAAAAAAGAGGAAAGAAACACAAAAAGTGCCTCGACAGTCAAAGACAGATTTATTTCTCCAAAATAACCTGAGAGGGGCTTCTGGCTGATGTCGGTCAGGAGCATTCTCTCTTACAGACTAAGAGTACATATTGGTGTTAGGGTGAGAGGACTTATCACAAGCTTGGAATCTTTCTGTGTCAGGGAGAGGCTTATGGCAGGGTTGGAATATCTTTGGGTGGTGGAGAGGTTATCTTGGAGCTGACATCTTTCCAGCCAGAGAGGAGGTTATCTCAGGGCTGACATATCTCTGGTCGGGGAGGGATCTGGAATGTTACTGGTCAGAGATGTTATTTGTGGTTTATGGTTATGCTGACCTTAGCGATTAGGCTGATGCCCTTTAGATTTCAGTAGTTTTTTGATCAAGGTGAAACTTAAAATGATGATACTTGTCCAAGACGGTGACGCTCTTGCTCTGTCAATCCAGACCCTGCAGTTATAACACCCCTGCGTGTTCTTTCTGGCTACTCCCTGCTGATGAGGGGACAGAGCGTTTTCAGGTCTCAGATTGATTGCAGGAGTAACACCATTTGTAGATGTTTTGGGGTAGTTGTCTGTGAAATGACCATGATCCTGTCAGTTAAAAATCTTTGAAAAAGGTTAATTAGGCAGAGTAAGAACATTAGTCCTAGGCTTATTATTAGGAGAAGGCCCAGGAATGGGATGACCCATGCTATGATTTTGTTTTTAAACCAAGAATCTATTTGGTTGTTTTGGTTTTTCCTTCGTTTTTTAGCCCTTTCTTTAAGTTTTTTCAACAGTGTCTCTTACTAAGCCAAATTGCTTGAGACAGAAACAACATCCTCACCTAATGAGAGGCAGAGGCCCCCTGTTTCAGCTGGTATAAGATCTAGTACCCATCTGCTTTGGAGGACTACACCAGCCAAGGAGTCTAGTTGATCTTGGACCCTTATAAAGCTTTGGGCTATATCTTCTAATGAGTGCTGTAGTTCTGTTGAAAGAGCCTTAAAGTATGTTACGGAGGTGGCTAATCTGCTCGCTCCCAATCCAAGTCCAGAGGTTATACCCAAGGTGGCCATTAAAGGAATGACGTGGATAGCCCTTCTTTTCCTAACACATTGGACGGATGGGATGGGCAAAGGTTGATCAGGAAGAACTAGTCCAATGGAGGGAGATAGATAAACTAGGGTGCAGGTTCTGGTCCAGTTAGTGGGGAGAAAAACATATGTGTTGGTGCCACACAAAAAGAACCGGCCTTTGTTGTAAATACAGGCAGCAATATGGAAAGAGAGTAAGTGAATTAAAGATGGTATGTTTTTTTCTTTCCTGTGGTTCATTGCTCCAGATGAACAAGGAGGAGGCCAGGGAGACACCTACTAAGTAGAGATATAGGAAGAGTTATTTTTTACACATTTAATGTGATTGGACATTGCACCATTGATATTGAGCCATGGAAAAAGGTAGGCCCCAGAGACAGCACATGTTAGGCTGGAGGTATTGGTCAAGGGAGAGACCATAAAACAAGCCAGATGTAGAAATGCTTTGTTTGCTTCAGGTGATACTTGGTAGTCAACTCGGTTAGTCTGATGGTCAGAGGGGTGTATATAATGATAATGCAGTTGCATTGGCTAGGCATTAAGGATCACACAGGGAGATTTCCCTCAGAGGCTGAAAAGCAAAGTGAGGCTTGTTGTAAAAGGAGGGTGTGTTTAGTTATAGGCCCTTTAACAGGAGGACCTTGGGGCTTAAGGTGTTGTAGGGGGTTGTAATAAGTTTGAAATAATTTGTTAGCTGGATTGGCCCTGGAGGTAGGATAATTGCCAACCAGGGTGTCAGCTCTTTCAAAAAAGGAAGCCCCTTTTCGGAGTTTATAAATTAGGGTTATGCTCCCTGTTAAAAGGTTATGAAGGGGTGCAGGAAGGACTGAGTAAGCTGAGGAAGACAGCTATAAGCACATCCAGCATTCTGGAGCAAAGGAAGAGTTTGCTTGCAGCAAGAGGGACTGTGTAAGGTTTATAGAGCGTTCGAACTTGAGAGCAGTGAGGAATGGTTGTATTGGTGAGTTTGACATACTTAGGGAATTTATATTGAAAAAAAAAAAAAAAAGCAAGCAAAAAGAGAAAAGGGTTACCTGGCTAGGAGTAAAGTCCTGGAAAGTTCCTTCAAGCCATAGGTCCCATAGAATAGTAAGGAGCTGATCAAGATATATAATGGGAGTTTCATAAGGGTACCACTGAAGGTCTGTAGCAAGGTTGGTTAGGAAGTGGTGAAAGTTTGGGGGAGAAAAATGTTAGAAAGATACATAAGCAGTTTACGTGAATTTCTTTTCCTTTTCCTCTGGGATTCGGGTAAGGTGGAGGGAAACGGGTCCTGAGGAGACACAAGAGAAGGCTGAAGGGGTTTTAGATTTGGTTGTTTGGGTATGTGGTGAAGGGAAGTCAGTTTTCTTGAGAGAAGTATAATGAATCCAGTTAGGGAGTCCCTGCAGTTTTGCTGCCATGGGTGTGGTAAGGATGATCTGGTCAGGTCCCTTCTATTTAGGTGTGAGGCGGGTATTAGGGGTAGGGCTGGGACCTTTTACCAGGACCCAATCTCCTAGCTGTAGGAAAGGATTAGGGGAGTTGGCTACAGGTTGTGGCAGGTATTTGTCAGCATATTCCCAAATGAAATGGCGGACAGTATGTAGAAGAGGGCAAATGGGAGGAGTTGGTTGAGGTGGTGCTTGGCCATGAGGTGGAACAAAGGGGGCGAGTGGTCTCCCACACATGAGCTCAAAGGGACTGAGCATTAAGGGCTTACATGGGAGTGCCCAAATTTTTAGGGGGGCCAAAGGTAAAAGTGTAACCGAAGGTAAAAGTGTAACCCAGTCTTTATGTGTTTGGAGTGAGTGAGTAGCTGGTGAGGTGTTTTTTGAATGTCATTCATTTTTCAACCTTTCCTGAAGATTGAGGTCGATAGGGGATGTGTAGCTTCCAGGTGATTTGTAGAGCTTGTGCAAGTGTTGGAGTAATTTGAGAGATGAATGCAGGACCTTTGTCAGATTGAAAAGAAGGAGGCACCCCGAACCTGGGGATGATTTCTGTTATTAATTTGGAGGTTACAGTAGAAGCCCATTTGTTGGTTGTGGGAAAAACTTCGATGCATCCCAAAAAGGTATCAACCAATGCTATAAGAAATTGAACCTTTTTAACTGGGGTCATATGGGTAAAATCAATTTGCTAATCCTGTCCTGGAAGGTGTCCCCTGGCTTGATGGGTGGGTAAGAAGGGGGTGGAGTATTGGAGCGGGGTGAAGCTTTTTGGCAAATAGAACATTGATGGGAAATGGCTTTTAGCTGTTCCTTTATATCTGGGGTTATGTGTATATGGGAACTTAAGAAATGTAGAGGGGAATGGCTGGCGTAGAAGAGATTGTGAATGTCCCATAAAAGAGTTGTTTTTTTCAGGGTCAGGTAGGACTAATTTGTTTTCTATGAACCACTATGGGGGGTTGAATTGTGCCCTTACTGTTACTAGTTGTTGTATTTGGTGTTCTGGATAAAAGGAGGGGATATGTTGTATGAGGGGAAATAGATATTGGGAGATTGGATGATTGGTTGAGGTTTGTTTTGCCCAATAGTCAGCCTCACGGTTTCTTAAAGAAATGTGGCTTTCATCTGATTGATGTCCTTTGCAATGGATAACTGCAACCTTTCCTGGAAGTAAATCTGCCTTTAGTAAATGATGGACTAGTTTTCCATTAATGATAGGAGCTCCCTTAGCTGTGAGATAGCCCTGCTCACTCCAAATTTGGGCATTGGAATGGATGATGTTACAGGCATATTTAGAATAGGTGTATATATTAACTTGTGTGTTTTTTTGCTAGGGTTTGTGCTCTTATTAGGGCAACTAATTCTGCTTGTTTGGAGGATGTGCCCAAAGGCAAGCGGGCAGCCTCTACGACTCACTCTTGTAGGTGGGAGAAAGTGGGTATCATCATGATATCCCTCAGTGATGACATATCCTGCTTGGAGGGGATGGTTTTTTGATGTGCTGCCATCTATAAACCAATCTGGGGCTCCCTTTATGTGAGTGGGAGTAAGGTGGTGAAACATGGTGAGATAACTTTCAATTAAATCAGAGCATGATTGTTGATTGGGGTCCAAAATTGATGTTGAAGGCAAAACAGTGGCGGGAGTGGGGGGAGCATCTATGAAGAGAGATAGAGGGTTGGAGGAGAATTGAATGTAAGGCTTGCAAGCAAGAGGATGAGATGGAGGTGGGTGCTTTATGGCTGAGCATATCTTGCAGACTGTGAGAAGAAAATACCTGAAGGGGTTCATAGAACGTGAGTTTTTGTGCCTCAGGGATACTCAGAGAAGCTGTGGCCAAAACTTTTAAGCAAAGGGAGTCAGCCTTTGTAAATGGAGTCTAGTTGTCTTGAAAAATATGCCACTGGTTGGAGGGAATCTCCCATGGGTTGGGCTAATAGTCCAAGGGCCTGATTATGAGAACTATGTAAATATAGATGAAAGGGTTTCAGGGGGTTTGGAAGGCCTAAAGCCGGGGTTTGTAATAAGGCATATTTTAGGTGAGAGAAAGCATGATAAAGGTCTGGAGTGGGAGTGAGTGGTTGGTCAAGATTTCCTTTTGTGTGTTCATAAAGGGGTTTAGCAATAATGGCAAAATTTGCTCTCCATAATTGGAAATATCCCACTAATCCGAGGAAAGAAAGTAAGTCCCTTTTTGTTTCAGGAAAAGGGATTTGTTGAATGCCTTGCTTTCACACTGGTGGAATTTCTCAAGTATTTGGAGTTACAATTAATCCTAGGTATGAGACTTTTAGAGAGGTTAATTGGGCCTTCCTTTTGGACAGTCGGTACCCGCATTCAGCCAAAAAATTTAAAAGCCTGGTGGTGTGTTGAATAAATGGTCTAGAGAGGGGCTGCAAAGAAGTACATCATCCTTGTACTGAAGCAAGATGCTAGGTTGTAGAGGTAGTTGGGAACGGCCCAAATGAAGTGCCTGATTGAAATTGTGAGGGCTGTCTCTAACCTCTGGGGGAGGAGAGTCCAGGTGAGTTGTTGGGAATAGCCTGTGTCAGAGTCAGTCCAAGTGAAAGCAAAAAGTTTTTGACAGGAGGAATGTAGAGGAATAGTACAAAAGGCATCCTTGAAGTCCAATACTGAGAAATAGCTAGTGTTGGGAGGAATTCTCAATAGGAGGGTGTAGGGGTTTTGGACAACAGGATAAACAGGAACAATAACAGAGTTGATTTATTGCAAATCCTGAACCAGTCTATAGGAGCCATCTAGTTTTTTGGTGGGAGAATAGGAGTATTCTGGGGAGAATGGGTGAGGATTAAAATATTGGGAGCCAAAAGTCGGGAGATGATGGGCTTGGGTCCCTGTAATCCATTAGGATTGAGGGGATATTGTGAGACTACTGTATAGCACTTAGGATCCTTCAGTGAAATTTGAATTGGAGAACGGTGGGTAGTTATTATGGGGGAGTCAATGTTCCATACTATGGGATTTACCTGGTTGAGAAATTTGGGTTTTACATCTATTTGATGTGGAGTGTCTGAGGAAGGGTTTTGTTCTTGACATAATAATAAGTGTGGCTTTGTGGCTTTGGTGTAGGGCCCATAAATGAATGATTCCCCCTAGTTGTATGGGATGTCCCTTCCTAGTAAAGGAGTGGGACAATGAGGAATGACCAAGAAAGAGTGAGTGAGGGTGACTCCCTGAAATGAGCAGTATAGAGGTGGCATTTTGTATGGGGTTTCTTGTATGCCCTTCATGCCAACAACAGAAATGGATCAACATTCTAATGGGCCTTGATATTCAGTTAATACTGATAGACTCGCCCCAGCATCCCGGAGAAAGGAAATAATCTTACTGGATACCATCCCAATTACCCTGGGTTCGGTGGACTCACTTTTCGTGGGGGTGGAGGATCCTGGGCACCCTCAGTCTTCTGTTGTCAGTGCCAGCAGTGAAGAGATTTCCTCCTGTGATGCTTGGGGGGCCTCATTATGAGCCACACTTGAATGGGGAGGGTGTCCCTGTTGGGGGCAGTCCATTTTCCAGTGTCCCCAAAGACCACAAGTTGGGTACAGTTTGGTGGGGCACTGGGGGTTAGGACAAGCCTTTGCCCAGTGTCCAGGGTTGCCACTTCAGAAACAGATTCCCGGAGAGGTGAGAGAGTTTCCCTTTGGGGTATTGGGGGGCTTTTGTGTAACTGACTTTTGGACAGCAGAGGTAAGCATCTGGTATTTTAAACGGAGATGTCTGTCTTTTTAAAATTTTTTGTTCCTCATCTCTGCTATTAAAGACATGGAAGGCTGCATTTAGGAGGTCCTGCTGAGATATTTGGGGACCCTCCTCTAACTTTTGTAATTTTTTTCCAGATATCTGGGGAGGATTGGGAAATAAATTGGAGGTGGAGAAAAGTTTGCCTTTCTCTAGATTCTGGGTCCAGATTGGTATATTTTAGCAAAGCTTCAGTGAGGAGTGATAAGAAAAGGGCAGGATTCTCCTGGGGCTCCTGTGTAATTTCTCTAAGTTTCTCTTAATTAACTGTCTTATGGGCATTTTTGCCCATGGCCGTGAGGAGACAGGAAATCATGTGGTCCCTTTGCCTGATGCCATTGTCTCCATGTTGGTAAGTCCAATCTGGATCTCTAAAGGGGATTGCATCATTGGCCACTGGATTTTGTATAGGAGCTTGGTTATGCTCTTTTTCATCAGGACTGAGGGTGGAGGTTAGAATTATATAAATATCATGACAAGTTAAATTAAAGGATTGGGTTACATGCAGGAATTCCCTGAGATAGTGAGAAGGATTTTCAGAGAAAGACCCTAGATGCTGTTCGATCTGCGACAAATCAGACATGGAGAAGGGGCATAAACATGAGAAATACCTTCAGCCCCAGCCACTTCCCAGAGAGGGAGAGTGGCTGAGGTGGTTTGATTGGTAGTTGTTGAATGGATAACAGGTGGAGAACAATGAGGAGCAGGGTTTGGGGCTAAAGGCTTGGGGGCAGGAGGGGTCATGGGGGCAGAAGTTTCAGACAGGCAAGGAGCAGATGCAGGGGGATGAGAATACAGAGGGGGTTCATCTGCCAGGTCAAAAGGGGTTTTGAAGGAAGGGGTTTTGAGGGAAGGGGTTTTGGAGGAAGGGGTTTCAGAGAAAGGAGAGACATGGAGAGGGTTTTCATTAAGAAGAAGGATTTCATGAGGGATGCAAGCTTGATATACGGAGGGTCAGGATCTAAGGTAGAAGAAAGCCTGAATATAGAGAACCTCTTGCCATTTGCCATTCCTGGTTATAAAGTTGTCAAAGTCCCTGAGAATTTGAAAGTCAAAGGTACCATTTTCAGGCCTTTGGTTGTCATTATCTAATTTGTATTGGGGCCAGGCTGTGTTGCAATAAAGGACTAAACGCTTTGGCTTTATGCTTCCCTGTAAGTCAAGTTTGGCAAGGTTGTGAAGAAGACAACCCAGTGTAGAGGACGTAGGAATGTGGGATTGTTTGGCACCCATGTGGACTGGTGAGAAGAAACTGAGGGTGTCTGTTTTTGTTCTAGGCATACCCAGACAAAAGGCGGAGACCTGGAGTCCTCTTTCTAAAGAGGACGGTCAACCTGAGAAGAAACAGTGTGTCCCCAAGATTTCTTGTAGCTTAGTCCCACTGGTTCTCCGAGGACCAGGATGGCAGACCTGACTTTCCTGAGTACTGAGAGAAAGCCAGTGGAGGGCAGATCTTACCAGCTGGCTGGATTAGTGTCTGATGGTGGATGTCCTGGTTGGAATTGGCAAAGGGCCTCTTAGACTGGAGCTGCACAAGGGAGAGAGAGAGAGAGAGAGGAAGAGAGAGAGAGAGAGAGAGAGAGGAGAGGGAGAAGGAGGAAAGGGAGTGAAATACCCATTGCAGGTGGTTGGAGGTGGATTCCCGAGACCTGAGGGTTTTGAGAACCCACTGGGGAGTAGCCCCAGCCAGTGCCTCACAGACCCCTTCAGGTTAGTTTTCTTCCTCACACAAATTGCTTGAAAAATGAAGTGACAGACAAGATGGGGTACATGGCCTGAGACTCTCAGGATCCAGTGAGATGAGCTACCACAGTCCACTGCTTCCTGGGTTGCAAGAGAGTCTCTACCCCCAGCACCCGTCCCTGGTTTTGGCACCAAATGTAAGAGTTAAAGAAAAAGGAAAGAAACATGAGAAATGGTTCAACAGTCAAAGACAGGTTTATTTTGGAGAAATACACCTGAGAGGGGCTTCTGCCCAATTTCAGTCAGGAGCATTCTCTCTTACAGACTAAGAGTATATATTGGTTGTAGGGTGAGAGGGCTTATCACAAGTATGAAATGTTTCGGTGTTGGGGAGACATTTATGGCAGGGTTAGAATGTCTTTGGGCAGAGGGGAGGTTATCTTGGGGCTGACATCTTCCTGGCCAGAGGGAAGTTATCTCGGGGCTAGCATGTCTCTGGTTGGGAAGGGCTTTGGAATGTTTCTGGTTGGACATGTTATTTGTGGTTTATGGTCATGCTGACCTTAGCCATTAGGCTTATGCCCTTTGGATTTTCGTGGTTTTTGATCAAGGTGAAACTTAAAATGGTGGTACTTGTCCAAGATGGCAATGCTCCTGCTCTGTCAGATTCCCCTTTAGTATTTCGGCTGCTGAGAGCACCTTCAGCACATGGCCCTCAGCTGTCAGCCTCCATCCTCCCTAGGATTTCTTCAACTAATGAGAAACATGTGGCTCAAGGTTATGTCCCCTTCCTGAGATGACCCAAACCCAATGACTGATCAATGTGTGACCTTAAGAGATCTGTTCATTTGGGCCCAGCTCAGGATAATTCTGAAAGGCCATCCCAGCTTCAGATTTCCCTATGGAGCTGGCTGAGAGCTACTATTGAGACTGCATTGCAGCTTGATTCTTCCTTTGCCCAATCCTTTTCCTTCCTCTCCCTACTACTGGTGTTTCTCCCAAGAGCCCCCTCTAATAACTTCCTGTATGCTAATTTCCAACTCAGAGTCTGCTTCCCAAAGAAAGCAACCCCTGACAGACCTCTAGTAACAAAATGCTGAAGTAGGTATGAGCCAATGTCAAACTTGAACCTCTGTGCCAAGTCCTTAGAAATGGAACTTCTGAGGTCCACTGTAGCTGCTGACGTTTTAGAGCTATGTCTGGCTCTTGTCTCTTTCTTGGCAGAGCAGTATAAAGAGCTAGTGTCAGAGGGTGGTCAGTAGCAAGAAATAAATAGGCTAGTACACCCACCTTAAATATTGCCATAGAGAGATATTGTTTTGGTAGGACCTTCTGTTCCCCAACTCTTGACATGAGAACTGGGAAGAGTCAAGGCTGCCCTTTTCCAGTCAACTCTGTTGGACCTCTAATCAGACTTCAGTTCAGGTCCTGCAGGAACCCCAAATATTTTTTGTAATCAAGAATGTATTGGGATTTCTGGTCCACTAGTTAATCTGACCCTGTTTTGTAATAACTCTCAATGTGGACACCAAGTTGTGACAATCTCAATCAAATGACATCAACTAGATGTAAGTTACATTCTGAAAAATCCATCTAACACACCTAAAAATGTGGACAACCACACCATCTGTTAGAAAATACATGCAAGTTATCATCATGAGATGGAAGCTCTCCTGTGTTAACTGTGAAATTCACTGAAGGTTTACCATAGTTTCAATGTTATACTGTATATAGTTTTAGCATATTAACTCCAAGACTCTAATCTGTGCCTTTCTGGTGCCTTGTGATAAGAAAAAAAAATTAACTCTAATTTTTCTGTCTACATCTTCTATTGCTAAAACATATCCTTTTTTTGTAACATTGGATTTTTGAAAAATATGATGAAGAAGGATAAAAGTAATGTGCATGCTATTATGCAATACTTATTTATTTTCATGCAATACCATTAATATCCCTGGAATATCCAAACCTGTTCATATATCATCTGTTTTCTTTCTGCCATACACAAAACCTTCCTGCCTTGGAAGGCTTTGATTCTACTGCCCTGAAGCTTCAGAAAGTATGTGTAGGAATACTCTGGAGTGTGTCCACATCATAAAAGCAGAAGGAAAAAAATTGGAAAACAACAACAACAACAACAAAGCAAAGGTATTTTAGAACCTATATCCTCAAATCTCATCTCAGGATCAGAAATGAGAGTAACTACTAGTGGATGATAATGCATGCATTGGCAGATTTTTGATCACTTGGGCCTCTAGCTGGGATTTTTGCTTTGGTTTGTTTTTAATTTTTACCCCTGTGTATTGATGTGTTGATAGTTCAGCTCATCTGAGATCCAAAGAAAAGCAATGCTATAAACTTTCCCAAAAAGTACACGCAGTGACAGTCTCACCTTTGTAAATTAAATGTCTCTAAAGGCCCAAGAACATAGAATGACTATATGACTTTGGTATTGTTCTAAAGCCCCATTGTTTAAGTAAGTTTAATCAAATATCACTGAGCTTGAACTTTTACATAAGTTTTGTTTATACTGCATTGAGAATGCAAAAATGAATGGTCTGGTTCATATTCTCAAGGATTTCCGTTAACTAAGGCAAACGTTTGCTTAATAACTGTTAGACATTGTGGCTAAGATTTAATAAACTAATTTTAAGGAAGCACAGATAAAATATCTTGAATGTCCATTTTAAATAGATACCCCACTTCTATCCATAGGATTTGTACAGCCTTACATCTTTGGTTAGTGTTTGAAGACACTAATTTAAATTGATCATCTCCAATTTAAATAGTCTTTACAAGGTCTTTAATCTTCTCATACATGCTGAAACAATATGGTGTACTGGAAATAACTTGAATTTGGAGTCACAACACATGAATTTGTATCCAAAATCTGTTTCTAATTTACTGAGTCTAAAAGTGATTTGACTCATGCCATGTGGTTTTATCATCTGTAAAAGGGAATGAGACAATTATAAAGAAAATAATAATAATGACGATATGGAATATTTCTTGAACACCTTTTATACGTCATTTCTACATGTTTACAGGTATTATAATTTCTTTGCCTTACCCTTTGAGAGAGTTAATATTAGTCTAAGTTTGCAGATAAGAAAATTGATTACAACAAAAGTTAAGTAGTTTACAGAAGATTAAGATAGTTTTCAACAAGTAGCCACCAAGACTGGAAGCAAAGCAGTCTGATTCTCTTAACCACTATTTTGCAGCTAGTATAACCTGATATGTCTACCTTAAAGGCTAATAATGATGCTCAACTGAGATATATGTGAATACTTTGTAAACTATAAACTTTGTAAACATGTTCATACAGATTTTAGTTGCACAGTAAAGATAGTTAACAACAATTAACATTTGCATATAATTGTTAAACTCATATCATGTATAATTTAGTAATAGAGTATGTCAACCAGCATTTAATGTTTAGAATATCAAGGGAACTTCCGGGAATTTAAAAGATGGAACTACTACATAAAAATGAGCATAAATAGCCTGACTCCTTTCTATAATTCTCTTTGCCTTGGAGCCGACTTCAGTAGAATGTTTATCTAAAATTAATTCAGTCTTCTTCAGAATGGCAGTCTTTACTTCTTCTTTCCAGACTTCACCAAAATGACAGTAAAGAAGTATAAAAGAGAATACTTCTATACAGAACTAAAGAGAGGATAAAGGGCCAGGGGTTGACCAGAGATTTTGACAAGTATCTGAAAGACTGAAAGCATAAGGAGTTATTTTGACAGATGAAACAGGGGTGGATGCCATAGCTTATGACACAGAAGAAAGCAGAAGGGGAAGAGGCAGCTGCAAAGGCTCTGAAGATGGAGGGATTCTGAGCTAGGAGTCATCAGGTATAAAGAGGTGGAGTGGGAAATGAGGTGGAACTCACAACGACTAATGGAAATACCATCTCAGAAATAGCTACAACAGGTATGCCACCCAACACCCCCATAAGGGGAGACAATCTCAACTTTCAGACGGAAGAATTACTCTTATAAAGGAATTGAATGGTCTGGAGACTTTGTGTAGTTCTTGGGTGCCATATAGCAAAGGCCTTCTTCTTTTGACAATAGGAGAGATACTCAACCTGCCTCTCTTGTTTCTGTCCTTTTATTATCCAAAATAAAGCTCCTTCATGGATGATACACCTTCTCTCTTAAGCAGAGAAGGAGATTGACATAGCACCAGAAGAAATCAATAACAACTGCTTTTTAAAAACACAATGTGTTCTTACATTTCTAAGTGCAAATGTATAATCTAAGATTACACAGCATTTGACAAAACCAACTCACAATAGAAGCACCCAATGTAATATTTTTTTTAAAAGACTCGAGAAGAAAAAAGATAATTCAAGGAACAGAAGATGGTTTAAAACAATGCTATTGGCCGGGCGCGGTGGCTCAAGCCTGTAATCCCAGCACTTTGGGAGGCCGAGACGGGCGGATCACGAGGTCAGGAGATCAAGACCATCCTGGCTAACACGGTGAAACCCCGTCTCTACTAAAAAATACAAAAAACTAGCGGGGGAGGCGCGGGCGCCTGTAGTCCCACCTACTCGGGAGGCTGAGGCAGGAGAATGGCGTAAACCCGGGAGGCGGAGCTTGCAGTGAGCTGAGATCCGGCCACTGCACTCCAGCCCGGCCACAGAGCGAGACTCTGTCTCAAAAAAAAAAAAAAAAAAAAAAATGCTATTTAAAATCCTCAGAGATATTTGAGAAAATATTGCATACATAAAATAAGAATAGAATTTATGAAAGGGAATATGTATAGAAAAAGAAACTTTCCTGAAAATTAAAAATAGAACATGTTAAATATACTCGAGAAAAGAAAGAAAAAATACAATAAAAATTAAGAAATATGAAGATCACATCCAGGAGGTTGAATTTCTGTAGAACTAGAGTTCCAGGAAGATGGAGCAAGAAAATAGAGGGAAAGAAATAAAGAAATAATAGAAGAAAACTTCACAGAGTTTCAGAAAATCATATCTTCAATTTTTAAGAGTCCTATAAATGTCCAGTAGAATAAACCCAGAAAAGCTCTCACTGTGTCACATAACTAAAATATCAGAATGACAGTGACAAAGGCATGATCCTAAAAGCATTTAGGGGATGGGAGTTCAGTGGAGAATGGAAAAAGAAATCATAATGATACTAACTTTATAAACATTAGATGCTGGAAGACAATGGGGGCAATGTCCTCAAAGTGCTGAAGGAACATTTTTTCAGCATAGTATTCTATAACCTGGAAAATTATTAACCAGTTCTAGAAACCAAACAAGGAAAATTTTAGATGGGAAAAGCCTGAAAAGGTTTAGTAATTACACATACTTCTGAAAAAATAAGTTATTTGAGGATGTAGTTTAGCAAAACCAAAAATAGAAGGAATCCAAGAATAAGAATATGAGGGAGACTTGAGAGGCAATAAACTAAGCAATGAAAAGAAATTCCAGGATGGCAATTCTATAAAAGTTTCTAAGCAAACAGGTCAGTATTAAACACAGACATATGAGGGCTCTTTGAAGAATTTCCTTAAGCATGTGGATTTATTTTGACAAAGGGTATGATTTTGAAGTGGGTGGTTTGGTGACTAGGTGAAAACATATGCTGCATTTGTCAACAAGGGAAAAAAGATGGGTGATTAAAAAGCCCAGAGCAGGAAAAAAAAAAAAAGACGAAAAAGAACACAGTCAAAGTAAGGAAGCAAAATAAAATGCTATATAATTTTCACCAAGTGAAGTAGAGAAGGCAACAAGGACAGGAGATTTGAGGGTTCTTAGGGATGACAGGGAAGCTGTGAGATGATGTTCTAACAAGCACAAATACATTCTTTTTAATCTACACTACTAGAAACTAAATGTTCACTAAGTAGAAATAGACTGTTACTAACTACATCTCACAGAAAGTGACCGTTTTTCAAACAAGTGACATATAATAAAATGCATTTAGCACTAAAGCCACTTTGAATATAATTTAGTCTTTGATGATGCAGAAATAATGTAAAGATCATGCAGTGATCGAAGGTCATGACTGTGGATGTCTTGTCCTGATGAGGTATGTAAGTATTGAGTAATTTATCTGGAGGATAAAAAGCAGGAAATAGGTCTTTCTTTTACTGTACACACACACACACACACACACACACACGATACTGAAGTGCAGCATTTGAGATGGCCAGTGTCTTCAAAACAATGACTAGAACTATGAACACTTACACATGTTCTCCATGGGCACTGTAAAGGTAGAAATTGCTCTCTAGAATATCCAACTTATTAATTCATCCATGGCGGGAAGAATGGGAGCTGTGTTCCTCATCTCCATCAATGCTCTACCTTAAACTCCTACTCGCCTGCTCTGTTAGCGTAGAATTTTTGTTTCAAAGGATATCACATGGAGTACTAGAAACGGCATAGAAAGGCCTCAGGGGCCCAGATGTTGGAGTGGAAGGAGGTATATCTAACCTATTCATCTCTACTACTTCAATCTTAACTATAGCTGCTTCTCTCTTATCTGCTTTATCTATTATGTTTCCTGGTCAGTTTGCATTTGAAAAAAGAGTTTGCATCTGGGAAGAAAAAGCTGCCACAAAATAACTACTACATCATGAGTTAATCAGACTGTGAGTCTATCTCCCCCGCTGAAATTTATGATGTGACTTTATGATTGACTTCAGAACAGTGTCTCAGCTGCCACTGATCCTTTGAATCACATGAAACCACCGAGGCCCATAAATACCCAGCCAAGGGCAGTGACTTTCTGTACCCAGTACTATCTAGGGTTACTTTCCTTTGCCCATTAGGATCATCTCCTCCTTGAATTCCTCTTCTAGCATATTCCACCTTTGGTGTCACACACTGGTCTCAGGACCCAACTTGGATACCCTTTCTGTGACATCTCATTGAGCAGCTCTCAACCCATGCCACTTCAATTTCTATGTTGTCTGTCCCACAGATTGCTATAACTCCTGGTTGGGAGTTCCCTTATCAACCACAGACCCAGCCTTGCCCCACCCAAGCTCTTCACTAAGAAGACAGATTAAATACAAAGCTGATCTCCTGTAAACTCAGCTTGTGGTAGGCATGTGAGCAGAACTGGAGCAAGTTCAAATGGCAGTGGGAGATCTGCATGGTAGGCTTCTACCTGACGTAGCCTGAGTTTCAGGAAGTCGTGCCTGCTGAGCATCCTCGAGGGGCCGTGGTTACGCCCACACTATTGCATTCCCTGAAAGGCAAACTCTGTCCTACTTTTTCTGTGACTCACTCGGTGCCTGTTCCCTCTTGGAATTAACCCAAGGAAAAGAGTCCTCTCAGCAAAACAAAGTTAGCTTGCTTCCTTGTGTGTGGCCTGCTTATTATTTTTTAGAGCTAGACTTCAGAAGTGCAGAGCAGCCTGAGGGCCCTTTTTCTCCATTTTGTTTTGTGTGTCTTCTTAAAAATCGTATCTTGGCTAGAGCTACTGTTTCTCCCTTGGTAGTTGTATAACTCACAAGGTGAATGGTGATACCCTGAAAGATCAACAGGAATACCCTCAGGGTAAGTAAAAAGAATATCGTATATAATAAACATGCTCCCCAGAACTGGAACAGAAGCCTCGGGAAGAAGGACAGGCATTCTATCTTGGTTGTGGGCAAATGGGAGCAAGAAGGGCAGAAGTATTAATACTTCAGAGTAACCTTAGGACAAAGTTTACACCCAATAGGTACTTGGGAGTTGGAGGAGAGTTATCTTTGAAAAGTGCCCTGAGATGGGAATGAGATGACAGGCAGAATATGTCCTCATTCCTCTGAATGCCCCACTATTCTAACCTTATACTAGCTCCATACCAAATTCTAAATATTTGATTTTACAGGTCTTATCCTGAGTTACCTAGGAAACAGTCTGGGGCAAAAGGCTTACTTGCTAAACTTTATTGAAGGGAGAAAATTAAAAAAAAAAAAAAATAGGAGTGAGGGGAAAGGAGGTACCAAAGTAGGGAGGGCAGGAGAAAAATATTCAAGGATATGTTTTTAAACTAGCCATTGCTTTGTAACAAGTGTAGGCAATTTCTTAGTCTTATGAGACATCTTCCAAAAGGCTGTCAGAACCATTACATCTCAGAACAGTTCATTATGGTGGAAGAAAGGGGAATTTATCTTCTGGCTCCCATCTGTCCACTATCTTTCATTAGTCCAGTTTGCTTTATGGAGTATTAATTTCCTGTAGTGGATGATGTGGTGTGTAGGACCTACGTGCTTCTTCCTCCAGTTGCCAGAAATGTTGGGTTCTAATGGCTCATAGCGATCCCTCTCAGGGAATAGCCCTAGGCCCACGGTCAGTAAACAATTTTTTTTTTTTTTTTGCAAAACGTCACATAGTTACTATTTTATGCTTTGCAGGAAATTTAGTCTCTGCCACAGCTATTCAAGTCTGCCATTGTAGTGTGAAGGAAATTGTAGGTAATACATAATTGAATAAGTGTAGTTGTGTGCCAATAACATTTTATTTACAGAAAAAGGAGGCAGGCAGGCTATGGCCCACAGGTCAACCCCTGTCCTTGGCTAAAGGGAACTGCTTTTCCTAAGGTCATTCCCCTCTCCAGGGATAGCCCGTATCCAATGTTTGATTGATGAGAGACAGGTGAACAAAGGCTCTTCCCATTCCCCTAATTCAGAACATCTCTGAAGAACCATCCCAGCCCCAGAGCTCCCTATGGTCTAGGTCATTACTATGATTAGGTTGAAATTCAAACTTTTCCCTACATCCAGTCTGGCAAGCAGGCTTCCCTCAATTCCATATCAGCAACTTTGTTTTGGTGGAGCTCCCCGATAAATTTCCTGCATACAAATCCTCTTCATACATTTCCTGCATACAAATCCCATTCTCGGAGTCTGCTTCCTCCACAATCCAACCTAAGTCGCTCCCAACACAGGACTGCTCTTATCAGCTGTTGGGAAAGCCACAGTCCTCATCTAGGGCACAGATAGGGTGATCTTTTTTTTACTAGTTAATCTCTAACAGTGGACAGGGCAGCAGCAATTACCTGCTTCGCTCCATGATGACAGGGACAAGGCAAGCTATTGCTAGGGCCACTCTGAGCAGAAAGCAAAGACAGAGTAAAGCTCTGGCAAGGCACATAAACTGAGCCTAGTACATATAATTTTGAAGGGAGGAAAATGTGGTGTTCCAACTCCTCTATCTTCCCATATCACTCTGTTTTCTCTCCTTTTTTAATAAAAATGACTACTATTTTTCTCTCTTTCTATTGATTTCCCTCCCCTCCACTCCCCTCCCCTTCTCTCCACTCCCCTTCCCTTCCGTTCTTTTCCTCTTATCCCCTGGCAGTATCATGATTTAAGTAATAGTAGACTTGAAGGAAAAGGAGATAAATTTAGAGGAAATTAAGTATGGCCTCCAAGTATAAGTGAAAGAGATACCTCTGGCTGCGTTATTTACTAGCTGCCTGACTTTATTTATAAGGGCCAGTAACCTCAACTATAACATGGAGACAGTAATACTTGATTTGCCTGCATATTTTACAGAGCATTGTACCAAATTATGGGACATGTATTATATCACTATGGATGGGCGTTTCATGTATACAGCTGTGTATGTGTTAAATCTATTAAAGCTAAAAGATTCCATGAGCCATTTCTTCAAGATGTCACCTATTCAAAGAACACTTTTCTTGACCTCACTAACCAATTTCTAATGTGTTTTGTGTATTTCTAAAAAAAGTGAAAGATCAGGTCCTGCAAGCAGTATCAAGTGTCAGGAATTCTCACTGAGGATAGTTCGGTCCCCTGAGGCTGTTAGCCAAGGTTGCTGAACACAGGTGGCCTAAGCAGTCACGTCATGTGATTATTACCTGATGCCACTTAGGCTCTTCTTGGGTACAGAGCACTGGGAAAAATCCACACTGAACCCAAGGGAAGCTGGGGGACTTTCTAGAGGTGGAAGCAGATAACAGCTGCTAATTCTGCTCATTGTGCATTTTCGGCAGAGCAGTGAGGTTTCTTGAAAATTGTTTTAAGAAGTCGGACTTACAAATGCACTTTGTTAAAATTCACACTGGCTGTAAATGTCAAAGGCAACTTCAAGATCTTACTTAACAAAAGAGAAGAGAAGCAAGTTTGGAGAATGAAATGAGGGGCAGGGTTACATGCCTTGTTGTTGATACTCCATCCCAGCCCAATGCCCTGAGAAATGGCAGGAAACTGCTGGTGGCTTAGATTATAGGGAGAAAGGTCAGAATGCAAGTAGTTTATTTGGGAGGTGATCCCAAGAAATGTCGGAGAATAATGGGGGACGAGAAACACAGCAGGGCAGGCAGCCAACCACAGGTGTATTATCAAGCTAGTTACCATATGGGCAACCAGAGAGCAGTCCATCTGGGGTACTCTGTGGGGCAGTATAGGACACACCTTAGTTATTCCAACCAAGGGGCAAGAGGTATTTATCCACCAGATCCCATCAGGCACTGATTAAGGACTTCTCTCAGGAAGTGTTTATTCTACCTCACTTGCAACCGACGGTGTGCATGGACAGGGGAGTCTCCTGCCACAAGAGAAGTCTTCAAGCACAGAGATACAGAAGCTAGCAGTTAGAAGTCAGTCAGGGTGCACTAAAACTGGTTGAATCTAGGGGAATATGAAGGTGATATCAATAGTATCTGCTACAACTAAAGTTATTTGACAAATGTGCTAATTTTTAATTTCTGTCTTTCTTTCTTTCTTTTTTTTTTTTTGGAGACAAGGTCTCACTTTGTCACCCAGGCTAGAGTGCAGTGACACAGTCTCAGCTCACTGCAACCTCTGCCTCCTGGGTTTAAGCAATTCTCCTGCCTCAGCCTCCTGAGTAGCTGGGATTACAGGCATGTGCCACCATGCCTGGCTAATTTTTGTATTTTTAGTAGAGATGGGGTTTTACCATGTTGGCCAGGCTGGTCACAAACTCCTGACCTCAAGTGATCCGCCCACCTCAGCTTCCCAAAGTGCTGGGATTTCAGGCATGAGCCACCGCGCCCGGCCATGGTTTCTATTAGTAAAGTTTGTGAGATCATTTTTTGGTCGTGGAGCATCTGTGGTGGACAGACTCTAAGATGGTTCCAAATTATCTCTGCCTCACTATCACATCTTGTATGATCCCCTCCATTTGAGTATGAAAGGGATGTGTGACTTTCTTCCAACCAATAGCGTATGACAAGGTGATGGTATGTCACTTATATGATTAGACTACATACAGTTGTGACTCTGTCGTCCTAGCAGATTCTTTTTCTTCCTGGTTCTGATAAAATCAACCTACCACGTTAGAAAGACCCACATGGTAAGGAAGTGAGGGTGGCCTCTGGTGAACATTCCTCAAGGAACTGAATCCTGCCACAACCACATGCACTCGGAAGGAGATTCTTCTGCATTCAAGCCTCAGATGAGACTCTGACCCTGGACAACACCCAGGCCTCTGAGAGACCATGACACATAGAACCTAGCTAAGTCATGTAGAATCTCTGACTCATAGAAACTGTGAGATATTAAGTGTGTGTTGTTTGAAGATGTTAAGTTTGTGGTAATATTGCTATACAGCAATAGATAACTAATGTAGCATCCTAGGAGAAGACATGGCTAAGAGGATTGGTTTAGTGAGAAGATGAACCTCTGGTGAGTGTTAGGAAGCTTGAGTGTGAGATAAAAAGGACCTGTCCTGGCTAACACGGGGAAACCCCGTCTCTGCTGAAAATACAAAAATTAGCCAGGCGTGGCGGTGGGCACCTGTAGTCCCAGCTACCCGGGAGGCTGAAGCAGGAGAATGGCGTGAACCCGGGAGGCAGAGCTTGCAGTGAGCTGAGATCGTGCCACTGCACTCCAGCCTGGGTGACACAGCAAGACTCCGTCTCAAAAGAAAAAAAAAAAAGGGGACCTGGGGAATGGAACAGGCTAATCAAATCTATACCTGATGAGGTATAGATTTGATCATTCCTTTGGGCAACGGGAAGGGTAATGAAATGCCACTGCCAAGTGAAAAGACATTTTTAGGAAAATGTGATTAGAAGTGTTCAACAACCGCTTCTCGGCCTTTTGGCTAAGATAAAGTGTAGAAGTGTTCAACAAGAATGTTCAATGAGAATGTGTGATTCATGTGTTAGATCCTATTAGACAAAAAAAAGAAGCATGTTCGCACAAAGCTTTGCACATAATAAGACTTTCACAGATGGATTTGAGTTGCCCATATCTGTTTGCTGTAAGTAATGTATGGTTAGGATAATGACGTAGGTGAATTGTGAGTTAAGTGAAGCAGTTAAATGAGGCCCATACTCTCTATGGGAGACTGAGAAAGGGGAAGCACTGTGGTAAAAGTATACAGTAATACCGTGGTATCTGTGGGGTATTGGTTTCAGGACCCCCTTGAATGCCAAAATCCATGGATGTGCAAGTACCTGATATAAAACTACATAGTATTTTTTTACAACCTATGAACATCCCCCTAGATATTTTAAATCACCTTTACATTATTTATCATATGTAATACAATGTAAATGCTATGTAAATAGTTGTTGTATTGGTTTTATTTGTATTTTTTTGTATTGTTGTTTTTAAATATTTATTTCAAATTTTTTTATTTTTTAATTTTTGTGAGTACATAGTAGGTGTATCTATTTATACTATACATGAGATCCCTTGATACAGCATGCAATACGTAACAATCACATCATGGAAATGGGGTTCCTGTCACCTCAAGCATTTATCCTTTGTGCTGCAGACAATCCAATTATGCTCTTTTAGTTATTTTATAATGCACAATTAAATTATTACTGACTGTTTTCCCTCTGTTGTGCTAGCAAAGTACTAGGTCTTATTCATTTTTTTCCATTTTTTTGTACCCATTAACCATCCCAACTTCCCACCCCCACCCCAAACTCCCCTTCCCAGCCTCTGGTAACCATCCTTCTGTCCTCTTTTTGTCCATGAGTTCAGTTGTTTTTATTTTTAGTTCCCACAAATAAGTGAGAACATGTGATGTTTGTCTTTCTGTGCCTGGCTTATTTCACTTAACATAATTATCTCCAGTTCCATCCATGTTGTTGCAAATGACAAGATCTCATCCTTTTTTACGGCTGAATAGTTCTCCATTGTGTATAAGCACCACATTTTGTCTATCCATTCATCTGTTGATGAACACATAGTTTGCTTCCAAATATTGGCTGTTGTGAACAGAGCTGCAACAAACATGGGCCTGCAGCTATCTCTTTGATACACTGGTTTCCTTTCTTTTGGATATATACCTAGCAGTGGGATTGCTAGATTGTATGGTAGCTCTATTTCTTGTTTTGAGGAACCTCCTAACTGTTCTCCATAGTGGTTTTACTCATTTACATTCCCATCAACAATGTACCTTTTCAAATATTTTTGATCCATGGCTGGTTGAATCTGAGGATGCACAATACAGGGATACAGAGAGCCAAACTATACATTATGCTGGCTACCTGTCCCAGGAGTACTCTTGAAGGAAGAGGACAGGAGGCTCCCACTGGACACATGGGATCCAACATCACACTCCTAAAAGGAGATCATGTAATTGTGCTTTTTTTTTTTTTTCATTTGATGTAATACTAAGATAATGCACACAATAAAGGGTGAATGTCTAAGTGGCAGAAAGATGTGGTATAATGGTCAGGACCATGTGGGAATAATTTTTCACTAAGGCTGATTTTATTTTTCTTTAGCTACAGAATCCTATAGCAATAGATATTTTGTGTGTTCAGGAGAGGAAGAGAAATAGGAATTTTCCCATCTGTAATCTATACTTTCTACATATGAACTAAAATATCCTCTTTTCTCTTTCCTCTGCCATTTTGTGATGGTTGAATTTCTTACTCATATTTCTGAGGCTTAAGCTCCAAAACCATTATTGTTTTGTAGCTAAATGAAAGATTTAAGTATTTCTGTCTGTGGCATATCCATGGTTGATGCAGGGATAAGGAGTGAGCAGAGGAAGAGTGTTCTAACCCCCAGAATACAGTGTTTTAAATCCACCTCTAAGATTGAGGCTGAAAAAGCCTATTTATAAAATACCTTTAAAATTATAGAGTTCCTTCTGTATTTGAAAGTACTGTCCGGAGTCTTCTGGAATAATCAAAGAAATAGCTGATAAGAGCTTAGCAAGCATTTGAAGCACTGAGCTAGCACCATCAAGACACTTCGGGATTGAACAATTGGTGGAGAAATCATCCCCAGAACAATTGATTTTTTGGTACATTCAACAACTGCCTAATAGTCACAACCGTCAACTTAAGGGGGAAATATACACTACCATATAAACCTCCGGATGTGCTTTACAATAGCTACAATTTCAGAGAAATGAGATCTTATTTAAAAGATAGATTCTTAAAGCAGTTGCAATTTTTGAGTAACGCTAATGCGCAGGGGAGGAGCTGACTTCTGTAACAGTACTTTATTTCTCTGTAAAAATGCTGCTCAACAACCCACATCCCACTTCTTGTTTTGTACAATTTTTGCTGCCCAAAGTAGGGTGCAGGGAGACAGGAGGAACTTGAAAAATCAACACAAAGATGGAATCACAGAGTGCCCCAGCAAACAGGATCCCTTCCTGATGACTCAGTAGCCAACAATCTTCTTATCCAACATGTTTTTAAAATTTGGACAACATACAAATATCTTTTAAAGGGGAAGAAAGACTGCACGTTAGTGTTATCTTTACTATTTCTTCTTGTGTTATTTAAATATGTAGGGACAAGCACTAGATGTGGTAGGCCATTTTTGCATTGCTGTAAAGTAATACTTGAGGCTGGGTAATTTATAAAGAAAAGAGGTTTAATTGGCTCATGGTTCTACAGACAGTACAAGAAGTGTAGTGCCTGCATCTGCTTCTGGTGAGGGCCTGAGGAAGCTTACAATCATGATGGAAAGGGGAGCGGGTATCCCACCTGGTGAGGACAAGAACAACAGAGAGATGGGGGAGGTGAACACACTTTTAAATGACCAGAGCACCTGTGAACTCAGAGTGAGAACTCACTTAACACCAAGGAGGTGGCACCTAGCCATTCATGAAGGTTCCACCCCCATGATCCAAACACCTCTCACCAGGTCCCACCTCCAACACTGGGGATTACATTTCAGCATGAGATTCAGAGGGGACAAATACCTAAGCTATATCACTTACGTATAATAAGCTGCTTATATGTATTGTCATTCCACCAGTATAAGTAAAAAAATAGATTTCCAAATGAAAAGTGAGCAAAACTAGGAAGTGACAAAATACAAATTAATAACATTTATGTAACAAATAAGATGATAAAGGCAAACTGGTATTTACGGTTTAAATCTTCATTCATTCATGTGTTTGTTTGTTCATTTGACAAGCACTGGATGAGCACCTGTCGTTCCCAATGGTGCTTTTCTAGGCACTCCAAATATATCTGTAAGCAAAATAAAATTCCCCATCTACATGAAGCTTACATTCTAGTGTTATAGACAGATAGAAAACCAAATAAATAAGTGAAATATGTAGTGTGTCAGATGATATTGAGTGCTAAGGAGAAAAAAATCTAGAGAAGGGGAGATTTGAGAAAAGGGAGCTGCAATTTGTAATTTAGGAAAAGCCTCATGGAGAAGGTGGTATTTGTATAGAAAACTTGAAGCAGATGAAAGAATGAGTATTTGGGTGTTACTGAGTGAGGGAAGGGTCAGTGTTCCAGAGAGAGGGAACAGTGGGTGCAAAGGCTCTGAGGCTGACGTAAGCCTGTTTTTGACTTGCCTCTTTTTCAAACTACTGTAAAACCTCTGCTCTTACTGTGTTGGCTATTAGGTCATTTGTCTTTTACTGGAGGATAATGATATCTTTTATATATTACATCTACTTCATTTTCAAAAATTAGGCAATAACAGTAAAGTGGTATTATTTAACAGTAATGTGATAGTAAACCTAATTATACACATGCAGGTATTGAAATACAGTAACAGACCACATTAATTGGTCGGTGAGATTATAAAGACTATGCTTAATTGAATATATTCATATTATTATCAAAATCTAAATGTAGAGTTAGTAAATTCGCATAAAAATGCTTACAGATGTCTGATAACAAGACCGTAGACCCTCTGTGGCCCGAGGAACCCCATTTCAAAAAACAAGGAGGGACCCCTTTTAAGCCTACCTTCTAACTGGTTGATTCGAGGTCATCTGTTGCACTAGTGAATATGGAGATACAAGATTTCTTCACTTTGGCCCCTATAATATTACTGAATATGACTCAACACATGGTTTGGGGAATGTACAGGGCACATGGCTAGAAAATAAGTTCCAAAAAACAATCTTAGTTCTTTTGTTGTCATACCCACCTACGAGAATTGCTTCTGTGATTTTAGACCATGTGCAGCCCAGATTCTCTGCCCATAATTATCTAGGCAGGAAACAGCTTTGTTGATTTTGCAACACCGAGAGGAGATTGGAGAGTAGTTTGGGCAAAGCAGCTTCTGCAGCATTTCTATTAGCCCACAATTCTGCAGCTGAGACAAAATGGAGACCCTGAAAATAATTCTTGTGAGGCTACCTCATTAGTCATGTGACAAGACTGGCTTCAAGGTTGAGGTGGGAGTGGCCAATGAAGCAATGAGAACACTCTTTGCCCATGCTTTTGGAAGCTACACTAGTTTTGATGAGGGTTCTGAGAAAGTTTTCCAAAATGCATAACATAAGAGAGGTACACAGGTCATCAGCATTAGGAATGAATGTAGCTGGCAATATCTGTTACAATAACTGGTGCCTATCTGTGACATTTAAGATGAAATTGGGAGAACTCCAAGATATTTTGAGAAAGAATTGAGCATAGTGAAAAAAAAAAAAGAAAAGAAAAGAAAAGAAAAGAAAAGAAAACATTCTTGCCATGAAATGGTCTGGAAAAATGGATATGTATGTTAAATTAACTTTTTTTTTTTTTTTTTGGATACAGGGTTTTACTCCAGTTGCCCAGGCTGGAGTGCAATGGCACTATCTGGGCTCACTGCAACCTCTGACTCCCGGGTTCAAGAGATTCTCCTGCCTCAGCCTCCCAAGTAGCTGGTTAAGTAAAGGGTGCATGCCACTGTGCACAGCTAATTTTATATATATATATATATATGTTTTATATATATATATATGTTTTATATATATATAATTATGTACTCTCTCTCTCTCTCTCTATATATATATATATATGTAGAGTAGAGACGGGGCTTCACCATGTTGCCCAGACTGGTCTCGAACTCCTGGGCTCAAGCTATCCACCCACCTCAGCCTCCCAAAGTGCTGGGATTACAGGCCTGAGCCACCATGCCTGGCCAATGGGTATGTATTTTTGATTAACATTTCTTAATTAACCTTACATGGAAAAGCAGATGATTTTGGTAGGCTATCCTGACTAATCTGGACTGCATGGAACTGCTTAAAGGTAATTTTCTCATCAGGAGTAATTATTTTCTAGGACTAGGCTATAATCTTGACATGATAATATGATTACTGCCTCTTAAAATAACAAATTTTATACGTACAAAAATCTTGTCTCCTTTACTCATACTACATGCTGATACCGTTATCATCATCACCACCACTTTGCCTCCACCGCATCCCTCCACACATCAGATATACAAACACACATTTAAGAGAACTGTCTGGGATCCCATAGGATTAACATAGTGTTCATAAGCATCAAGAGGTAAGAAATGAAGATTTCACATCCATACTTCCATAAAGTATCAGAAGACACATGGTGTTGGCATATGATATTACAAAGATAGTATAGCATAGTGGCGAGGAGCAGGGGCCCTGGAGGCAGACTGCCTGGGTTGAAATCCCAGCTACTATTAACCAGCTATGTGAGTTACTTAGCCCTCTGTATGCCTTGATATGATTATCAGTAAAATGAATTGAATAATTTTACCTAAGTCATGTGATTGTAAGAATTAAATAAATTACTGTATGTTAACCACTTAGAACAATACCAGCATACAGTAAACATTATAGAACTAAATAGAAATAAAGAAAGAAAGAAGGCTTATCTTAGAAAAAAATAGTAAGTGGATTATTACAAATTGTTAAGACATGACGATAGAACTATTTACAATAGATCTATTTATAAATCATTTGATTCCTGAAGTAATAGCAAGATCTTTATTTTTCAATTTGTGTAAGATTTTGGTTATGTAGATGACATTGTTTTTTGAGTAGAATGCAATCAATACCTTGGAACTATTTGGCATTTTATTCCCCTAACGTGAAGCATGAGTTGTAAGAAAAAATAATCTATATTCATGAAAGTGCACTAATAGGCTGAGAAATCAACAACTGCTTGACATTCATGAAATGTCTTTTTCAGTGTATCATGAAGTAGCTCAGGAATAGGCATTGTTTGAAGAATAAAAACTTGCTACAGATTAAGAACAAGGAAGACTCAAATATCCTTCATTCCTTACTTTATATGTTATAAACACTGATGCTGTGGTATGCTGCTAAGATACTACCTTCAGGATTAAAGTACTCACTCCCTCAGGTTTTGGGATTGTTGGCAACATACATCCTTTAGCTGTTAACCCTTTCTAGAAATTGCTTTCTGCTGAAGAGATCTGCCTCATCCAAAGTCATACTCCCTTTCTGTGGGGGAACTGATACCCAATGATTGGTATATCTGGGTGTATGAAGACTCGACCCACTTGCTCCAGTTTGAGAAAGTTCTTCAGGGCCATCCCAGGTCTTCAGGTCTCCATACAATTGGCTGAGGCCACTTGCATCCCCTGGGATGGTTGATATGTGCCCAATATTATCTGAAAACTTCTTTGTGTTAAGCTGGTTCAAATGACAAAAGTCTATGTCTGTTGCTATTTCACAAAATAAGCTTTGTCTCATCTATGACCTTTACCCTCAATAGATTTTATATTCTTTTGAAAATTATTTCAAATTTTGGTCAAGAATGGATATCTCTTGCTAGATAATTTTCTTGGGCATTAACAATAACAAAATTTTACAAGGCTGGACAGTGGCATAGAAGTTGAAATGACATATGGAGAGAGAGAGAGTACACAAGGAAAAAGAAGGCACTGGGCATATATGTGAAGTCATCTTGGAAATAGATTCTTCAGCCCCAGTCATCCCAACTGATGCCACATGGAGTCAGAAAGAGCACAACTGAGCCCTTCCTGAATTCCCAACTCATAAAACCATGAACAAAATAAAATGACTCTTTCAATCCACTATGTTTTTGGAGTAGTTTGTTATGTAGCAGTAGATAACTGAGGCGAATGGATTTGCTAATGACCTGAGTAATTAATCAAATATGCTGGTGAGTATAGAAGGTTATGTACATTATTGAGACTATGGAGCCATTCCACCTGTCTTCAGGTTCTGGCTTTGCCACTTGTAAGCCCTGTGATGTTCAGCAATGCATGCTTCAGTTTCCTCATCTGTAAAATAGAGATAATAACTACCTCACAGTATTGTTGTGAGGATTTAATTGGTTAACACTTAGGAGGTGCTATATAGATTTTAACTATTATTATTGTGACATGTAGCTGGGCCTCAACAATAGCAACAAGTAGAGTGCTCTTTTTTTCAGCATAGTAGGAGTAACCTTGAGATTCAGTGAGAGACGAGATTAAATCCTAGATCAATGATGTATGTGTAAATCTGGAGCTTTTCAGGGCCTCAATTTTTCCATTTGTATTATGAGGCTAGTAATACATATTTTTTAATGTTCTTGTGAGAATTAGATGAGCTAACCTGGTTAAGTACTAGGCTTAGAGCCTGGGAGGCAGTTAGCATTCAGTAATTGCTGACTCCTTTGGCACCCGCCTCACCCTATTTGAATCCATATAGGGTAAAAATCTCTTAGCAGAAGAGAAGAAGAGATTGGCTGGTTTTAAACTCTTCAGCAACATTAAACACAGAGTTTACTCAAGCTTCATGGTGAAAGCCTAGTTCAGTTGTTTTCAAGGAATACCTGGAAGGCTATCTACAAAAGTAACCTGCTGATATCCAGTTTTCTTTTAACGAGATACTATTCTTGTCATACAAAACTATGGTTTGGGTGTCAGTAATAGGCTGAGGATGAGCGGTATCAATTATCTGTTACAACTCAAGGCTATCAATCAAAACATGTATTATTTCCTATGCCCTAGGCAACCAAAGGCATCAAACTAACAAGAACTTGGAGGAGCAAATAAACAGGAATGTGAAGCTACCAGGTTCCCAGGAAGGTATAGCACCAGGGGCTCTTAGTTCCACATTGCACTCTCGTTGGTACCAGATGAAGTGAAAGCATGAGGGAAGTAGTTGAGGGAGAATGCAGCAAAAAAAGAAAAGAAAAGAAAAAAAATTCCCCAAATCGGGGCTGAAGTAAACGCAATAGAGAATCTAAACACTGGACTCTGCTGCAGGTAATAAACAAAGCCTCATCAAAATCAGCTCAAGAAGGCTTGGCTAGTGATTTCCAGAGACTTGCCCCCACCCTGGACAAAAGCATTAAGAAAACTTGAAGTGATGTCTGCTCATGAAAAAATAATGGCAAAGTCAGAAAAAGTAGAGAAGTGAATCAGAATAAATCAACTTTTAAGTGAGCAGTCAGGGACCAGGAAGAACAAAATTCGCAGTACCCGTTTTATATCAGTGTGGAAAACTAGCTCATTTTAACCTGTCATTGTACATAAATCATTCTTCAAGCTTGGTGGAGGCAGGAATTCTTCCTCTAATACGTCATATTTACCTGAAAATGGGTCACCATAAAACGATAATGGTGGTTTTTTGCTAAGGAATATGTCAAAACTATAAAGATTGACCCCCAAGAAGAAGTTAAATGTGAGAGTAAAAGATGAAACATATTCTTAGAGGACATGAAAGCACAATCGAACTCTTCAAACAATGGGGAAAATAAGGGAAAATATGATATTATAGCCCCAGGAGTCCTAGTGAATAGTTGAAAGAACCCATAATTCCAGATTCCTCAAACAGAAGTGATCTAGTGACCTCCATCCTACTTCAAGATCCCAATAAATCATATAATAGCATGGTATTTATTAAGTACTTAATATGTGTCTGGCCCAGGGCTCCTCTTTTTAAATATATGTCTTCATTTAGTCGTTACAATAATCATATGATTGAGGAACTATTTTAACCCTCATTATTTAGGCAAATAAATCAAGACTTAAGAGAAATTAACTTACTGGCCCAAAGTCACACAGCTACCAAATGACTGAGTGGGGATTTGAATTTAAAACTCGTTGACTCCTTGAATCAATATCGTCAAGCTCTAGACTATATTGCCTCTATAAATTCCCTACTATTTATGTGCTCATGAACACTTCCCCAACTTGTCATATATTGTCAAGGAATGAGAATAAGTCATTCCTTGTTCTCAAATAACTTTTCCTTTCTCTATGCTATAACTATAGATTTAAAGAACACAAAGAAATTGATTATATATGATAATAGGATGTGATAGGGCAAGTGCTTTAATAGAGAATTAAGCATATTTTGTACTCTGAACACTTCACTATTTACCGTGTATATAAAGGAGATACATGACAAATGTAAGTCATTGACTGACAAATCACTAATTTTTTTTATTTTTTTTATTTTTTGAGACTTTTATTTTTTGAGACTTTATTTTTTGAGTTTTGCTCTTGTTGCCCTAGCTGAAGTGCACTGGCACTATCTTGGCTCACTGCAACCTCCGCCTCCTGAGTTCAAGTGATTCTCCTGCCTCAGCCTCCCAAATAGCTGGGATTACAGGTGTGTGCCACCACACCTGGCTAATTTTGTATTTTTTTTTTTTAGTAAAGACGGGGCTTCACCATGTTGGTCAGGCTGGTCTCAAACTCCTGACCTCAAGTGATCCACCCGCCTCGGCCTCCCAAAGTGCTGAGATTACAGGAATGAGCCTAATTTATTACTTAATTGACCTTTAAATAAGTGTTTCTAAAAGGACTCCCAGTGGTTCCTGCCTCCTGGTATTCATGCCCTTGTGTAATCTCCTCCTCTTGAGTGTGGGCTGGATTTAGTGACTTGCTTTTAATTAGCAGGATGTGGCAAAAGTCACAGGATGTCCCTTCTGAGATTAGTCCTCTCTCTCTCTCAGAGAGTCCTCACTTTGAGAGAAGCAAACTGCCCTGTTGTGAACTGCCTTATAAACATGTCCATGTGGCAAGGAATCGAGAGAAGCCTCTGGTCAGCAGCCAGCAAGAACTTGAGATCCCCAGTCTAACAAACAGTCCCCAGAAAACTAAATCCTGCTGACAACCATGTGAGTGAGCTTAGAAGCTGATCCTTCCCAAGATGAAATTGCAAGTTCAGCTTACATCTTGATTGCCGCCTTGTGAGTTAGGAGATCCTATCTAGCAACTCCTGGATTTCTGACCCACAGAAACTGGGAGTTGATAAACGTTTTTTGCTTAAAACCACTACGTTTTGGAGTAATCTGTTACATGGTCATAGATAATGAATACAGTGCCCCTCCATTTTGTGACAAAGAGCAGCAGTGCTGTACATGTTTTCATTTAAGGAAGTCCAATTTGAAAAAAAAGTTACACAGGAAATCTTGTTGCCATGGCAACAAGTTACAGGTTTCTTTTTTTTTTTTTTTTTTTTTTTTTTTTTGAGACGGAGTCTTGCTCTGTCGCCCAGGCTGGAGTGCAGTGGCGCGATCTCGGCTCACTGCAAGCTCCGCCTCCCGGGTTCCCGCCATTCTCCCGCCTCAGCCTCCGAGTAGCTGGGACTACAGGCGCCTGCCACCGCGCCCGGCTATTTTTTTTTGTGTGTTTTTAGTAGAGACGGGGTTTCACCGTGTTAGCCAGGAGGGTCTCGATCTCCTGACCTCGTGATCCGCCCGCCTCGGCCTCCCAAGTGCTGGGATTACAGGCTTGAGCCACCGCGCCCGGCCAAGTTACAGGTTTCTTATGCTCAGTATAAACATCGGATGATAATCCCAATGGTTCGGAGCTCACAGATTTCATCTATTAAAAGAGAAATTAAATGTTGAGGAAGGCATAGATGTGGACTTCTCATGTGGCCTTTGCTCCAAGAATTCTACCACAATGGTCTCCTCTGAATTCCAGTGGTTGCTTCAGGACTGAGGAGAAGGGACAGTAGTGGCAGTTATTACATAGTCTTTGAAAGTTAGAGGTAAAGGAAGCCAGCTAGATGAGTCAAATAGAAAGGACATTACTTTGCTTTCGGATACTCTCAGGAGAAATGGTAATGGGAGAATAAGCTGAACACTTTGCATTTGTTAAACCCTTTATTCTTTTCAAGAGACTGTCACGTCTTTATTTCCTTGGCACCTCACAATGACCTAATTAGATAGGCAGGGAAGGCATTGATTTATATTATATGTGGCAAAAGTGTATTTGTGTAATTTTTGCCTTCCATTAAAAAAATAAAAGTAACAATCAGAGAAATGATTCTTCTGATCTCACAAAACCAGTGGGCAGCCAAAGCAGAGTGAGAACCAACAACCCATTTCCCAAGTTCTTAGCCTCTTCTTCCCACTGCCTTTCTCTGCTGGTCAAACTTTCCCCTAGCAAACATTTCTTTTCCTCCCTGGGAAGATAACACTGCTATTTCAGAGGCAGTGACCCTGAGCCACTACGGACACAACAAAGCTTGTATGCCTTTTTCAGGAGTTGTGGGAGACCATCTGTACTTTTCTCTCATTATATCCAAGAGGCCACCTTCACATTTTAAAACTTGGTATCATTCTTGTAACTTGTTCATACAGCAGCACTTTTAAAAATTGTTATTTTAAAATTGTTATTTATTTTAATTTATTTACTTTTAATATTTATTTTAGATTCGGGGTACATGTGTAGTTTTGTTATATAGGCAAATTGCATGTCATGAAGGTTTGGTGTACAGATTACTTAGTCACCCAGTAACAAGTATAGTACCTGATAGGTAGTTTTTCTATCTTCACCCTTCTCCCACCCTCCACCCTCAAGTAGGCCCTGGTGTCCATAGTTTCTTCCTTTGTGTTCATGTGTACTCAGTGTTTAGCTCCCACTTATAAGTGAGAACATACAGTATTTGGTTTTGTGTTCCTGTGTTAGTTTGCTTAACATAATGGTCTCCAGCTCCATCCATACTGCTGCAAAGGACATGATCTTGTTCTTTTTTACGGAGGTATAGTATTCCATGGAATATATGTATCACATTTTCTTTATCCATTCTACTGTAGATGGACATTTACTTGATTCCATGTGTTTGCTGTTATGAATAGTGCACATGTCTTTATGGTAGAACGATTTATATTCCTTTGGGTATACATGCAATAATGGGATTGCAGGGTAGAATGGTAGTTATATTTTAAGTTCTTTCAGAAATTGCCAAACTGCTTTCATAATGGCTGAACTAATTTACATTCCTACCAGCACTGTGTAAGAGTTTCCTCTTTGTATCCTCACTAGCATCTGTTATTTTTTGACTTTTTAATAGTAGCCATTCTAACTCGTGTGAGATGGTATCTCATTGTGATTTTGATTTGCCGTTATGTAATGATTAGTGATGCTGAGCATTTCTTCATATACTTTTTGGCCACATGTATATATTCTTTTGAAGTGTCTACTCGTGTCCTTTGACTACATTTTAATGGGGTTCTTTGTTTTTTTGTGTTAATTTGCTTAAGTTCCTTATAGGTTCTGGATATTAGGCCTTTGTTGGATGCCTAATTTGAGAATATTTTCTCAAATTTAAGCAGCATTTTCTTAAAACTTGATGTGTACCAAGTTACCTAGGAACTGAATTAATGTTCAGATTCCAGGTCCTACCTCCCAGATTCTGATAATTAGAACTGGAGTGGAGCCCAAGACCATTTTTTTTCCCAAACACTTCCATGTGATACTGATGGAGGTGGTACATGACCAACTTTGGTAAATGCTACCTGACACATTCCTTTTCAGTATTGTGCTATAACAGAAAGCTAAAAGACACACACTTGTCATACACATGAATACACACACAGAGGAATATCTTGCTTTATGCAGTAAATGGTTTCCAAAAAGGATGTATGTGTATCACATTTTATACCTCAGCTCACACATGAAATATGTACATTCACGTATCATTTCCTTTCAAAGAAAGAACTACATCTTAAAGGTTATTTGATCCTTAGCACCTAGCACAATTCTTGGTGCCTAGAATTGGCTGGCTTGGCGTTACTTAAATGAATGACTATTCACTTTATTCAAACTGGGAGAAAGTCTTAGCATAGCAGCACCATGTAGCACGTCTTAACAGCATTCACTCCTATTTCCATTTAATGATTGTAAGCACTGCTTTTATTTTAGGATTCAGAAAGGCAAAAAATAATAATAACATGGACAGTGATATACCCCTGCAAATGGGAAGCCCTTAGAAAAGTGGTTGTCTTAATCATGGGGTCTTTCTTTTCCTCTCCAGATCTTAAAAGTTATGAGCTCAGCCTTGTCAGGAGACTTTATGTTCTATCATATTTGTGACTCCAGGAGGAGAAAGGACATAATAAACGGTACCAACATAAGGCCTTAAACTCCCCTTTCCCAAATAACAGAAAATACTTGTTCTTGAATCAACAAATGACAACACTGTATGTAGCAAAATAAATTAGCATCTTTTAAATAGATGTAGAATAGTGATACGTATACTCACTAGAACAGAAACTGGTGAGGTTTTCGCTGGCCCAGCTTAGGAGACCAAAATAGAGCGAAGAACTGGCTTTGGTGTGCCTCTGGAGCAGGCATCTTTCCTGAGTTGCTAAATGGAGGTTTTCAGCTGATTTGTTTATGTGACAGCTTGCCTGTTAACAGAAAAATATTGATTCCTCTGGCTTAGCAATGAGGCTCCTAAAACATTTTAGCCCTAAACTCATAAATTGGTTTATAAAAAAAAATTAAGCTTTCCAAGGAGTTTGCTTGGCCTCAGATGTTTGATTGGACAAGGCACAGATATTTTTCCTGATTTTACAGTTAGAAGCCAGACTTTCTACTTTCTCTGGTTTGACTTATTGGATAAGCCCTTTGAAAAATGGAGCTTATACTTAGTGTGTTTTATTTTAACTTCAATGATGATATGTATCTCTGCAGTAAATTTTTAAATAGCTGGTTATATATGCTGAATAAATGATGAACCTAATAATGCTCCCAGCTATCCTCATAGAGCATCTGGAAGGTAATCAGGGTCAAGATTGAAAGACAAAAAGACAGGGAGGAAGAAAGATTTAATACATGTCATGTTCTGGCAAATGAATGCTGATTTATGCCAAACTAGGCTTAAAAGAACTAAAATTACCATACGTGGTACAATCATTGCAGGCAGACTCCTCACACAGCAAGAACAGTCTTGTGAAAATTTGTATAAGTAAACTTTATCATCAACACTTAAAATTGATAAAGAATATGCACAGATAATAATAGCAGCTCACATTGTACAGTTTATTTCTAAAGTCATTGAGTATATAGTATTTAATTTCATCATTGTAATAGTCTTTTCATGTAAGAGTTATAATCATTCTGGGGTTTTTTTTTTGGTCTCTCATTTTCAATAGCTTCATGGAGACATAATTGAAATAAGCTGTATATATTTAAAATAATTTGATAAGTTTTGACACATGTATACAGCTGTGAAATCATTAGCACAATATGCATCGCCCCCAGGAGTTTCCTTGTGCTCTTTCCCAAGCAACCACTGATCTACTCTCTGCCATAGATTAGTTTAGTTTGTTTAGATAATTAGTTTAGATAGATTGGTTGGCATTTGCTAGAATTTTAGATTAATATGATCAAACACTATGCACCTCTTTTTTTGGATGAAGGAAGTCTGTGTTTTTTCACTCAGCATAAATTATTTTGAGCTTCATCCATGTTGCTGCATGTATCACAGTTCATTCCTTTTCATTGCTGAGTAGCATTCCATTGTATGGAAATCTCACGATGTTGACATATTCATCTGTTGATGGAAATTTGAGTTGCTTCCAGTTTTGCGCTATTACAAATAAAGTTGCTATGAACATTCTTATAAGTCTTTGTATGAACATGTGCTTTATTTTCTCTTGGTAAATACACATGAAAATACCTAGATCATATGGTAGGCATATGTTTAACATTTATATTATTATAACATATTATTATTACATGTTATATATGTTATTTTACATTCTCAGCAGCAGGCTATGAAAGTTTCAACTCCTATGCATTCTCACCAAATCTTGGTCTGGTCGTCAATCTTTGTACTTTCAATTTAATTTAATAGATGTGTAGTGGTATCTAATTGTGTTTTTAATTTGCGTTCCCTTAATGGCTAATTATATTGAGCATTTTTTGTGTGCTTATTTGTCATCAGTATATATTCGGTGAAGTGTCTGTCAAAGTATTTTGCCCATTTTTTAATTGGGTCATTTGCTTGTTTTTTGTTGAATTTTGAGAGTTCTTTATATATTCTGAATACAAGTATTGTATCAGACATATGCTTTGTATATATTTTCTCCCAGTCTGTGGTTTCTCTTTTTATTCTCTTAAGAGTGTCTTTTGGAGAGCAAATGTTTTTAACTTTGTTGAAGTCCAGTTCATCAATTTTTAATGGATTGTGGTATTGATATGGCATATAAGAAATCTTTGCCTAATCCAAGGTCACAAAGATTTTCTTCTAGAAGTTTTGAAGTTTTCGTTTTTATATTTAGGTCTAGGATAAATATTGAATTAATTCTGTGTATGGTATGAGGTATTATGGACCAAAGTGTTTTTTTTTTTTTTTTTTTTTTGCATAAGGCTATCCATTGTTTCAGCACTATTTGTCAAAATGCTATCTTTCTGGATTGAATTGCCATTGCACATTTGTTGAAAATCAGGTGTCTATATATGTATGAGTCTATTTGGAACTCTTTTTTATTTCATTGATCTATTTTTCTGTCTTGATGCTAATCCCTTACTCTCTTGATTACTACAGCTTTATAGTAAGTTTTGAAATCTGGTACTATAATTCATCCAAAATTGTTCTTCTTCAAAGTTGTTTTGGCCATTTGAGGTCTCTTGCATTTTCTTATAAATTTTAGAATCTCATTTTCATTTTCTGTTAAAAAACAAAAAAGGCCCGCTGAGACTTTGATTACAATTATGTTAAATCTATAGATCAATTTAAGGAGAATTCATATCTCAATTATACCAAGTCTCTTGTTTAATTTCTCTCAGCAATGTTTTGTAATCTTTGGTGTACAAGTCGTTCACATCTTTTTCCAGATTGTTTCGTATTTTTGATGCTATTGTAAGTGTTATTGTTTATTGAATTTCAATTTCTCATGGTTGCTAGTACAGATTCTCCTCAACCTACAGTGTGTGTATGTCCCAATAAACCCATTATAAATGGAAAATGCATTTACTACACCTAACCTACCGAACATCAAAGCCTAGCCTAGCCTACCTTAAACGTGCTCAGAACACTTACATTATATAGTTGGGCAAAATCATTTGGCAACATGGTACACTTTAGAACATTGGGTATTTACCCTCGTTCTTGCATGGAAGACTGGGATTTGTGTCTCGCTGCCACTGCCCAGCATTGTGAGAGACTATCATATTGTTTTCTACTAAATGCAGAATGTTTTCATACCATCCTAAAGGTAAAAAATTGTAAGTCAAACCATCATAAGTCAGGGACCATCTATATATAGAAATATCAATGACTTTTGTATATTGATCTTGTATCCTGAAACTTACTTGCTAAACTTGAGTTTTAGTTTTAGTAGCTTTTTTTCCTGTAGCTGCAATGGGATTTTCTACACAGATTATCATGTTGTTTAAGAATAAAAAGTGCTTTATTTCTTCCGTTCCAATCTGGATGACATTTATTAATTTTCTTTGTTTGATTATACTGGCTAGAATTCTAACTCAACGTTGAATAGAAGTGGTGGAAGTGGTGACAGCAATTTTTTTTTCTTGTTACTGATCTTAGGGGAAAATCATGTAGTCTTTCACTATTAAGTATGATGTTAGTGGTAGATTTTTTTTGCACATGCCATGCCTATATTCATTTTCCATTGCTGCGTAATGAATTACCTTAAAGGAGCGATTTAAGCTGGGAGTAATGGCTCACACCTGTAATCCCGGTGCTTTGGGAGGCCAAGGCAGGAGGATTGCTTGGGGCCAGGAGTTCAAGACCTGCCAGGGCAACATGTTAAGACTCTGTCTTTACTAAAAATTTTTAAATTAGCCAGGTGTGTTGGCATGTGCCTATAGTCCCAGCTACTTGGGAGGCTGAGATGGGAGGATCACCTGAACCCAGGAGTTTAAGGTTGCAGTGAGCCTGGATCATGCCACTGTACTACAGCATGAGTGACAGAGTGAGGTCTTATATCTGAACGAAAATAAAAATTAATTAATTAATTAAAAGAAAAAAAACATTTATTATCTCACAGTTTATGTAGGTCAGGAATCCCAGCTAAGACATGACTTAGCTGGGTGCCTCTGCCCCAAGGTCTCTCACAAGACTGTAATCAAGGTCTTAGCTGTGGCTTTTGTTTCATTTGAAGTCTGGGTTCAGGGCAGATTTGCTTCCAAGCTCACTCATGTTGTTGTTGGCAGAATTCATTTTCTCACAGGTTGTCTGATTGTGGGTGTCAGTTTCTCACTGGCTGTTGGCCAGGGGACTCTATCAGTTTTTTGCCACATGGTGCTGTCCTTAGGGAAGTCATACCTTGGCCAATGGCTTTCCTCAGAGCGCGTGACGGCAAGCAAGATAGAAGCCACACTCATTTTGTAAGCTAATCTCAGAAGTGATGCCCCATCACTTTGCAGTATTCTGTCATAGAGTGAAACAGCCAGGCGCGGTGGCTCACACATGTAATCCCAACACTTTGGGAGGCTGAGGTGGGAGGATCACTTGAGGTCAGGAGTTCGAGACCAGCCTGGCCAACATGGTGAAACTCCGTCTCAAAAATTAGCTGGGTGTGGTGATGCATGCCTGTAATCCCAGCTACTTGGGAGGCTGAGGCAGGAGAATCGCTTGAACCCGGGAGGTGGAAGTTGCAGTGAGCCGAGATCTTGCCATTGCACTCCAGCCTGGGTAACAGAGGGAGACTCTGCCAAAAATAAAAATAAAAATAAAAAATAAAAAATAAAATGAATGAGTCACCAGTAGGTTTAGCCTACAATCGGGGAAGGGATTACAAAAGAGGCAGGGATCATTGGAAGTTATCTTAGAGTCTGACTACCACAATTCCCTTTATCGAGTTGAGGAAGTCCCCTTCTATTTCTAGTTTCCCAAGAGTGAGTTATTTATTTATTTATTTATCAGAAACGTGTTGACTTATGTCAAGTGAATTTTATTTCTATATAAATGATCATGTGGTTTCATTTAGTTTTTAGTTTGTTTGTATGGTGAAGTTTGTAAGTTGTTTGCATTTTCAAATGTTAAACCAAAACTAAATTCCTGGGATAAACTTCACTTTGTCATAATGTATTGTCCTCTTTATAAATTTTTAGTAAAATTTTGCTAATAAATTTTGTATTTATGTTAATACAATATGAGAGATATTGGTTTGTAGTTTTCTTTTCTTGTAGTGTTTGTCTGGCTCTGGTGTGAGTGTAATATTGGCCTCATAGAATCAGTTAGAAAGTAGTCCTTCCTCTTCAAATTCTGTGAAGAGCTGTATAAAACTAGTACTATTTCTTTCTTATATATTTGGCAGAATTTATCAGTGAAGCCATCCAGGCCAGGAGTTCTCTTCATGGGAAGGTATTAAATTCCAAATTCAATTTTCTTAATAGTTAAGCCTATTCAGGTTCTCTATGTCTTCTTAAGTAAGTTTTTGTGGTTTGTGTCTTTCAATAAATATTTCCATTTCATCTACGTTGACATTATTAGCATAGAGTTATTCATAATATTCCATTCTTCCCTTTGTAATATATACAGGATCTGTAATATTACCTTTCTTATTGTTGATGTTGGTAATTTGTCTCGTGTCTCTCTTTTTCCTGAACAGTCTGCCTAGAGGTTTATCAATTTTATCTTTTTTTTCAAAGAAAGAACTCTTGATTTAATTGATTTTCTTTTCTGTTTTTGTTTTCTTTTTAGTTGATATAAATTTTGATTTTTATTATCTCCTTTCTTATGCTTATTTCGCTCTGCTTCTTTTTTTTTTTTTTTTTTTTTTTTTACAGTGGAAGCTGAGGTCATTGATTTGAAACCTTTTCCAATATATGAATTTCATGCTATAAATTTCTCCCTAAGTACTGCTTTGGCAGAAGCCCATAAATTCTATGTTACGTTTTCATTTTCATCTAGTATAAAATATTTCATAATTTCTCCTTTTATTTCTTATTTAATCCATGTGTTATTTAGAAGTGTGTTCAAATATTTAGTTCAAATTTAGTTTTCAAATATTTGGAGATTTTACAAATATCATTTTGTTATTGATTTTTAATTTAATTCTATTTTTGTTAGAAAACTTAATTTGTATGACTTATAATACTTTTAAATGTATTGATACTTGTGTTATATCCCTGAATATGGTCCAGCATGATAAATGTTTCTTGTTTACTTGAAAGAGAGGTTTTTTGATGCTCTTTTTGATGCTCTTAGTGAGTGGGTTGTTCTTATTGAGTGGGTTGTTATATAAATGTCAATCAGGTAAAGTTGTTTGATAGTGTTGTTCAAGTCTTCTATACTCATGCTGCTTTTCTGCCTACTTGTTCTATCAATTATTAGGAGAGAACTATTAAAATCCTCAATTATAATTGTGTATTTGTCTATTTCTCCTTACAACTCTATCGGTTTTTGCTTCATGAACTTTAAAACTTTTGGCCAGGCACAGTGGTTTATGCCTGTAATTCCAGCACTTTGGGAGGCCGAGGCAGACGGATTACCTGAGGTCAGGAGTTCAAGAGCAGCCTGGCCAACTTGATGAAACCCTGTGTCTACTAAAAATATATTAAAAAATTAGCCAGGTATGGTGGTGGGTGCCTGTAATCCCAGCTACTCAGGAAGCTGAGGCAGGAGAATTGCTTGAATCCGGAAGCGGAGGTTGCATGAGCCGAGATCGTGTCACTGCACTGCAGCCTGGGTGACAGAGCAACACTCTGTCTCAAAGCAAACAAACAAACAAACTCTTTTATTTGGGTTAATGAACTTTTAGGATCAGTATGTTCTCCTAATGATTTAACACTGTTTTCATTATAAAATGATCTTCTCTATCCCTGGTAATATTCCTTGCTCTAAAATCAACTTTATTCTCATACGGCCATTAAAGTTTTCTTTTGAATAATGTATTAGCATAATGTTCTTTCATTATCTTTTTCCTTTTAACTGATTTGTATCATGATATTTAAATTGTGTTTCTAGTTGGTGGTGTACAAGTGAGTCTTGTTCTCTTTTTACCATCTGACAATGTGCCTTTTACTGGAATCTTTAGAGCATTTACATTTAATGTGATTGTTGACATTCTTTGGTCTGCATCTACCATCTTGCTATTTGCTTCCTATTTGTCCCATCTGCTTTTTATTCTCTTTTTCCCTCTTTTTCTTCCTTCTTTTTATTATTTTTACATTTTGTTTTATATCCTTTGTTGATTTATTAGCTATAATTTTATCTTATTGTTTTATGATTACATTAGTGTTTATACTATGCATCTTTGACTTATCACAGTCTACCTTCAAGTGATACTATATCATTTCATATATAGAATAAAAACTTTGCAATAGTGTGGTTCCATTTTTCTCCTTTCATCTTTATGTTATGGTTGTCATACATTTTACTTATACGTATGTTATAAACTCCATAATACATTCAGTTTGTTTGTTGGTTGGTTTTGTTGTTTAAATAGTCAATTATCTTTTCAAGATATTTAAATGATGAACAAAATTTTTATAAATTTACCCAGGTAGTTACCACATTACCATGTCTAGTGCTCTGCATTCCTTTGCATAGATACATATTCCCTTCTAGTATCATTTTTTTTTTCTGCTTGAAGGACTTTAATATTTCTTACACTGTGGGTCTGATGTTGATGAATTCTTCTAATATTAAGTCAGAAAAAGCCTTTCTCTGTCTTCATTTTTGAAAGTTAGTTTTGACCAAGTGTAGAATTAGAGGTTGACAGTTTATTATTTTCCAGTACTTTAAAGATGTTGCTCCACTGTCCTCAAGTTTGCATTGTTTCTGACAAGAAATGTGATGTCATTTGGATCTTTATTTCTCTGTATTTATCTTATTTTTTCTGGGTACTTTACAATTTTTTGTTTTATTAATGGCTTTGACTAATTTGATTATGATGCACCTGGGAATACTTTCTTACCTTTTTTTTGTGTTTGGGGTTCTTTGAGCCTCTTGAATTTCTGCATTTATAGTTTTCATTACATTTGGAAAACTCACTTATTATTTCTTCAAAAACTTTTCCTGTTCTCTCTTTTCTTCTCTTTTAGGGACTTCAGTAACATATCTCTTATGTTGCTTGAAGTTATCCCACAGCTCACTGAATCTCTCTTCCTTTCTTTCTTTCCTTTCCTTTTTTTTCTTGAATCTTTTTTCTCTATGCTTTACGTTTTGGACTGTTTCTGTTGCTATGTTCTGAAGTTCACTAATTTTTACTTATGCCATTTCTAATCTTCTGATAATTTCATTCAGTGTATGTATTTCATCTCAGACATCCTAATTTTCATGGCACTTTCTATGTTTTCTCATGCATTATTTATATCTTCTATGTTTCTACTTAACATTTTGAACATACAGAATACAGTAATAATAACTGTTTTAGAGTACTTGTCTGCTGATTCTAACATCTGTGTCAGGTCTGGGTTAGATTTGATCAATTGATTGTCCTCATTCTGAATGTTTCTTCCTGCTTTTTTTCATGCTTTATTTTTTCTTTGATTTGATGCCAGTTACAATAAGCTTTACTTTACTGGGTTTTGGATTTTTAAGAAATTTTTATTTTAAGTTCGGGGGTACAAGTGCAGGTTTGTTACATAGGTAAACGTGTCATGGGGGTTTGTTGTACAGATTATTCCATCACCCAGGTGTTAAGCCTAGTACCCATTAGTTATTTTTCCTGATCCCCTCTCTCCTCCTACCCTCCACACTCCAACAGGCCCAGTGTGTGGTGTTCCCCACAATGTGTCCATATGTTCTCACCATTTAGCTCCCACTTATAAGTAAGAACATGTGGTATTTGGTTTTTCTGTTCCTGCATTTGTTTGCTAAGTATAATGACCCCCAGCTCCATCCATGTCCATGCGAAGGACATGATCTCATTCGTTTTTATGGCTGCACAGTATTCCATGGTGTATATGTACCACACGCTCTTTAGGGTTCTGGATATTTTTGTATTCCTATGTGTTTTTAAGCTTTATTCAGGGATACAATTAGGTTATTTGGAAACAGTTCAGTCTTTTCAGGTAGTACTTTCAGGATTTGTTAGATAAGTCTGGTGTGGTATTCTATCAGAGCTAATTATTCCCCACTACTGAGGCAAGAACATCCTGAGTACTCTACCCGGTGCCCCATGAGTTGTGACTTTTTCAGCCTGGTTGGTGATAACACACTATTCTTGGCTCAGTGTGAATGCCAGGCACTGCTATCTGTAATTCTATCTATCTATAGGTATTTCCCTAGCCTCAGGTGATTTATCTATACATGTACTTTGATCAATACTGTATTAAGCACTTGAAGAGAATGCTCTGAAAATCTTCAGGTCCCTCTCTCTACGCACCTCTCTCCTCTCTGGTACTCTGTCCAGCTATCTCTAGTTGCCTTGATTTCCCCAGACATTCAGCTCTATCTCAACTCAGTGAGACCATCAGGTTTGTCTAGGTTCCCTTTTCTGCACCACAGCATGTAAACTCTCTCAGGTTGTGGCAATCAAAAGTTTTACTCATTTGTTTCCATCTCTCGGGACTCGCTATCTTTCATAGCCTGATTTCCAGTTACTTGAACAGAGTTGTTTCACATATTTTGTTTCGTTTCTGTGGTTGTTTCAGGCGGGAATATAAATCTGGTCCCTCTTACTCTATCTTGCCCAGAAGTGGAAATATGATCCTTCCATTATAAAAGAAAGAATGGTCCTAAGATTTGAGAACTGCAAAAGGACTTAGTGTTACAGTAAGTGGTAAAAGTAGAATTTATATCAATTGCTTTTATTTTTGTTTCAAAAACATGATCTTGGAAACACCTATACAGCTGGAAAATCTACAGGGTTTTTTTTTTCCAGTCTACAGATTGTTTACAATTGTTCATTTTATGTCTAGCCCTTATTTTTTTCTTTAAGGAATAAAGGTGAACCACTATTTGGAATTGTTTATCTACTTGCTATCTCTCTTGAGAGAGAATAATGTTCTCAAGAGCTCCATTCTCTGATGCCTGCAGTATGTTATGAATCAGTAGAGAATCTTTCTGTCTGTGCTTGGGTCTTAAGTAAGTGCTCAGCTTTCTTTCTCTCTTACCTCTTAGGCCCACTATAAGTCACACCCTGTGTTAGTCTGTTTTGCATGGCTGTAACAGAATACCACAGACTAGGTAATTTCTAATAAACAAAAATTTATTTCTCACAGTTATGGAAGCTAGTAAGTCTAAGATCAAGGTGCCAGCATCTTGAAAGGGCCTTCTTGCTGCATCATGGTGGAAGCCATCACATGGTGAAAGGACAAACATAAGGAGAAAAAGAGTGCAAGAGTGGGCAAATCCACTCCTGTGACAATGAACCCACTCCTGTGATAATATCATTAATTTATTCACTCTGACTTCAGAGCCTAATCACCTCTCATTAGGCCTCATCTCACAACATTGTTACTTTGGGGATTAAGTTTCCAACATATGCTTTTTGTGGGACAAATTCTGACCATAGCATACTCTCTCCCAGTTCAGGCCCTTTGCTTATTTCCTCCTCTGGTAGAGTACTCCTCTGTTATTCTTCTCTAGCAAATTCCACCCATCATCTCAATCCCACTTTTAAGCTCCATTTCTACAGGAAACCTTCCCCATCGGTCTAATTTCCTGCTCTATAAAATCATGCTAGCTTTGTTTGGACAAGATACTCACGAGGTCCCTTCCATCACTGAAGTAAGTTTTGTGGGACTAAGATTACTCTCTCCCATCCCTAAATTACAGTATCTGGCATTAACTGACCCTGAATTGTATTCTAAAATTGGAACGTATATTTTCTTCACTCTGTCTGACAAGCTGCCCATCATCAGTAAGTTGAGAATATATCATGTTGAACAAATAGATGAATGACATTTTTTCCTAGTAATTTAATGCTTGTATTTTTTTTTTTCCTTTTTTGTTCAAAAAACAAGTTTCTTGAAGACAGGGCAAATGTTTTTGCTCTTTTGATATTGCATGTAGAATCTGCATTATCCTGGAGGCATTGTTGAGCGTCTGCAAGGACTGATTCCAAGAAGCCATTGGCAGCCTAATTTTCCAGAATCATAGTACTAGACACAGCTGTTAATATATAGCCCCGAAATAAATATGTGTTGAATGAACAATTAGGTGGCTGTGGAATGAGAGTTTAGCAAGATGGTCATGGTTACATAGAGAAACAAAGATGCAGATAGTGCAGACATGCTCTCATTTTGTTTGTTTGATACATTTGCTACTTTGAGGCTTATATTTAATGTGAGTCTGTGAATGATTTACAGGTATACTCATACACTGAGATGAAGGACTTTATTATAAATCTCTCTCCTTGTACTGTAGGATACTGTGCATTTTTCAATGCTGTAAACATAAATAGAAAAGTGTTTTGTCTGTGACAAGGACAAATGTCAGCTGGCAAAGCTTTTAAAGATGCAGAGTTTTAAATTTGAGTTCTCATTATTATAGTGTACTGATTCAAGAGGTAAGCATAAAAATGTTCTATACTTATAAATCTTATTCCACAAATCTTTTAAGAAAAAAACAATAAAATTATCATATAAAAGTAATACATATAAAAATAGTGTTAAACAAAAATAAGAAAATAAAATCCAACTCTATCTCCAATATAGATCACCACTAATAACATTTCAGTACACATTCTCTCAGTCTTTTTATATACCTACTTTATTCAAAAATGCAATTATACTGAACATATTATTTTGTTATATGCATTTTCATTTAGTGACATGAAAACTATTCAGCATATATTCATAAAAATTCTCCACCTCATCATTTTTCACTGCTGCTTAGCATTTTAATGTATGGAAATACTGTAATTTACTTACCCAAACCTCCAATTCGGGTCATTTGGTTGTTTCCAATATTTTTGCTGTCATAAAATTAGAAAAATAAGTGTCCTTGCAGCTAAAGTAAGGGACTTATTTTCCTTAAAATAAATCCCTAAAAGTAGGATCACTGGGTTAAAAAGTATGCAAAATTCTAAGGCCTTTGACACCAAAACTACCCTCTAAAAATATTGTGTCAATGTAATCTCGCAACAATGAATGAGGTATTTTTTAAATGTGATTTCATCTGTACTTATAACTTTTATGCAGGAAAAGTTTAAAAAATCCATATTAAGTGGTTGAGGAAATTAGGGTACAGAAGAATCAAGAGCACACAGCATTAATACCAGAATTATAATCCCATTTTCTATATTTCTTGTTCTCTTAGAACAGTGCTTATTGCATCTACTCAAGTGGCATTTGAAAAAAGGCTGGGAGATTCCCTGCGTAAAATTAGGGCTTTTATTCCAACACATATTGAAAACAAAAGTTAAATAGGCTGCAAAAACTATGATGATAATAGGGTGGGTCATGCTTTACGCTGATCTCTGCAATTTATTTGCCATCAGGAGACAGAAAAAGGTCAATTTTGTTCTTTTTCCAAGAATAAAGTGTAATTTTCCTGAGAAGATGGTCTGTTTTCTACCTTGCCATTTGTTGTTATAATCACAAACTATGAAACTTTGCTTTGTACCCAAACTGACATTCATGAAATTAATACTTCCAGTTGATTAGCTCAGAGATTTAAAATGTTTTTATATTTCCTCATAAAACATTAGCTCTTCTAAAAATATTTTAAATTACAGATTATCTCACTACATACTTTGAGCCAGACTTGAGGAGGTTGATTTCTTTCTAAAAACAAGATCCTAATTCTGATATAATTTGCTGCTCTCGATCTAGTTATTTTACAATCTTTAATTTTTCCATGATGCCATTGTGAAAGAAAAAAAATACACACACACAAATACAAAACCAGAGCCTGATGCAATTCCTCACAGCCTAGGAAAACCTTGATTCTCCTTAACTTGATACCTACCTTTCAATTTTTAAGCTTGCTATTCTGAGGTAGATTTGTTGCACAAATGACACAATTGTCACTGCTCTTCTAAAGCCATAACTTTGTCCATCAAGCTTCCCATCAAGAAGTGAAGTTTATATTCCCACCCCTGGAAGCCCTGTGTCATGTTTTAGACAACAGAATACAGTGGAAGTGATGGGTTACAGTTCCAAATCTAGGACTCAGAAGGCTTTGTATACTTCTCGCTCTCTCAAATCCTAGAGAGCTATGTGAACAAGGCTGGACCAGCCTACTGGAGGATAAGAGACCCCATGGAGGAGAGCTATCTTGAGAGAAGTAATCAAAGACCAGTCAGTTCCCAGCTAACCAGCTGGCTAACTGCTTACAAGAGTGCTTCTAGATGAGATAATTTTAGCCTGGCCCAGAACAGAAGAACCACCCAGCTGATCCACAGACACAAGAGCTACGGATTTATTTGATGGAGATAGGTGAAAGAGGAAGTGAGTTGTTATGTTGCATTACCTAAGGCAATAGATAACTTATACTTTAGCTCTAAAGCAGTTGAGCCAATAATAATTATGTACCAGTTCTCTGTCTTGTATCCAGTATAAGTCTGCAAGAGAACAGACTCTTCTGATTTGACAGATTTTGTGGATATGGATCAATAAAGTAGTTTGGCTATATTTATATACACGTATTTACCTCTCTTTCTTCTCTTTTTTTTAAATACCCATTTTGCCATGTCTATTTCAGTGTGACTTGAATTCAAAGATCTAATATTCTTCCAGTATTATCTAATTTTAGAGATAAGAAAAAGTAAAGCAAGTTTGATACAAAGTGTTTTAGATATTTTCTTATAGACTATTGTTAGGATTTTCTCTTCTTTGGAAAAAAAGTCATTTTAGCAATGTTTATGGTTCAGAAAGCGAGTATATTTGGCTTAAAATATACTGTGGAATCAGAGTTAACTTTGTCTTGGTCATTATGACATGACCAAATACATGTTTTTATTTCTGTGATTAAACTTTATCTCCATATTAAAGTATGTCTCTACTTCTATTAATAGAACACTAGCACTGAGAAAAAAGAAAAATGACCTTGTTCAGTTCAGGTGGAGAGGAGTCAATTAATGGAGAATTTCATCCATGTTCTAATTCTACAGTTGGGTTTCCTTCCATCTTGTTAAGGGACCTAAACTCAAGCCCCTGACTCCCCTGTACCAAGGGCCAGCACAGCCAAACTTTGGTCTAGGATAAAGATCTGAATATCTCCTTTACTGTAAACCACTTCTATCCTGGCAGGAAGGTCACAGTCTACAAAAATTTTATTGATTATATTTTACCATATGACCAAGAGGAAAAAGTTAAAGGATGGATACTTGATGCTGGTTTTTTTGTTTTTTTGTTTTTTTTTTATTATACTTTAAGTTCTAGGGTACATGTGCATAACGTTTATATCATGTATAACTCCCCAATGCATCCCTCCCTCCTCCCCCCTCCCCATGATAGGCCCCAGTGTGTGATGTTCCCCTTCCTGAGTCCAAGTGATCTCATTGTTCAGTTCCCACCTATGAGTGAGAACATGCAGTGTTTGGTTTTCTCTTCTTGTGATAGTTTGCTAAGAATGATGGTTTCCAGCTGCATCCATGTCCCTACAAAGGACACAACTCATCCTTTTTATGGCTGCATAGTATTCCATGGTGTATATGTGCCACATTTTCTTAATCCAGTCTGTCACAGATGGACATTTGGGTTGATTCCAAGTCTTTGCTATTGTGAATAGTGCCGCAATAAAAATAGCAGTTCCCAACCTTTTTGGCACCAGGGACCCATTTCGTGGAAGGCAATTTTTCCATGGATGGGGTGGGGTGGGCATGGGGGATGGTTTCGGGATGAAACTGCTCCACCTCAGACCATCAGGCATTAGTTAGATTCTCATAAGGAGTGTGCACCCTAGATCCCTCACACACGCAGTTTACAATAAAGTTTGCGCTCCTATGAGAATCTAATGCCACTGTTCCTCAGATAGGAGGTGGAGCTCAGGTGGCAATGCTCCCTGGCCCACTGCTGGGTTCCTAACAGGTCAAAGGGTTTGGAGCCTGGGGGCTGGGGACTCCTGATTTAGAACACACACCTAAATAGGTCTCTTTCCCTTTGTTAAGGAACATTTTATATTAAGGATCCATTTAATTAAAACAGGTTGGGGAGTTAAGGAGAAATGAAACAGATTATATATAAATCAAGAAGCGAGTTTAGATGCCATTTTGCTGCACAGAGTCACTGCAACAAGGCATTCAATTCCAGCGACTAGCATGATGTCTTGCCTATAACATAAACTCATGAAAGGTTTTTGTTTCAAAACAAAATAACAATTGAGTTACAGAGTTTTAAATGAGAGCATTAATATAAAGAACAGAAAAAAACTGATTTTATTACAAAGTCATTGTGGATCAATAATACACAATAACTTGGGCACAAGAAGCAGTCAGTGACAGGACATTCGATGATTCATGAGCACATTAAGTTCATGGAAAACAGTGAGCCCACAATGTTAGCTATTATCTTTTTCTGAATCAATAACTATAGAATTAATAAGTGAAAATGGAAAGTTTTTATATATACAATAATAAGAGTAACAAAGGTGTGCAAAGCTGCTTATCTTTAGGATTTCTTCAGTATATAGTCACATAAGAATAAAAAGTTAAAAGGTTCAGCATGGAATAAATCTACAAATGTTCCCCGTAATAAACTTAGTTGACACATTGGTAGGCCATGGTTACTTATAAGGAATGGTTTTACTTTAAGTATTTCTTTTATAAGATGGAAGCATCTCATACGCAGATTTTATTTACCCACTTCCACTGGGTCATGAAGGAAACAGCGTGTTAAGAGCAGTGTAAGGATCCCAAGCCCCATTGCACCCCAGGAACTCTAACTAGTATGAGGTAAGAACAAAGAGATGATCCAGAAGGTCTTCAAGGAAAGAAGTAGCAGCCAGTGAAACCTATTTTCGGACCCTCTCCCACTCCATCTTGTCTCTTTCAGCAGCAGCCAAAGTAATATTGCCAAGAGATACATTCAAAATATCAAAATATTTTTTCCTGAATACTCCTTACTCTGAACAAACTTTCTCAGCATACCTCTTATGTCAATTCCTTTAGAGTCTTTCATTCTCTCTCTCTCTCTCTGACACACACACACACACACACACACACACACACACACACACACAAGAACAAATAGCAAAGTTTCATAAACTCTGAAACCAAGAGATATTGAAAGTCAAAAATAAAACATGCTTTTAAAAGTCTTTACTAACTTATTCTAAAATCACACAGAATAGATATTCTAGGTCATGGAAACCTCTATCTGGGTCTTTATTGTATGTGTCTTTTTCTATCCATGTTTTTATGGCCATTAGGTTTACAAGTGTCTTTCTCTCTTTTCTGTTACTTTATCCGAAGCCTCCCCCACTCACCTCTTTCTCTCTCTCTCTCTTAATTCTCTTTCTCATTCCTACAAGTGTAGACAGTAGAGAATGAAAGATCAGTATGTATTTTATTTGTTCTATATTGAATTTTTATGTTCTCTATTCCTTTGATACAACTCAGAAGAGTAAACCTGACGTTTTAAATTTCTCCTTTTTTAAAAAAAAAATAAAGACCCAATTAAATTGCCTATTTTGAATTGATCTTCAATTATTTCTACCAGTTTCTCAGCAACTGATTCTAAAAAGAAAAAAGTCCTTGCCTTCACCCTTGAATTATTTTTTATACAATCAGAATTTCATTTTCAGAAAAAAAGGAGAAGGGCTTTCAAATTTTTTCTTGTAGTCAGGATTCTGGTGATCAATGCTTACAATATAGACTTCAATTCTGACTTTTCTTGAGAAAAAAATGAGAATTGATGTTTCTGCCTTTCTTTCTTTTTCTTTTTTTTTTTTTTTTTGAGACAATGTCTCGCTCTGTAGCCCAGGCTGGAGTGCAGTGGCACGATCTCGGCTCACTGCAAGCTCCGCCTCCCGGGTTCACGCCATTCTCCTGCCTCAGCCTCCCGAGTAGCTGGGATTATAGGCGCTCGCCACTACGCCCGGCTAATTTTTTGTATTCTTTAGTAGAGACGGGGTTTCACTGTGTTAGCCAGGATGGTCTCGATCTCCTGACCTCGTGATCCGCCTGTCTCGGCCTCCCAAAGTGCTGGGATTACAGGCTTGAGCCACCGCGCTCGGCCTGTTTCTACTTTTCTATAATTTTGGGCATACATCTTTGTATACCACTAGCCTCAATTCCATTCTACTCTTGCCACAGTTCTCTCCATTTTAAATGAATAATTCTGCTTAGGAGAAATTGTTTTCTCCCTTTTAACATTCTCATCCAGCCAAATAATATTCTTGCTTCAGAACCTCATCTACTTTCTGATTTAGGCAGAAGACAGCAGATTCTAGGAGAGATTAGTGAAGGTATCTAACTTAGTTGCTACAGCAGTAGTCTCCTTGGCTTAAAGGATGGGACAAGAAATAAGGCTTATTAATTATTCAACTCTATAAACATTTATAAAGCCAGGCACTGGTAGACACCAGGGATTCAGAAATGAATAATCCATGATGATTGGCTTCAGGAAGCTCATAGTCTAGTGGTTGGAAAGATAAGTAAACAATTAGCAAATACAGAAGTGAATTAACTGCCATGACAGAAAGGTACTATGGGAGCATGTAATCCAGGCTGTGAGGCTTTCTTGAAAATGGGATGCCTGACCTGGGCCTTGAAGAATGAAACCTCAGAAATCCTCAAACTTTAGAAAGAGTCTCTTTGTGAAAGCATGATGTTCAAAATGTAGTTGCAGTGGGAGAAGTTACTATAGGAATAACTAAAAATGTCATCTTATACTCAGGATGGCACAGCATGGTGTCTGTGTGGTTTATTGACAATGGCAAGCTTATTACTTTTAATGCCATAATTTTCACAGGGTCACCGTTCTACTTTCTCTGCTATATGTGTTACACAAAGCTGTACGTCTTCCCTTTTATTGGAAAAAGCAAAACTGCCAGTAGAGGAAGCAGCTTTTTGATAATAGGATATTTTCTATGAGGCAAATTAAACCCTCGCACATTCGCTTCACTCTGCTTCACTCCCGCCTTCATGACTGTTGAGCCCAAGTCAGCTCCTTCTTCCCTTCTCTTCTTTTCCCCAGAGGCCCTCTCCTGTTGCCCTGGTGATCTGTCAGGACCAGGATGACCTATCCTGTGCTCTCATTCAAATTGTTACGACTCAACGTACAGATTGATAATTTTCTAATTATCTTTTGCTAGTGGATATTTCAGTCAAAATCAATCTGTCCTCATTTAAGGCCATAAGAAGTGCTTAGAAAGCCGGGCTGCTTCTCCTGTCATTGTACCCAGAGAGCAGGGACTACCCAGGCTCTGATTAAACATGTTCTATACCTGGAATGTTAAAGAAAATGAATCCCTTTCCGGGGTTAGACAAAAGAGAAGTATGTGGAGGGGGAAGAAAGATGAGTCATGTGAACAGAAGTTGAATGGAATATCAAGTAGAAAACTGAGCCCCACTGACAGAGCTGCTGCGTTTGATGCAGTGGGTTTAGGAACAAAGAGACTGCCTGAGTTAGGAGATGAGAAGCAGGCACTAGGGGCGCTCGCCTGCAGGAAGCAGGAACAGGGGCTCTCTGGCACACCTCAGATGCCAGTGCTGGCTGTAAAAGCCAACTTACTCTAAACAGTGCCAGTTTTGCAGCCTCACAGGCCGGCAATTACAGAAACCTTCTCATTATGCTTGAGTGGGGGCCAAGGCATGGCCCTGGCAGGGCCATGCCTTGGCCCCCACTCAAGCATAATGAGAAGGTTTCTGTAATTATCGGCCCACAGCTGTGTATCACACACAGATCTGCCCAGTCCCTGAGAGTGAGTTCCAAAACAAGAGTGCCACTGTGCTTGACAACACCTCTGCCTTCAGATCCTTCAAACCTTACCCAGTCCTCACTGTGGCCAGCGTGTGGCACTGACCCAGGGCCCGAGATGTTTGTTTCCTTATGGTTCATAGAGTTTAATTTTAAAAGAAAGAAAAAACTGGTGAACTTGTTTAATACCCTAGACTATAGAGCCAGCTGTTAGCAGGCCCGAAGGTCAGATGCTGGCTGAGCCATTCCCTGGAAATCACTGTGACCAGTGTCCTTCCTGTGTCAGCTGGGAGGAGAGAACACAACACTAGAGCCCAGTGTCTTATCAGAAGTTCCAGTCTGGATGTGTATCTTCCTTTTAGGCCCAAGGGTAGGGGCTGAAAAAAAAAAAAAGAGCACATTGCACTGCCAGTTTTGGATGTCAGTGAAAGGATTCTCAAACCTCTATGTCTTTTACCCCACCATAGGGCATGGGGGCCAGGCCAGAGGACTCTCAAAATTTCCTGGATTAGAAAGAACCATAGATGTCCGGTAGTCCAACCTCTCACTCAGTGTAGTGGCCTCCTTAAAATATGCTAGAGCTGTCATCCAGTCTCTCTTTGGATACTTCCAGGAGCTGGCTGCTCATTCCTTGATAAGGTAGTGTGATTTATATCTGAATAGTCTTGGATTTCTTGTTCCTTTTGCTCTGCAATGGAAGAGAAAATCATAATAGGTGTCCCTCTTGCTTTAAACTTTTCAAGGGGCTCCCAGGCCCTTAAAATCAAGTCCATCTTCACAATAGCTCTGCATGTTCAGCCCCTCTCCATCTCTCAGCCTCATCCTTGATGTGCTCCTCTCCCAACCAGCAGATAGAGAAACTCCAGACATTGGACCTTCTTTCACCTCCTATAATAAGTCTTTTTCTCTCTCACCTCCAGCCTTCTCACTTGTAAATTCCTCTTCCTGGAACATTTCTTCCCAGGTTCTCTCTCTTTACCCTGCAAGCCCTACTCATCTTTTGGGTTCTCTCTCTCTCTCTTTTTTTTTAATCTGGGAAGCCTCCCTAACTTTCAACCTAGATTAACTCTCTTTGTCATAAGCATTTAGAGCACTGCCTTACACTTAGCACAGGGCTTGACACCTAGTAGAGGCTTAATAAGATTAGTTGAATGAATAAATGAGTACATGAATCCAATCTGCTCACAACTTCCACCCCGTTGTCTCAATTCTATCCTCTTCCATATGAAAGTCCTTGAAATATTCAGACAATCATCCTAATTATCCCAGCATTAGTCTGGGGCTGGTCCTAGCAGGCAACAGATCACATGCTCAGGCAGTAATTGAGGAGGGCAAGATAAAAGGGTTACTTATTAAGATGTGAGCAGGGTTAAGCAAAACTTAGGACCACTCTAGAGCCAGCAAGAACAGCAAGTCTGAAATGTCAAGGGGAAGGATAGGCTGAGAGGTAGCTTAAGCTGGAGGACAGAATCGCCCAGTGAGCCATCAGGGAGGCAGCCAATGGAATAAATACCCACTTCATTCCCCTCCTATCTCTGATCTCCTCCTGGTGCCTCCCACTGGCAGATAGAGGTCAGGAAGCCTCCTAGGGTACAAAGCACAATGGAAAATAAATAGCAACAAACAAAACATATTCAGTACAATCATCCACTCCCAGTGGCCACCCTGAACCTACTCTTACCAGAGTAGACAGCTTGAGTTGTTTCTACTACTGCTCAAAAGGTGATGGCTGCTGGACTCCTCATTATCTAAGTCAACACCACTTGGATAGGTTCTGGATTGCCATTCATTATTTGTCTTAAAGCATGCTGCCAGATATATCACAATGTTCCAGACACTCTCTGACTAGCACAACAACCAGGAAGTGAATACCAATCTCTGACAATCTAAACACTATCATGTATTAATGTAGGTTTAAAACTGTAGTTCCCTTGCTTATTGGATACATTTAAATTGCTTTTTTCTTGGGTTTATGATCAATTAAATTCCCCGGGCTTCCTCACACAAACTACTGCGAAATCTAACTTCCTTCTAAATTGCACTCATGTCATTGATTTTTGTTTTAACCTAACTGCAGGATTTTACATTTATCCTGTCAGATTGTATCTTATTTACTTCTGTCCATTGTTCCAGATTATTAAATCCTTATTTTGTTACCTAGTGTAGCAGCTTTTCTTTCTCACTTTGAGTCACCGGCTGATTGATTAGGTCCTTCTCCTTTGTTTTCATCTGTATCAATGATAAGTGAACAGAATCCCAGACAGCTGGGCACTGCTCTCAATCGTTGAGGGACTGTGTAGTCTAGTGCAGCATTTTACCAGGTGTGTGAAATAGAGCACTATTTCTACAGTCTGTTAATGGTATAATAGGAAATAAAGATCTATGATTAAATAATTTGGGGGAAATCCTGGGTTAAACAAGTTAAACAAGTTTCTTTCCTAAAGTGTCCCTTTGAGTTTTTCATATGCTGGTATCTATATAGGCTATTTCTGGAATAAGATATTCAAAACTCTACTAGGTCAATTTGATGTGGCATGTACATTTGTGCATGTGTATACATAATGTCTCATGGGATGGTGTTTCACAAAAACACAACCTTAGGAAATGAGGCTTCAGAGTTTCAATACCATCTCCACCACTTATGACTTTGGGGCAAGTTATTTAATCTTTCTCATCCTTAGTTTTCATATCTATTAAATGGGATAATAAAGATTTTAACTCATAGAGATGTATGCTGAGAATTAAATAAGGTAATGCATGAAAGAATGAGTGTTTCTTACCACATTAGGGTAGTAAATACTCAATAGATATTCGTTGTCCTTAAACAATATTTTTATCATCATTAATGTCATTCTGGCATTGATCCACTAATTAGGCCTCCTACAGAAAGTATGTAAAAATATAATAATCTAGTTTAAGTAAGCTAAAAGATATACAAATTAACTTATTTCTAACTTTATGCTAAATGATAAATATCTAAAGACTTTTTTTAACTCTCACAAATTAGTAAGAAAAAATTACATTCTAATAGAAAATAGGCAAAGGGGATCAGAAAATAATCTACCAAAGAAGAAATGTAAGTGGTCAATAAAACATCATGACATATTTCAAATTGGAAAATTATATTTTTAATGAAAATACCCATAGGTGGCTATAGTGCAAAGAAATAGGCAATTTTATGTACTGCTGGTATCAATGCAAAATGATAGCAATAATTATGATAGCTAAGAAGCATTTGGTGTTTAGTATATACTAGGCACTGTTCTAAGTATACCATAAATATTGACTCATTTAATTCTCACAATAAGTCCATGAGGTAGATTGTTAAAATTATTGCTACATTACCAATGAGAAAACTAAGTACAAGAGTACTTAAGTACACCTTTTCTAGAGCAACTTTTGTGAAGAATAATTTCACAATACTTATCGAGAGCCTTAAACATTCATATTCTTGACTCAATGTAGTGGAAGCTGTGATGCATTGCCCAGATCCCCTTCAGGACTTATTCCACCACTGCTACCAGATAACAGTCCTCAGCTCTCAGTCCTCTTGAGAAATTGTCCTCAGCTGGAGACACTTGCCTTGACAAGCATTACTTTGGATACACCCTCATTCAATGACTGACTGATGAGAAGACGTAAAAGTTCAGCTTCCTCACTGCATACAGGACAACTCTTCAGAGCTATCTCTGCTCCAGAGCTTTCCATGGGATCAACTGACCCTTTGTTGAGATTCTATCACAGCTGAACTTCTGCCTTGTCCAATCCTGCCTTCTTCCCTTCCTTTCCAGTGGTTTTAATCCTAAGAGTGTGTCCTAAAAAAAAACTTGCTGAATACTAATTTCTGTCTTAGAGTCTGTTTCCTGGAGAATGCACACGGCAACACAGCAATTTAACATCTACTAGTTTATTCTAAGTAAAAGTCAACTATGAGTATATATAATCATATGCAAGCCCTAGTGGATAGGAAAGCTATAAGAGAAAGAAGTCTAGGTCCCTGAATCAAGATATGAAAAAATTTCAACCACTAGCTTCAGCTTAGAGATGTAGAAAGTTGGAAAAGACGTTGTTCCTACCCTTTAAACAACAAGAACAAAAAAAGAAATAAAATTAATGACTTCTTTTGAACACATGAGAAAACCGAAGTCACAGGGCAAACAACTAACCTGAACCCTAGAGAGAAACTGGTGTGTGCAGGGAGAAATGGGATACTAGCCTTTGTTTACCTGGAACAGAGGCTGCCAAAAGCCAATTGAGACAGAAAGAGAATTTAACTAGAATTTTAAAGAGTCAAATTGTTAAAAGCCTAGTGTCAGCTAGTATAAGAGTATAAAGCCTTATGGGGAAGCAGACACTGAAAAGGTTACACCTTCTTTCAAGATTTTCTTACAGAAACCTCATAGATGGACACAGGGGAGATGGGGAGAACCCTGAGGAAGCTTCCTCTATGGTGCCGACTAGTGGAGAAGAACTCCAACCAGACTTCTCGCCTACCTCCCATAAGAAATAAAAGCCTTAATCTACAAGGATGAGAGCAACTAAACCATAGCCTGATGGCACTAGTGGAAACCAAAGTTCACCTGGGAGAAGGAAACAGGAAAATAAAATAAAATAAATACTTCTGCTCCTGGGATGAGAAGGGAACGCATGCTTGGTCTAGTATTATGTGGAGGGGGGAAAGGAATACTTGTGAAAAGAAACACAAACTTTGACCTAGTTTCATAGCGTTTGCCTAAGACTGAGGCTTAATCAGAACATTAGATAATGTTTCCATTCCCCATACCTCCATTGCCACACTAAAAGGTGTCAGGTAAAACTAGCAGTGGAATAAACTGGGGAGGCTGCAGAAGAAAAATTCTCTTTGGGGAGCATGACAAAGAGAAGACCAAAGTCAAGTGGAAAGCAAACCTCAAACTCAGCCATTTTCTTATTATATTATTACAAACTCTCACATTAAAGACATAGCAGAAGGAAAGGCATGCTCATCTCCAGTCATAAAAAATATATCTCAGTGCCTATTGTCTTGCATGTCCATGTTTCAACAAAAAATTTAAGAGGAATACAACAAGGAGAAAAAAACAGTCTGAAGAGTCAAAGTAACCATCAGTAGCAATCCCAATTATGACACAGATGTTGAAACTAGTAGGCAATATATTAAAGGCTCCAAATGAAAAGATAGATGACATGAAAGAATAAGTAGTTACTTGTAGCAGGAAGATGGTGACTATAAGAAAAAACAAATAGAAATGCTACACATGAAAAACACAGTGACAAGGGTGAAGAATGCTTTCAAAAGGGTCATGAGTAGACTCATCTTCATAACACGTCAACAGAAATCACCTCAACTGAAACACAAAGACATAAAAGAGAGGAGAAAAACAGAAGATCCAAGAGCTATGAGACAATATCAAATGGTCTAACACATTTATAATGAAATTCCAGAAGGGAAGAGAGAACAGAGCAGAAGAAAATATTTGAAGAAATAATTAAATAATGGTTGAGCATTTTTCAAAATTAGTGACAGACACCAAATCACAGTTACAAGAAGTTCAGAAAACACCAAGCAGGAAAAAACAAAAAACAAAAAAACAAAAAAACAAAACAAAACAAACAAACCCTAGATGTTATTATTACCCTATGGCTGCTGTAACAAATTACCAAAAATGTAGTGATTTAAAACAACAGATTTAGTCTTTCACAGTTCTGGAAGCCAGAAGGCAGAATCAGTATCACAGGCCAGAATCAAAGAAGGACCATTCTCCTTCCTGAAGCTATAGGGGAGAATTCTGTCCTTGGCTCTTTCAACTTCTGGTGGCTTCCAAGATTCTTTGCTTGGGGGAATCAATCCACTCTTTAAGGCCAGCATCTTTAAATATCTCTGTTCTGTCTTCACACTGCCTTCTCCTCTGTATGTGGGTCAAAAGCACAAGAGATAGGAGGATGAATTGGAAATATACTACTATGTGGGTCTTACACTACACATGAAGCAGTATAATAGTCTGTGAAGGTAGACTAAGATTTTTTAAAATGTATATTTTAAACCACTAAACATGTTTTTAAAAGAGGTATAAACAATAATTCAATAGATGAGAAAAAATAAAGTTACAAAATGCTCAATTACACTGAGAGAAGGCAGAAATGAGGAAACAAAAAAGAACAAACGAAACAAACAGAAAACAGTGAACAAGATGATAGATTTTAGTCCAACCATATATAATTTGGTTCAATTGAATGGTCTAAAAACACAAGTTAAAAGATAGAGATTTTCATATTGAATTTAAAAATTGAGACTTAAACATGTACTTTCTACAAGAAACCCATTTTACATATAAAGACGTAGGTAGATTAAAAGTAAAATGATAAAAAAAATACACGGCACAAACACTAACAAAAGAAAGCTGGAGTAGGTATATCAATTATGACCAAAGTAAAGGTTAGAATAAGAAACACTGGCCAGATGTGGTGGTTCACACATGTAATCCAGCACTTTGGGAGGCCGAGGCAGGTGTATCACCTTAGGTCAGGAGTTCGAGACCAACCTGGTCAACATGGTGAACCCCATCTCTACTAAAAATACAAAGTTAGCTGGGTGTGGTGGTGGGCCCCTGTAATTCCAGCTACTCAGGAGGCTGAGGCAGGAGAATGGCTTGAACCTGGGAGGTGGATGTTGCAGTGAGCTGAGATCACACCATTGCACTCCAGCCTAGGCGACAAGAGTGAAACTCCATCTCAAAAAAAAAAAAAAAAAAGAAAGAGAGAAAGAAGAAATATTATCAGAGATAAAGAGGAATCACATAATGATAAAGGGATCACTGCTTCTGAGAAAAAAAAAAAAAAATACTTGGGAGGCCATTAGGCTGAAACGGCTCCAGCAACTTGTGTTCCTATATAAGCAAACTGAAACTCATCTCAGTATAAATGGTAAAACAAACTTTAAGATTGACCAATCAGAAACCATCATCTAACTTCTAACTAGGGACTTTTCAGCTGGAATGACCCAAATAAAGCTATTGCCTCATTTTAACTGATCAAATGTTTTCTTTGTCTTTCTTCCATGAACACTTTATAAAAGTTTTCTCCCTGTGTCCTTTTACTGGAGCCCCAACCACTGCCTGATTCACGAATCACTATCTGCTCAAATAAACTCTTAATATTTTAATGTATCTCAGTTAATCTTTTAACACTCCAAATAATCCCAAAGTTTATGCACCTAACAGTAGAGCTGTGAAAAAAAAAAAAAAAAAAGGGGGAAAAATGTTGGATCTGAGAGGACAAAGAGAAATTCATAACTCCAGCTGGAATATACTGATTGAAACGATAGGACAGGGAATGACCTTAGCACATCTATAGTGATAGAAAGTAAGAAATTCTAGTGAATAAATAAAAGTAAAAGTAAATAGAAAATAAATTTTTAAAATGTGGGTGTGTCAAAAAGGGCACAGGAGCTCACCTGAGAGTGTTATAATGACCAAAGCTGGAACAATTTGAGCAACAAAGTAAATATTAATTTTGGATTATAACCTGGAAAATAAATATCCATGATTTCATACTTATATAATCATTGAATAAATAAATAAACGGGAGAGAGGAAAAACTTCTTATAGAACAATTCCAGATAATATATACTGAAGAAATTAGAGAAATAAAAAATCAGTGTCAGAACACAGCAATAATAATTGCTGCAGACAGAACCCAGTATTTATTCATTATTGTGGTGGCTTTAACATATGTCCACAAATTTCTTTCTACTTCTTTCTCCAGAAAGTGAAACTTAATTTTTTTTCTCTTGAGTGTGGGCTGGACTTGGTAACTTGCTTCCAAAGAATAGAGTATAGGATAGAAAAAAATAGCAACTTTGCATTGAAAAAATCTGGCAGTTGCTTCCCTAACCAAGGGGATCAAGTCTAATAAGCAGTGAAAGGTCTATGGATATCACGCACCCCTTAATATGATGCGATGAGAAGGGCACTTTACCTTTGTGATATTCTTCCCAAAAATCCATAGCCCTGGTCTAATGATAAGAATACATCAGACACACCTAAATTTTGGAGTATTCTACAAAACACATGTCCACTATTCTTCAGAGATGCCAAAGTCATGAAAAACAAATAAAGACTGAGAAACTGCAGCAGACTGGAGGAGACTAAAGAGACAGTTATATCCTGGATCGGACACTAGAACAGAAAAAGGACATTAAAGGAAAAACTGGTGAAATCTGATTAAAGTCTGTAGTTTAGTTGTAGTGTTGTATTGATGTTAATTTTATAGTTTAAATAGATGTACCGTGGTTGTATAAGATCTTAGCATCAGGGGAAGGTGAGGAAAGAGTATCTGAGAACTCTTGTACTATATTTGCAGTTCTGCTGTAAACCTAAAATCATTTTAAAATCAAAGGTTTGTTTGTTTGTTTTGAGGCAGAGTCTCGCTCTGTTGGCCAGGCTGGAGTGCAGTGGCACAATCTCTGCTCACTGCAAGCTCCACCTCCTGGGTTCATGCCATTCTCCTACCTCAGCCTCATGAGTAGCTGGGACTACAGGCGCCCGCCACCATGCCAGCTAATTTTTTTTTTTTTTTGTATTTTTAGTAGAGATGGGGTTTCACCGTGTTAGCCAGGATGGTCTCAATCTCCTGACCTCGTGATCTGCCCACCTCGGCCTCCCAAAGTACTGGGATGTGAGCCACCGTGCCCGGCCAATAAAAGGTTTTCTTATTTGTATACTAAGTACACCCACGCTGGACTTGTATGTAAGAAATTAGTTCCATTGTGTTAAGCTTTTGAAATTTTGAGGATTTTCTTAATGGAAATTAGTGTTACACTAATATGCTACTGATCATTATTATTAAACAGAATCTTTTCAAATTAATTTTATTCCATGATTACATATTTGACTACTCAATCAGAAAAGATTGTGTGCTTGTTGTAAGTTGTTATAAGAGATCCAAAAGAAGTCAACTGACTGCTCTTTTTGAAATTATTCTCCGAAGTTAAACTCTAAGTTATTATCTTTTTAATATTTTTGTTATTTGTATTTATATAACTATATTGTAAGTACAATAGAATCTTTGAAATGAGAGCAACTAGAGGAGTTCAAAAGCTAGATTTGATGAGGGCCTTGAATGACATGGAAGATCTGACATTTTGAATTCAGATGCCTTCAGGGGCCAGGCAAGTAATACAAATGTTTGACTTGGATAAGAGAAAGTAGTAGGGAGTAATGGAGCCTAGCTGGAGAATACATGTTTGCCTAAAGAGATTACAATACATTTTTTAACATTGTGCTGATCAAATGAAAGATTGTATGCTATTTATAATCGTCTAAGGGTGAGAGACTATGACTACTGATATAGATCCTATGGGGAAGAGAAACCAGAATATGTTTCAAGTATGAGGAAGCCAGAGGTGACAGGTAGATATAAGCAGAACAGGTTGAGAGGATGATGGGACCGTAGCTGGTGTTTAGGGTAAAAATGTAGCATACCTAGTGCATTAGACACAGTAGGAATTTTGGCGATCACACAGTTGAGTGGTATGCAGTGTAACTGCATTGCTTGAGGGTTCACAAAATACTCCCAATGCCTAAGGAGAGCAGCTCAGGAAACTTACCTCCTGTATCCAATACATTTGATCTATACATTGTATTTCCCTGTGAGAGTTTATTCAAATAAATAGTTCCATGGCAAAAAAATAAATAAATAAATTTGAAAAACATTGATCTAAGACCCCCTACATCTTTTCATCAGTTATAAAGAGACCCAAGGAGTTGAAGTAGCTTGTCCAACGTTCAAAGTTACATGGATTTCCTTGGATTTGACCTGCAAATCTGGCTCCAAAGCAAGTGCTCTTTAACTGCTTCATTGCAGAGATCTAAGCAGGCCTGGAACAAATTGACTTCTTGGGAGGTAAATTTCTCTCTGCATTTCCATTATTCCTTGCCCTCTGAGCTTTATGATAGGTGATAATCTGGGATCAAGAATTTAGAATGTAAGTAAGACTTTGAATTGTTTTCATCTATCCCTTGGTTGAATAAAACATCTGAAAGCAGATTTTAATAATACAATAAAGGGTAAAAAGCAATGGGCATTTGAGGGAGAGGCAGTAACAACAAGAACAGTACTAATAATTTACATTTATTAAATATTTATTATGGATCCAGTACTGTTGCAAGCACCTTACAAATATTTTCTCATTGGATCCTCACAATACCTCTCCCCATTTTACATAAGGAAAGTAACATCTAATTAGAGAGGTTAAGTAATCTGCCCAAGGACTCACAGTGAGTAAATAAGTGGGTAGGGTCAAGATTAAACATGTATCTTTTTGACTCCCACATCTATGTTCATAAACACACCACACTATACTGCAGCACCATGAAAGAGATAAAGGCCCTGTAACCTCCTTGATAGCAGCTTGGGGCTATGGACAAACCTGTTCTCTTCGCTGTTTTGTCTAGAGCTGTATTTGCCTTCTGTCTATAAGAATATTTACTCCATACCACCCTCAGCCCACTCCACTCTGGATAGACTTTGGAGAACAGACTCTTCCTGATTCCAGTAGAAAAGGGTTGGTAGATGTAGGTGAAATGTTCTTGCGGAGATAGCATCACAATGTCAAGATGGTAGGCCACAATAACACTAAGAATAAGGGAGCCCAGCTGTATTTTGCCTTCATCAAATGACTCAGATAGTTTTCAGATGTGGTGGGTGGGATGAAACTCAAAGCTTGGTGAACTTCAAACATTTCCCCCTCTGTTTAAAACATCCTGTCTGTTCTCCAGCGGAAATGCAATCCCTTATGATTCTATGATTCAACACAGTTGTTGCTTTTAAGTATATTTGAAATCCCAGAGGCCCCTTGGGCAAATCCTTTTAAGTGAGAAAGCTACATTTTACTGAGTCAGATAACTGAATTTTGAGTTCCAAGAAGCTTGGGATGTGATTTTAAACTTCCAGCCGTTAAAGTATGAGCCAGTGCAAGAGGTGGGAACGTGCATCAAGTCTTTGCTTACCTGCCTCCAGAGGCTGGAAACGTTCCCCTGCCCATCATTTCAATGCATAGAAGGGCAGAGGAGGGAGAAACATGGAACAGAAAAGCAAATTCCCACAAAATCAGGAGACTTAGGTCCTGTTCCTTTTTTCTCATCCAGTGGAGAAAGAAGGCATAGGATTAGGACACCTTGGGTGCAGCTTGATGTAGTGTCCGGACCACAACTTCCCATGGTACCCTGGCAGTGGTTATGTTTAAATTTGAATCCCGTCTCTGTCACTTTTAAACTATGTGACTTTGGAAGCCACATAACCTCTCTGTACTTCAGTTTTCTCACATCGAAAATTAGGATAATAGTAGTTCTGACCTCCTTAGGTTGTTGAGAGAATTCAATGAATTAGTTGTGTAAAGAGCATAGAACCATGCCTGTTACATTGTAAAAACTCAGTAAGCATTAATGATATTAAAGCCATCATAATCTTTTTCAAAGAAGTTCTGGGGACCAAAGGAATCCTGCAGCTCCAGAGTTCTGGACATGATTTTGTGTCCCAGCAGCTCTGCAAACTTTGAGGGTTAGTTGACAATTTAACTAGACCTTCTGAGGTCCTTCAAGCATGGTCTGATCCATTCTATCATTACAGTCTCAATGCTCATCTCCCACGACCATCGTAGGGTACCCTTGATGTATTTCAGACCCTAATTATGGACACTAAAAACTAAAATTCTGTAACATAGGCTGAGTGTGGTGGTTCACACTCCATAATCCCAGCACTTTGAGAGGCCGAGGCAGGTGGATCACTTGAGTCCAGGAGTTTGAGACCAGCCTAGCCAACATGGCGAAATCCTGTCTCTACAAATAATATAAAAACTAGCCAGGCATGGTGGTGTGCGCCTGTAGTCCTAGCTACTCAGGAATCTGAGGTGGGAGAATGGCTTGAGCCTGGGAGGCAGAGGTTGCAGTGAGCCAAGATCACGCCACTGCACTTCTTTGGGTCCCCAGAACTTCTTTGAAAAAGATTATGATGGCTTTAATATCATTAACGTTTACTGAGTTTTTACAATGTAACAGGCATGGTTCTATGCTCTTTACAGCGTGGGCAACAGGGCCAGACCTAGTCTCAAAAAAAAAAAAAAAATTCTATAACATAAAATGCCACTGTAACTCAGAACACATGGTCAGTGTGAGTAGAATGCTGAGAGTTGAGTTCTAGGTATACAAAAATAGATAAAATAAGCCAAAAATTTCTATCCACATGCATGTTATATTTTTGTGGAAGAGACATTATCAACATGCCTGTCTCACCTCATCTCCTACGCTTTCTTGCTGTTCTTTGTGTATTCCAGCACGCTTCTGCCCTAGGGCCTTTGCACCTGCTCTTTTCTCTGCATGTAATATTCTTTCCCTAAATATCTGTATGGCATACTCTATCATCTCCTTCAGGTCTATTTAAAATGCAATCATCACTCTATCTTTGATGCTATTTCCATTCCCTGCTTTATTTTTCACCTCAGCACTTAATGCTATCTATCCACTAGATATCTTACATACTTAGCCAAAAACTTTGAAGGGTATTGTAGGACTTTAACTTTTACACAGTGTGAGCTAGGAAGCCATTGTAGGGTTATAATCAAAGGAATGATATATTCTGCCTGTGTTTAAGAGAATTACTTTGGCTGCTTTTTTTAGAATAGAAACAAAGGAGGCAAGGACAGAAGTAGAAGGACAGTTGGGATGTTATTGCAACAATCCAAGTAATAGATAACAGTTGACAGGGTTGTAGCTGTAAAGCCAGTAAGAACTGGTTGGATGCCATACATATATTTTGAAAGAGGATCCATTAGGATTTTCTGATAAATTTGATGTGCAGTGTGAGAGAAAGAAAGGAATCAAGGATGCCTTCAAAGTTTTTGGCATGAATGACTGAAAGATTGGGATTGTCATTAGCTGAGATTGGTGTGGATTGGAGGGGCTTCAAGAGGAGATTTGAAGAAAAAATCAGGAGCTCAGTTTTTCATGTATTAATTTAAAAATCCCTATTAATATCCAGATGAAGATGTCAGGTGAGCCCTTGGATACATACATCTGAAGTTCAGGAGAATGTTCTGGAATAAAGCTATAACTTATAGAGTCATCAATATTTAGAAAGCATAGAAAATCATTAGATTAAATGAGATTGTTAAGGCAGTAAGTGCATCCAGAGAAGAGGCAAGGTTCAAAGATTAAGTGCAGGTGCTCTCATTTAGAGATAAGTGGGATGAGAAGGAAGTAGCAAAGGAACAGAGAAGGAGCAACTAGTGAAGCAGGAAGCAAGCCGGAGAGTATGATGTCCTGGAAGTGAAGTGAAGAAAGTGTCTCAACAGGAAGAGAGTGATCAACTGTTAATATGCTGCTGATCTATCAAGTAAAATGAAGACTCAAATACATTAAAGGTTTGGCAATATAGAAGTCATTCAAACTGTGTAGTCTTAGGGAGAAATGAGGAATAATGATCTGGAAGAAGCAATGAGGAGGAAGGAGGACACTACCCCACATCCAGACTCAGTGCTTTGAGGGGTCTGGGAGAGAAAACAGCCACCTCTTGAGGAGGTTGTAAGGGAAGCAGGGTCCTTTGAAGAGAGGTAAGTTTTAGTTACAGTAAATAAAATAAAGGAATAGTGCAGTCAAGGAAATATGAGGAGATATAGGGAATTTGGTTGATAATTGATAGATGCTTGACAGAAAGTTCCAGTTCTTTCAGGAGATGGGGTAGAAGGAAGGGAGATGGTGGCAGAAAAGGCAATTTGTGGAGCCATAAGGAGATTAAAGGCCAAGGAATGGGGGAAGATCTAGAGTCCTACACTTCTTGTGACTGAAATGACAGAAATACAGGACATGATGTTCCAAAGAAGAAAGTGCTAGTAAGTATTGGACAATTTGAAAGGAGCGAGAGAAATATGCAGAATTTGGGGGCTACCACTTAACTCCTACTGATGGAGGATGGAGCCTGCATAAAGGAAATCTTTCTTCTAGCATGTGATAGGAGTCTCTTGACTTTTCTGATGAAGGACTGGGAAATGAAAGAGAGGTAATCTCACAACAAACTCACAGGAATTCTCTTAACCCCTGGTGAAGGTCACCTGCCCAGGCAATACAAGATATACTCTTTCAGCAATGAGGGAAGTCATTGAAGTCTGCTGCATATACTTCTCAATTTCAGCTGGTGAGAGGTTGGCATCACCACTGGCACATTGGACAGCCACTTTTGTCTAATCCTCACTCTCAGGCTTCTGACCAAAAGCCCACAACCAACCATTCCATGGGTCATTAAATCTTATCCATTATTTTTAAATTTATATTTAGTGATGGAGACCTCATTATGTTGTCCAGGCTGGCCTCAAACTCCTGGGCTCAAGCAGTCCTCCCACCTCAGCCTCCTGAGCAGCTGGAACTACAGGCACATGCCACCATGCCCAGCTATATCTCATTCATTTTATAAGAACATTCCTTGTGTTTGTTCTCTGCCAGCTTGGTTCTAGACAATTCCAAATATATTTTCATATGATGGAAAGTGTTTAACATTCTGACATTTCAATATATAATATGGTTAAATGAAGTTCCATAGTATTTGGCACAGCAGTGTTGATTAATGCTTTTCTGACTCTAATCACTAAGCAGGAACCTAGGAAGTGGCAGATACATCTCAGGGAGATACAGAGGAGATATGATTAGTTATAATTGCAGGGCACTGATGATACACAAAAAGATGTTCTCTTGAGTCCAGTGGTAAATAATGGCATTATTTTATCTGCAAATTAATAGTAATTCAGAATTTTAAGAGGTCTAAAATCTTCAGGTCACTAATATAACCTTTAAAAAATTTCCGGCCGGGCATGGTGGCTCAAGCCTGTAATCCCAGCACTTTGGGAGGCCGAGACGGGCGGATCACGAGGTCAGGAGATCGAGACCATCCTGGCTAACACGGTGAAACTCCGTCTCTACTAAAAAAAATACAAAAAAAAAAAAAAAAAAAAAATTTCCAAGATGTTCAGAAGTGCTTCACAGATTATTTTGCTTCCTTGAGTTTCAATTCCATTATCAATAAACTGTCAACATACTGACAAAACATAAAGGAATCGATCTAAATTATATTGGAAAACTTACATGTGTCTAACATTTGGTAATTTAGAAAGTAAATGCTTGAAAGTAAATTCTCTGATTTGATACTAACACATTACATGTGAGGTAGAAAGTGCAAGGTATCACAATCCTCATCTTACAGATAAGCAAATTTCTCTGTGAATCTTAAGGTGAGACATATTTTCATCAAATATACCATTTATTCACTCTTTCATTTATTTATTCAGTAAGCCTTCATTAAGCTCTTAGTATGTAAATGACTCCTTAATCTTCTCATATTTGATATTTTTTTCTTAAGACTTGAACATTTAAACATTTTGAACAGGTAGTCATTGAATTTCTACTATATGAAATGCCCTTTCAAGAATTATTTACTGGGAGAATACCAAGCCAATTAGGATATTTGTTCTTTCCTAAAGAAGCTCAAAATTATATGTATTTATAATTTTTCATGTGTGAAAAATTGAAACCTGAGCTTAAATGCATATTGGTCCAACAACTTTTCTCAGGGAGTCCGTATTGGCTAAGGTAATCCTAGCTGCTGCAACATACAAATCCAAACATATATAATGATTCAAACAGAAAAGTTTATTTCTTGCTCATGTTAAGTCCAAAATGGGTGGTCCAAAAGGTGGGCAGCAGTTCTCAAAGCAGTGATGTAGGGACCTGGACTTCTTCTGTGATATCAAACCCATCCTCAGTATATAGCTTTGAAGCTTTCTGGGCTCAATTGCATCAAGTCACTACAAAGGGAAACAACATGGAGGGTAGCATGGGGGTGGGTACTCATCAGCCAGATTTAAAAGAGACACACAACAGTTCCCAGTTACATTCTATTGGCTAGTACTCAGGCACATGACCATATCTAACCTCAACGGAGGCTTCGAAATGGGGTCCAGCTGTGTGCTCAGGAAGACAAGGAGCAAGGTTTGGTGAGTAGCTATCATTCTCTTATCTGCCGCTTGGGCCTGGGAAAGTTCATATGGAGCAAGATGGATATGACTGGGGAAGCAGAAAGCGAGGCAGGTGGACTCCCTAGTAGGTAAACAGCAGGCTCCTGGGATCTGTTGAAGGGGTAAATTGTGGTTTATATCCAAGGTGAGTCTCTTCTTCATGGTGGGGGGCATCATATTTCAGCAGAGAATGCAGAAGAATACTCCAGTATAAGGGAATTTTGCTTTAACTTCAAGTTCTTCTTGTCTCTGGTGTGTTGATTCTTCTGAAGTTTGGTCTGCCAATATGATTTAATCCAATGATGTCTTGTCCTCCATCTTTGTTACTACTTTTGGCTCCAGAACACTTTTACTTTCTGCTCCAAGGATGAAATTCTCAGACTTTTCTTGAATCTTTTGATTCTGGATCACAAATAGTCCTATCTTTCAGATCAACCTCAACCTATAAGCCTGGGGGATAGAAAAAATTATTAGATTAAATTATGCCACATGTCTGTTAACAGACCTAACCAGTTAGCTGACTACACGTTAATGGAGTTGTTTCTCAAGTTCTAACAGTGCATTAATGTCTCTAGACCAGCCACTTTATTTGTCTGAACCTCCAGTTCTTTCTCTGGGGAAAACAAAAAGGAAAATAGCATTTTACACATTATAGCTATCTTGGGGGCACATGGTGGTTTTCTAATAAATACTGTTAATGTACTACCCTTCAGTAAAACATGGTTCTGAAGCCCTCTGCAGACCCAAAAATAGCAGCCAAGGATTTCCTTATTGCTGAGTCTGTGGGCACTTCCAAGGGTTGACTGAGAGAAATTAATCTCCCCACACTTTTTATTTCATAATTGGATGCTAAAATAGAAATTTCTGCTGAGACACTAATAGATACCAGATACCAAAGTGACTTGTGAGATAGGCTTTCCTATAGGATTCCAGAAAGAAATGATCAACACCAATTTTATGAGTTTTATGACTCTCACTTGCCACATGAGCAAAAATGGTTGAAGGATGGAGTTTGGAGAAATATTTTTTTAGAGGTAATTTATTTGAGCAAGCTCTGTTTAGAAGGTCAGAAAGTGCCTCTCTTTTTACCTCAAGTCAAAAGATAGGGGCTTAAGGTAACATTTGTTACCCAAGATTTGAGGGGCAGATGCAGTGGATTAATGTCTACATCATAACTGAAATGGATAGACTGGCTGCTGTGATGGTTGGCTGCATTGGGATTGACCAACATCCTGAAATTTATTAGAGAAAATAATGCATAAGTGTTTAAGTGTTTCCTGTGAAACAGAATTGGAGAAGTGTGTATGTATGTTTGTGAGAGAAAGAGGAGAGAGAGAGAGATAGCCAGAGACAGCGAGGGACAGAAACAGAATGAACGAGCATACAATCAATTCAGGGACTAGCCAGGAGGGCTCACTTGGACAAGTGAAAAGACCTCCAGAGAAAAGAGCTAACAATGAACCAAGGGAACAGCTAAGGACTAAGAAAACAGTGCAAAGGTGGAACAGAAGAGTGTCCGTCACTCAGGGGCAAGACATCTGGAAATGAGATGTCCCCAATTTTCGGTGTGGAAAAGGAGCTCCAAAAACATCACAACTGCATCCATGAGGAAGAGTCAGAATGTTATGCCAACCAGGCCACTAACTGGATGGTGTTCATAAGCATTCCACTTACAACATGCTTTCTTTGTGTATTTCTCTCTCCCTGCACACGGGTGCAGGAGGAGTGAGGAACGATGTGAGCAGCTGGAGGAGGAAGACAAAGAAGCACTATGTCTTCTCCTCCAGAAAAAAAGCTGACCATGTCTCTCCCACCCTTCCCCTGCTCCAGGCTTCCTATCAGAGTAGCAAGTAATATTCAAAGTTTTGAGCATTACATGAACCTGAAGATTATAGCTACTGATAATCACTAAAAAGAGAATGTCCTTCGGACTTAAAGTGACGGTAGGAATTTTTTAATGCTTAAGCACCCCAGGAAAGAAATGGGCGGGGGGGGTAGGATTTTGTCTAGAGGCTGGGAAGAAATTATCCTTCTGAAATATGTAAAGGAGTAGCGGGAGACAAAAATAAAGTTACTTTATATTTATGTGATTACATGATTACAGCCCCTTTCGAATACATTGAGAATGTTCACGATATCCCTCTGTGACACATATCGTGAAAGGAGGCGGATTTCTCTCTTTTATGGCCATATAAATACCTCCCAACCATACTGTATTCCTTTTTCTCATTCCGATCTCAGATGAAATAAACACACCCTCATTTTCGTTGCCTGAACTTAATGCTTGAAGGCATTATTTTGTAGTCAATGTCTAAATTTGCCAATGCTTAATTAAATAAATCCATTCAAATTTTAGGTTCATTTTTTTCTGCTTAAACAAATGGCCACACATTTATTGCTGCAAAATTGTTCTTTGCTCCAGCATTTAGCCATAGTTGTGAGCATATTAGTATTGCACTCTAAATGGCACAATTATTTCAGCATCAGGCTCCATTTCAAAAGATATTTCATATGCCAGTAGGTCTCCAAGGGATTACTTCCCCTCTCTCCTTATTTACTTATTTTATTTCTTTGTATTGCAATAAAATTCAAGCTGAGAAAGCACTAGCTCTCTGAATCCCAGAGCTGGGAGTAAATAATTCAGCACAGTGTGGCACAGAAAATGCTTCCCTCTGCCTCTTTTTTTCTGCCTTGTGTCTATGTAGATTCAAGATCGTGCTGAGGGCTCTGATGCAGAGCAGGACAGATGTCCTGGCTGAATTGAGAGATGCAAACTTAGTGAGATCTAAGTACAGAGCAAGTGCATAAGGTGATCGGCTGTTCTGAAACTCCATGGAAAATGACAGCACTTTGAAGCTTTTATTTTTGAGCGGAGTAAGAGCAATTAGGTATCTTTTGCAGCCAGGTTAAGACGATAAACAGATATGTTATGCAATGCAGAATGAGTTCTTTTTCATGGGTACTTGCATTGCCTTATTGTGTGTTTCTCTTGCTTTTGGATTGACGCCTGAATCCCAGGGACAGATCGTTGGTTAGCCACAAACAGATACGGTAGCTACATTGATCCCCTGGCCATTTGGTAATATGTCTTTTCTCTCCTCTGAAACCTTTAAAAATTACCAAAATTTACCTCCTGTGTTTTACTACAAATTCTGCTGCCCATTATGGTATTTATCCAACAATGCTACAACTTTCAAAACAATCGTGCTGACTTGATTTTGTGCATGAGCAAGTTGAATTCCATGTGGACGTGGCAGGGTAGTACTGTATTAAGTGGGTAGAGACTGTAGTGCTGATGAACACAATCCTGCAAATGAAAATGTAGCAGGTACTGTCAATTCTCCACCCATGTCGAGTTCATTGTGCTCAAAATGACTTCCAACTGCCAGTATCTGCATTTCTGCGTCAGGAAGCTGTTTCCAGAGCCACAGAAGGTAATTCTGCCTTTGTATGTGGCAGGCTGGAAGTGTCAGGAATTATTGCTTCCCGGGAGCATGCCTCAACCAGTGATGCTCAGGATTTGGTATACAAATGTTTCAACTCCTTCACCGCTCAAGTGGAATGATTCGGAGGTATGCATTTTACACTAGTTCCTGGAATTTACTCTTGGTCTTAAGTGGCAGTCACTCACTGTGATAGCTGATTTAGTAATATCCCCTTTCTTGATTTCCCTCCCTCACTTATTATTTCCCTGCTGGTATTCCCTGCACCACCTTAATAAACTACTTATACTTGAATCCCTCTCTCTGAGTCTGCTTTTCCAGAACCCAAACCAAGGCCAAAAGTCCAGTTATACCCCAGTTAAATCCTGAAAAGGCTTTAAGATCAATACTGAATATGACTGTATAGTGGGATATTTCCTTCAAACAAAGATGCCCTAGGGATGGGAGCACAACACCCTTCCACAACATTCATGTCTGCCTTTGCCCATGTCTGCCTTTTGTTCAGACCCACTTCAGTGTGGATAGAAATGGAAGATGTTCTAAGCTCTGTAGCATCCTTTCGACTGATCTCCATAGCTCCAGCTTCTCCCTCCAACCAGCCCTGCATGATGCTGCCAGTCCAATTTTCCTAAGGCCTCATTTTCATGTATCGCTCCCTGTTCAGAAACCTGCAATGACCTAATCAGACAGTGGTAAGTCTTAAGCCTCCCTCATAATCTGGGGAGAGAAGTTGGGTTGTTTATCGCTCTGGCACCCTTCCTTACAGGCTTTGGATTGGCAGTGACTGCATTCCTCCACTGAAGGCCACAGCTTTTTTGTTGGGTGTCCTCGTACAGCTACACCTGTAGCTATATCTCTTTCCAGGTTTTACTAACCAGTCTATCCTCTTGACCCTCCAGGCTAGTTGCTAGGCTGGGGTATGTCACCGTCGCTCATGGGTTCCCTTTGTTAAGCTCTCTTCAGTTATCCTTTTGACTGTGAAATTTTTCTTGCTAGGGCCCTGGGTGATACAAGCTCTGAGCTAGAAATCAGGAGTTCTGGCCTCCAGACTTGGCTCTGCCACTCTCTACCTTGTGTAACTTTGGATATCAGTTATCTCTGAATGCTTTTGAGCCTTACATTAACTATTTGTAAATGGGAATAACAAGACCTATACAGCACACCTCACAAGGTTGTCATGCAAATAAAATTTGATTTTGTGCTGGAAAGGGTATTGCTCGTTTAATAAATGTGAAGAATGACGTGAATCGAAGTTTTCATCATTATTACATTATATAGAGAAGAATCTGGAGGGGGTCTCAAAAAAGACATTACCAAAAAAAGAAAAGATCAAGAATAAGGGTCACAGAAGGAAATGGACAACTCAGGGAAAAATGTCTGTGCCACTTGCAAGTCACTTATTCTGGTGATTCATCTGGTGCCATCCTCACTCAGGGCCTCAGGCACTGGGCAACCCTGTGTGTGTTGCCATGGCAACTGCCAGCCAGAACCTAGAAATTCCATCAGCTTACAATATTAGTCATCATGAGAAGAGCGGCAGAGTAGATTGCAAGAATGAATATCATGGAAGCCACAGAAAGAAGAACTATGGTAAAGACGGTCTATAGAAGTGGTTCTCAAAGTATTGGTCCTGGACTAGCAGCAGTAGCATCACCTGAGAACTTACTAAATGTGTAGATTCTTGGGCCCCACGCCAGATCTACTGAATCAAAAACTCTAGGGCTGGGGCCCAGCAATCTGTATCTTGACAAGCTTTTCAGGTGATTTTGATGCACACTAAAATTTAAGAACCAGTGCTCTAAGGGTCAGGAAATTTGACTTCAACTCTCAATGTCCACATGTGCAGATTGTGGATAAGAAAGAAATGAAAACAAATGTCTAAAAATGGAAGGCAACTATAATCTCATAATTTACCTGTTGTTTAGCTGTCTAGAAATGGTGACTAAAATATAGCAATAAAGTCAGACTGTATTAGTTTTCTAGTTCTGCATAACAAATTACCACAACTTTAGTAACTTAAAATAACTAATCCTTATTATCTCACAGTTCCTGTGGGTCAGGAGTCTGGGCACGACTTAGCTGGGGCCTCTGCTTAGTGTCTCTCAAAGTTCCAATGAAGGTGTTTATCAGGACTGAGTTCTCATCAGAAGCTTGACTGAAGAAGGATCTACTTTCAAGCTCCCTCAGGTTGGCAGAATTCATTTCCTTGTATGTGTAGGATTCATGAAAGCTTTCTTCTTCAAAGCCAGCAATGAAGAAAATGAGACTGCTAGCAAAATGGAGTCTTATATAACATAACACAATCATAGGAGTGGTAATCTAGCACCTTTCCAATATTCTACTGGTTAGAAGCAAATCACAGATTCCACCAACATTTAAGGGGAGGGGATTCCACAAGAGCACAAAAGCCCTACAGATTAAGATTTGTGAGCCACACCCTTAATCTCTTGAAAGGGTCCTTTGTGTGGCTGAATATTCTGATATTTTGATTTTTCTGAAATTTTAGCAAAACGTTGTAGTCATAAGGTCAAGTTTTTCTCTAGACCAAGCCATCTTAATTTCAGCCATTAACTTTTTGCCATTTGAAGAGACTGGATTTTCAAAATCATCAAGTTCTTGTTCATTTTTGTTCTTCTTTTGATTTATTTCTCTCTTCTCACATTTTATTGTAAGCAACAAGAAGAAACGAGACATCACCTTCAATACTTCTCTTGTAAACTTCCTTAACTAGATAAACAAGTTCATCACTTACACGTTCTGCTTTACATATAAATGCAGGAGACAATTCTACTGAGTTTTCTTCTCCTACTTAACAAGGGTTTCTCTTTCCTCCAGTTTTCTTTTTCTTTTTTGAGACGGCGTCTCGCTCTGTCACCCAGGCTAGAGTGCAGTGGCGTGATCTCAGCTCACTGCAAGCTCCGCCTCCTGGGTTTACACCATTCTCCTGCCTCAGCCTCCCGAGTAGATGGGACTACAGGCGCCCGCCACCTCGCCAGGCTAGTTTTTTGTATTTTTTAGTAGACACAGGGTTTCACCGTGTTAGCCAGGATGGTCTCGATCTTCTGACCTCGTGATCCGCCCGTCTCGGCCTCCCAAAGTGCTGGGATTACAGGCTTGAGCCACCGTGCCCGGCCTTTCCTCCAGTTTTCAATGGCTTATTCCTCACTTCTTCTGAGCTCTCACCCTCACCAAGAGCATGCTTCAACTTTAGATTTCTACTAACAGTCCACTCAAGGCAATTTATACTTTCTCTATTATTCTCCAAATTCTTCCAGTGTGCACCCACCCAATTCTAAAGCCACTCTTACACTTTTAGGTATTTTACAACAGAATTCCACTTCAGATAAAAAGCATCCAATTTCTAGTACCAAAGTATGTATTAATTTTTTATTGCTATGTACCAAATTACCACAAACTTAATGGCTTAAAACAGCACACATGTAATATCCTGATTTTAGTAAGTCAGAAGTCAGATCACTGCTTAACTTGGTCCTCCGTTTAGGGTTTCACAAGGCTGGAATCAAAGTATCAGCCAGACCAGGTTCTCATCAGAGGCTTAAGTGAGGAATTATTTACTTCCAAGTTCTCCCAGGTTGTATTATTTGTGACTGTAGAATTCTTGGAAACTTCTTCAAAACCAGTAATTTAAGGAAACTGTTAATAAGATGGAGCCTTATATAATGAAACATAGTCATGGGAATGACATCTTATCACCTTTGCCATATTTTTTTGGTCAGAAGCAAGTCACAGATTTCACCCATATTCCAGGGGAAGGATTATACAAGGGCCTGAACATACAAAAGTAGAGATTATTGGGCCGTCTTAAAATCCGTTTGCCCCACTGAACTTGTTCAAAATAAACAGAACTAACACAATTTTCAGCGGAATCTTATCCTGAAAGCTTTGTGTTGAGAACAGGTGTATGTTAACATTGAGGATTCCAAAAGTTGAAGGAAAGAGAGGAAAGCAATTAAGTTTGGAAAGAAATAAAAAAGGGTTTTACTACAGACTGCTATGGTGGATATAGAAGGTGCTTTGCTAATACAGATGATGGAGTCAAATAAGGGAAAAATCATGAAGGATAAAATGGTTAGGAAAAGATATGTAGGTGAGATAAGATTTAAAAAGAACTCTGAATAATGGGTAGTACTTAGAGAAAGAAAATAGCATTCTATTAAGTAGTGAAGGTGTGAATAGTATTTGGAATTGGTAAAAACATGGAACATACAGTGGACAGCTGGAAGACTGAAGTGGTTCAATGATTCTCTACCTTGGCTACACATTAGAATCACTTGGAAGTCTTTACAAATAGTGATACTCAGCCCTTCTCAGGTGTTCTGTTTTGATTGCTATGTGATGGAGCACAGAAGTCAATGGTTTATAAAAGTGATCCAAGTAAATTTAGTGTACCTCAGAGATGAATGCCACAAGCATGATTAAGAGTGTACTCATGTAAAACAAATTAGTAGGACACATATGTCAAATAGGATGAGCTATAGGTTACATATGTTACCTAGGACATAGAAAAAATACTTTGTTTTAGGCTTACCGCTGTTCTTAATAGCTATAGAACATACATGTTTCAGATATATCTGCTGCATCATTTCAGATCCTCTTAGCTTCACGCTTTTTTCCCTTTTTTCTGTTTCTTCCCCTCCCCGCCCCCCCCCCGCTTTTTTTTTTCAGCTGTTGTGGTAGCAGGCAGTTCAATGAGGGCTTTTCTTTATACAGTCCCAAGCAGAAGTGTCGTTGCCTCCTGCCTGCTCCTAAAGCCTCTCTTTTTGGTTCACTGCCCTGTGTCCTCACCCTGGCCTACATAATCCAGAAGTATAGGCAAATGAATATCCTGTGGAGTAAACCTTTGCCCAGTAGGAAACAGGAACCAGTGGATAAATCCTTTGTTTTTATCCACATATTGCCCCCAGTAGAGTCTTTGAATGTACTTTATAGAGATAGCTTCTTGGAGGCCGAGTTTCACAAACCTAGCATTCTGCTGCACTTAGCAACAGTAAGTTCAACAGCACAATTGTGTATTTGTTCTCCTTTAGCTGCTCCACTCTCTTTGTTTCTCCCCTGCTCCCCGGAATTGTATCCCTAATAAAGGGCAAGCGAAGAGCTCCAGAAGCCTCAGCTCTGCTTTCTGCTGAACCCAAGTTATAAATGTAAGTATTATACCTTGCATTTGTAGATCATTTTTTGTCTTATATTTATATAGCTAAAATTATATTAAGACAATTTTTAACATCTAAACATTTGTAACATTTTAAAACAAAATATTGTGTAAGAGAAATTTTAAGAAACATTCCAAATACAATTGGTAAAATGTCATAATATGCGAAGAAGACATTTTGAAAAGAGATGACAAAGAGGATGTAAAGCTATCGTGCTACTGATGCTAGCAAAAGTTGAGAAACTGAAAATAAAACAATTGCTTTCTAAAAAACAACTCTATTGAGATATAATTGGCATATGATAACCTGCAACTGTTTAAAGTATACTATTTGGTAATTTTGACATACATGAAACCAAAACCACAATCAAAATAATAAAAATGTTCATCACTTTCAAAGTGTCCTTGTGTTCCTTTAGAATAACTCCCTCATTCCCCTCACAGCTCCAAACCTCCCTACCTGGAAAAGCATTGATCTGTTATCTGTCTCTATAAATTAAATTGCATTTTGTAGAATGTTATATAAATAGAATCATACGATATATACTAATAAACACTTTTTTGTCCAGCTTCTGTCACTCAGCATATTTATTTTGAAATTCACTGTGTATCAATAGTTCATTCCATTTTACTGCTGAGTAGTATCCCATTATATAAATACTTCATAATTGATTATTTAACTCACCAGCTGATAGGCATCTGGGTTATATCTGGTTTCTGGCTATTATGAAAGAAAAAAAAGCTCCTATGATCTACCTATACAAGTATTTGTATAGTCATATACTCTTATTTTTCCCTTGGGTAAATACCTATGGTAAAATGCTGGGTCATATGGCTGGGTGTATATTTAACTTTTTAAAAAACCCATCAAAAATGTTTTCCATTGCAAATTAAAACCACAGTGAGATACCACCTTATCCCAGCCAGAATGGCCATTATTAAAAAGTCAAAAAACAATAGATATTGGTGCAGATGTGGTGAAAAGGCAGTACTTATACACTGCTTGTAGGAATGTAAATTAGTAGTATAACCTCTATGGAAAACAGAATAGAAGTTTCTCAAAGAACTAAAGTAGATCTACCATTCAATTCATCAATCCCACTACTGGGTATCTATATATCAAAAAGACACCTACACACATATGTTTATCATAGCACATTTCACAATTGCAGAGGTATGAAATCAATCTAACTGCCCATCAACTGAAGAGTGGCTAAAGAAAATGCGATATATATATATATATATATATATATATATATACACACACACACACACACACACACATGCCCCATGGAATACTACTCAGCTATAAAAAAGAATAAAATCATGTATTTTGCAGCAACTTGGGTGGAGCTAGAGGCCATTATCCTAATTGAAGTAACTCAGGAATGGAAAACAAAATACCACATATTCTCACTTATAAGTGGGAGGTAAGCTATGGGTATACAAAGGCATACAGAATTGTATAATGGACATTGGAGGCTCAGAAGTGGGGAGAGTGGGGGTTGAGGGATGAAAAATCACCTGTTGAGTCCAACGTACACCAATGGGGTGATGGGTACACTGAAAGCTGACACTTCACTGCTATACAATTCATCCATATAACCAAAAACTACTTGTACCTTTAAAGCTAAACAACAACAAAAGTGTTATCCAATGTGGTTGTACCATTTTACATTCCCACCAGAAGTAAATGAGTGTGTTCCAATTATATATGTACACACACACACACACACACACACACACACACACATATATATATATACAGAGAGAGAGAGAGAGGAGGGGGCCGGCGGGGGTTCTCGCTCACTCTGTCATCTGGGCTGGAGTGCAGTAGTGTGATCATAGCTCACTGCAGCCTCAGACTCCTGGTTTTAAGCAATCTTCCCACCTCAGCCTCCCAAATAGCTGGGAATACAGGCATATACCACCACACCTGGCCAATGGTTATTTTTTGTTTTGTTTTGTTTTGTTTTGTTTTGTTTGTAGAGACATGGTCTCTTACTATGTTGCCCGGGCTGGTCTCAAACTACTGGGCTCAAGTGATCCTCCCCCCTCAGACTCCCAAAGTGCTGGTATTACAGGCTTGAGTCATCACGCCTGGCCTGGTCTATCTTTTAATTTGGGCTATGCTAATATGTATGGAGCATATTATGGAGTATGAGATACTTCTCATTGCAGTTTTAATTTTTATTTTCCTAATGACTAATCAGGTTGAGCATTTTCTTGTATACTTGTTTATGGTCACCCATTTTATGAAAGAGTTTGTGAAGAATTGTTATTTCTTACATATTTGGTAGAACTCTCCAATGAAGGAATCTACGTCTGAGGATTTTTTGTGAGAAGAGTTTTAACTACATATTTAAAATAGATATATGGCTATTTAAATTATCTATTTCTTTGTGAGTTTTGGTAGTTTGTTCCTTTCAAAAAATGTGTCTATTTATTCTAATTTATCAAATTTATTTGCATAAAGTAGTTCATAACATTCTTTATCTATAGAATCTATAGTGCTGTCATTTCTCTCATTCCTGATGTTGATAATTTGTCTTCTCTTTCTTTCTGTCTCTCTCTACCTCCACCTCTACCTCTAGCTCTTTTTCCTGATCAACCTGGCAAGAGTTTTATCAATTTTATTGATTTTCTCCAAAAGCCAACTAATAGTTTTATCATTATTTTTCTATTGTTTTTCTCTTTTCTAGTCCTTTTTTTGTCTGAACTTTATTATTTCCTTTCTTATGTTTACTTTTGATAATGCTCATATTTTTCCAGTTTCTTAAGGTTGAAGTTGAGGTCATTGATTCTTGCCAGATCTTCAGCCACATCTCCTCAACTCAGGGAATTTTTCTGGCTCTGCCTCAGTTCCTCTTCGCTGTACTTCAGCCTGGAATTTATTTGAAGTTAGTAAGCTGGGCCAATGGTAGGGTTCACCTCATTTGTTTTTCAGATCTCAGGAATCACTGTCCTTTTTTGCATGATGTCTAGTGTCTTAAAAACTGTTGTTTCATATATTTTTGTGTGTGATTTTTTTTCCAAATCCTTCATAGTTCTCATTGTTTTCCAAGCCTTATTTTACGATTTTGTAGGTAATTATCTAGCCCTGAGATACATTCAATGAATTATCTTCTGCTGAAATCAGGCAGGACAGTTTCTGTGGCTTCCATGTTAAGAAACATAGCTGATGTATTGGGCTTATTCTGAAGCCTCTTCAAACTCAATTTTGGCTGAAAGTGGAAGATCCAGTTGTTTGTTAACAACAGTATTGATTGTTTGTATATTAGAAAGTGATATTTTGAGTATTTTACAAATCAACACAATTGTTATTTGCATATTGGCATTTTACTGTGTTTTCGTTTTGTTTTAAGAAATTGGTCAGATGGTTTTGGTTGACCTTTAACCCATGATTTTACTCATTTAAAATAATGGGAACTAGACATCATTAGCATTTTCATGTATCATGTCTTATTTTCGATGATGGATTATTGAGGTTAATCAGAAAATGCCTATATTTGGCTTAGACTTATCTCTCTGGCAAAAATAATTCTAGAAGTACCTGTCCAGAGATGTCATGGCAGCTCCATGAAGTCCTCAGAGACAAAGTGCCTTCTATCTGTCTGCTCCTTAGTGCATGGATTCCATTCTTCTCATGATTACAAGACGGCTGCTGGAATATCAGTCAAGTCCACAGTCTGGTTTTCCTAGCTAAGTTATCCCTATTTAAATAGATTCTTCTAGGAGCTCATCCAGTGTTTTCTTCTTACTGTAATGGGTAGGCAATCCATATTTTCAAGGAAGTATTACAAATGTGATGTTTTCGTTGTTGTTATTGTTTTAACTAGGTACCTTGCCAACCTAAACAAAACTAGGGCTTTTTAATCAAAAAATAAGAGGAGAAGAATTATGGATAAGACACTAGTAGTCTTTGCCATATTTGGTAAAGGATGTTAACATAGGTTACGTATTATATATGACATTTTGAACATAGAAAAGCATAAGGTTTAAAGATTTTTCCAGAAGGACAGAGAAAGAGACTGGAATGTGAGAGTCTAGTGATAGTCTCCTGTTTGATCTCTCCATAATAGTAATCTTGGAATGCATCACTGAAGACTGGTAATGGAAAAGAAAAAGGAAACACTTCAAAATATGTATCTAAAGAAGAAAACTTAGAAAGCATTTGGTGATGGAAGGGATGTAAAAGGCACGTACAACAAAGAGAGTATATAGTAAGGAAGATGAAAGGATGATGAAAGAAGTGTTGGAAAACTCATGGAAGCCACTGCTGTATACATCTGGCAAGTTCAGGGCTTAAGGAAATGATGTTTGGGTCTTGCATTGAAGTCTCTCTCTCTCTCTCTGTCTTGACAATAGGAATGTTGAAATAGTCTGGCACTAACACATCTGGCTTCTGCAGTGACCTCAAATGGTCAGGGTACAGCCTAATGTGTGGGTCAACTGCCATCAAAGATGGCCAGCTCACTGACCTCATGAATGTCCAGGCCTCTGTTTCCATGTTCCTGCATCAGCTCCCTGCTAGGACAAGGAACTAACCTGAAACTTAAGCACTGAATTCCTTGAGCCTGCCACCTCCCATACCTGAAGCAGTTCTATATTTTGTCATATCAAAGATAAAATAGGAAAGCAATAAACATGCTAAAGTAAAAATTAAAAAATTTGGAGTCACATGGATCACGAAAGAGTTGTTGTTCAATATCTGGATAGTTGGGTGACTTAGGGCAAGTTACTCACTGTCTCTGAGCCACATTTACTAACCTGAAATGGGAGAATTATTATAATAAAGCCTGAAAGTCTGCTCTATGTAATTACCTGAGGTTTAGTCATGTTTGTTAAAAGAACGGAACATGGTTCAGACTCTAGCCTTGGCTCAGTCCATTCATTTGATATGTCAACTTTCAAGTTGCTTCACCTCTTAGGATCTTGATTTCCTTCTCTATCCTTTTCCAGGGCTTCAAAAACAGTTTTTTGACATACAGCGTTTGTTCAATAAATATTTGCTGAATTAAATTCTATTGATTTTGCAAAATGAAAGATTTAATTTAGATTAACATTTCCCAAAATATGTGTTGTGAGATGCTGATAATTGATAATGCATGTTATAAATACTTGTGTTTGAGATGATGCAGCAGAAAAACCCAAGGAGACGGTGTCACTGATGTCATCCACAAAGCCTCCATAGCTCTTTACTGTCTACTGCTAAATTTAATGGTATGTGAAATAAAAGTAAACTCCCTATGTTTTGCAAGCCACTCTGATTTGGGCATCCATTAGTGCAGGCAAACCTAATTCTTTACTGATCCAAAGGATTAATGTTTACCCAATAGTATTTTATAGAAGGAGCCACTATTCCCCATCAACCCCTACTCATAACCTCTTTCAGCCTTCAATCAATACATCAATCAACAATATCTCAGACACTTAATATGTGCCTTATGTGTTAGGTGCTACACAAAAGAAGTATACATCCCAATTCCTGCCACTAGAGACTTACAATTTATTTGAATATAGAGGAATATTGACTCAGGTAACTCATAATAAATTTAATTTGATGGCCCTAAACTGGACAGTGATTTTCTGGAAGGCAGGGATTAAGTGTTCAGCAACCTATGGACCTGTACTTGTCCTTTATATGGACTACAATGGGAGCATGAAGCATGCTTGCTCCACAGATGGCTTAATCTGTACACCCTATAGCCTGGATGCTCAATCAATTGGCTTCCCTATTGAAATGACAGCTAATTTAAAAGAATAAGTGGCAATTTAATAGAATGGAAAACCATTAACTCAGAGCCTTCTAATCAAGACTGATTTTTATGTAAGTCTTATGAAGTGCTTGTTGCTGGCTCAGGAGAAAAAAAAAGAAGGATGAAATTGTCTGCTGTAATGCTGTTACCTCACTGTGGACTAGGGGGCTGTACTTTCAATAATACTGACAATCCTAATAAGAATGATGATGATGACAATGCTCCTTTATATTTAGAAAGTGTTTTCACGTAAATTTTAAGAAGCAACTGAATATATATATATATAAAAGAGAGCAGGCTGTGGATTCTGTTAGACTTGGATTCTGATCCAACCTCTACTGTCTGTGTTCCTAATTCCATAATACGTAAAATGAGAATAATAATACATATTATTAGTACTTGGGAACTAAATGTAAGAGTCCCCTAAAAATCAGAAACAAGGAAAATAAAATTATGTTTGAGAATTAAGCTTAAGCATCAACCCAATGACTCATGGCCCAATAGCTCTCAAAATACAGAATGGCTGTAAGACGTGGTAGCAACTGCAATCACAGTAAGGGTTGTAATCAACCATAAAAACATAGCAGAACATCACAAATACAATTGCCCAAGCACTGGGTTAGGGAGAAAGAGTATCAACGAAGAAACTTTGAGTATTTCCTGTTCAACAGGTTAGACCATTCCTAACGTGGAATTAAGGTGTGGTAGATTGAAAAAAAAAACAAAGTCCACAGTATTTTGAAGCTCCTCTCATCAAGAGGTGGAGTCTATTCCTCCACCCATGTATCTGGGTTTGGCCATGTGATTTGCTTTGGCCAATGGAGTATTAGCAAATATAAATAAGCAGAGGTTTGAACAGTGCTCACATAGTGGGGTTGCCTTCTCTGCTTCTGTGAATTATTCCTACATCACATGAACAGGCCTGGGCCAATCTCCTGAAGAATGAGAACCTGCATGTAGAGAGGCCTCAGCTGTCCAACCATCCTACCTGAGGCCCCATACCTGTAAGTGAGGCCATCCTAGACCATCTAGCCTCAAAGAAGTTGCCAGCCCCAAAAAAACCACCCAGATAACCCATGGAATCATTAAAAATACTGTTTATTGTTTTAAGCCGCTAAGTTTTATAGTAGTTTGTTTTGTAGCGATAGAAACCACAGGGCTTTATAGCTTTTAGTATTCCAGTCCCCAGGGGTTGACATCATAAATCACTACATTCTCCTAGTTTCCCTTGAGTCCATGCTTGCCAATACATTTCTAATCATGATCTGGCCTCTCACATAGTCTGCCTACAGTGGGCAATGGGCCGACTACATTAACTTTAAGAATTCCTAGCCCCTAGTGTGGTAATTATTCATGATGAATTTGTGAAGTGGGTTCTGACCCAGGTTTGGCTTAAGGAGAAGATATTCAGTGCTAAAATATTTTCCTTTGCCTGTCCGTATTTACTCTCTACCCTTTCTACCCTGCCCTTTACTCTAGGAAGCTGACCTGTATAGACTGCCTTAAAAAAGTCTTGCCTTGTGGCTTCCTGTTGGACTTCACCAATAGAAAGCCCTGCCTCGAGCCTGGAGAGAAAAAGTGATTTCAGGGCATTAATTCTCACAATTCCCTCCCTGTAAGGTTGCTTTGGGCTGGCTGAGTTCTTTGACTAAAGATTGCAGCTCTTGTCAAGGTGGCCCTCTCACCCCAAGACTCTCTTATTGAAACCACTTCCTCTCCTCTCTCCTTTAGGCCTAGAGAATGGGGTACCATTCTTAAGCCTAGGTGGAAACAGAGAAATTTTTACTAGCTTTCAGTTCATACTATCCTGTATAGTTTTTCTACTCCTGCCTACACTTTTGTATGATTAATAAATAACTCCTTTTATTAAGCCCTCCCTCAAATATCCTAATTTCAGCATGCCATCTGTCTCCTGTTAAGCCCCTGACTGATGCATATGCTGAGCATGTGGGTTTGAGTATTGGGTTTGTCGGATAGTGATTTCTTCTTGGCTTACGATTCACCCCTGAGAGATGAATCCACATTCACTAAGCTGATCAGGTGTTTAGGCCCATGAGACTGAGAGCCAGGTCCTGATTCTCAAGAAATTCACAAAGGTAGTGAATTCCTCTAGGAGCCAGCCAGCTGGCCTTTTCCTCTCTAGAGTGGAGAACAAGAACCATATGCTTCTATATTTCTATAATTACACACTTTTAAGCTTGTCATTAGATTAGTTAAACTATATGCAAATTGCTTTCTATGTGCCTAGCACCTTGTAAGTGCTCAGCATGTTAAGCATCACTGTTGTTTGTTTTAATGTCCCTTTGACTGTATAATATGGTCTTTACTGATCAAATGATGTGTAACATTTTTCTTGGATTCCTTTTTAGGATGCTTTTGTTAATGTGGTACACTGAGATTATGGGGATTGGGGTAAAGAAAGAGAATGAATGTGCAGCATGATTTACACATAGTGTACATAACTTCTAGAGCCTTACAACAGAGCAACCAAAAGGAAAATACTCTAATATAGCAATTATTGCATAAAAACATTTAATGAATCAAAGATGGAGCTGTCCTGAAGCAGAAATGACACTCTAAGTAAATAGTCCTGCAAATTCATGAAGTTAAATATTCATGGAGCACTTGATTTGCTTACACTGAGAAAGGTTGCTATAAGACAACAGAGACAGAGGGTGGCAGGTAAGTGCCCTTTGGGAAATGGCATGGTGGCAAGATGTGCAGGCTTTCCTGCTACCTACTAACAAGTAAGAAGAGTTTCCAGCATTCCCTCCCATATCAGAGAAAGCCAACATCTAGGGTGCCAAGTGCATTTATACAATGGCACAGGAATCATGCCCCTCCACTCAAGGCAGCTAGAGTAAATAAGCCCCTGATAGCATAGCTCCATCTCTTTTCACTGAGGTTTAGTTCAGCATCTATATTGTGAGATCCGTTCCAAGCAGCAAATATTCTCCTACTTACCTATACACTTACACACACACTCCATTAGGTACAGAGAGACATTCAAAATCAATATTAATCATTTTTATTCTGTACCAATGTCATTCCTCTCTGGTAGATGTTTTTGTCTAGAGTTTCTTGTTTAGTTTCGATGATTCGTATTGGGACTTTAATTTTATGTTCCTTTTATTTAATATAGGATATGAACATGGAAAAGCTCTAAGGCAGCCCAGGAAAAGGCAGACAAGAAACCATCATGAATGGATTCTGCATGAGCAGAGATTGTCAGGAAAACGGGATGGTAATTTGCATAGGTCCACAAGGCGAATATTGATTTGAAGTGTTCCTGTGAATGGCCAGTAGACAGGACATAGAAACAGACAGTAAATCATAAAGTGAAGAATGGTGTATAAGATGGAGTATGAGCCTGGGGAAGTACATAAAATAATGCCCTGTCAAGGTCATAAGAACTTCGACAGTCAGGGACATGTCAAATAGAAAAGTGATTCATAAATCCTGAAATAAAATATTACTACCTAAACTCTAAATCAGATGGCCACCAGGTCAAAAATAAATTACAAGGTGAATCTAATGTAGCTATGTAATTAAAAATTGGCCATGTCGATGGGGCAAGAAATTTTAGCAATAACAGAAATGAAGGCATCAGGGCTCAGAAAACGACACGCCAAATTATGGCACTTTAGTGTGCTGAGTACTTTGAACTAAAGGAGATTGAAAAGCCTCAGAAGCAAAGCCACTCTATCCCCCACCTTTCTGTGTAGGTGTATAGTAGATGCATCTGACAGCAATAATTTAAGCACACCCTGAGAAAGACCCTCAAGTCTAAGAAGAATGTGTGTTTGGAGCTCTGAGCTAAGAAATCCAGGAGTGGCAAACCTAGAGATTCTCTCCTTGTCTATGAAGGACATACGAACCCCTGGCCCATGCCTTGGAATGCAGGCCATACAGGGGATTAAGGTCCTTTGTTTTGGGTTATATGGAGGTTGCTAGGTGGAAGGTGGTAGCAGTTTTTCGGTCCGGCCCACCACCACTGGACTGCCCCATATGTAAGTCCTCAATAAACCCTATGTGTCTTTTGCTGGTTCCAGATCCCCTCTCTTCTTCTGCCTCTAGGACATGACGCTATCCCTGTTGGAGTCAGTAGGGGTCTGGCACAACAGTAGGAGAGGGCCATAAAGAAATTCTCTGACCTACCTTGTCTGACCGTAAGTTACAAGATCCTCATTCTAGGCCGGGCGCGGTGGCTCAAGCCTGTAATCCCAGCACTTTGGGAGGCCGAGACGGGCGGATCACGAGGTCAGGAGATCGAGACCATCCTGGCTAACACGGTGAAACCCCGTCTCGACTAAAAAATACAAAAAAATTAGCCGGGCGAGGTGGCGGGCGCCTGTAGTCCCAGTTACTCGGGAGGCTGAGGCAGGAGAATGGCGTGAACCTGGGAGGCGGAGCTTGCAGTGAGCTGAGATCCGGCCACTGCACTCCAGCCTGGGCGGCAGAGCCAGACTCTGTCTCAAAAAAAAAAAAAAAAAAAAAAAAAAGATCCTCATTCTAGACGGGTCCTGGGAGAAAGGAATGCTACACAGAGCTCAAGGAGAAGCCAAACAGGGTTATTATCCCACTCTGTAGTTTAGCATCACAATTAATTTAAGTGAGGTTAAAGAAACACCATGCTTTTCATGTTCTTGACACCCCATAGCCCTAGTCCTTCTTTTCAGAACTGTGTTAACAACAAAGTTATTCTGCCACCTAAAGAGCAAGACTCCTTTTCAAATTTAAACTATAGGCTGTTGTTTCTTCTATCTCTCTATGCTTATTATTTCTAACTGTCTGACCTGGAGCCCCACAGCCTTGGACTAGCCAAGCGCTGACTCAGGAAAGGGAAACAAGAACAGGAGGTCTGAGTTTTCCCGGGAGCAGAAAGCACGGAAGATTACAAAGGCCTTTGTCATCTTTGTTATGTGTAATTTGACTAAAACTACTTAAATAAAAAAGAACTGGGGGCTTCAGAGAACCTTTGTACTCTTAAATGAACAATATAATGCAAAGGGGAAAAGAAAAAAGTAAATGGGGAAAAAATAAGATTTTTTTTTTCTTTTCGCTGAAAATGTCTAAAGTTTCATTAATAAAACCTGGATCCTTTTTCACTAATATGGTTCTGACCTGTTGGCAAAAGGCCTGTGCAGAAATATCAGGTAATTAATAATGCCTTGAGGGGAAATGTGCTTTAGATGTTTTATTGTTTTTTTAATCACTTAACATGGTTTTTAAATGATTATTTCTGCCCACATTGTTGCATACTAATTTTAGGGTGGCTTACATAAATACCTTTAATTATATAAGATAAAAACCAATAAGAAGCAAATAAGAAAAGTAGGGTAAAGGAGAAAATAAAAGTAGTCGAGATGGAGCCAGGGGTAATATTGATACCCCGAATGCATGTTCTAAGTCCCCATTGTTTCACGAGACGTGAGATGTGAGAGACAAAACCAGGCACATGTCTTACAACATCCATACGATAAAAAATCAGACTTGATACTCAAAAGAGCCAGAGAGAAATGTCTCCCCTGGGTTCTCATAAACAGGAATATAATGGACAACTTCCTCAACAGCATCCCTACAGTAAATACAGAAACAGGTTCAAAGGGAAGTTTCTCACACTCCCCTTGGTGCCACCATATAACTATAACCCAAGAAGAGCAATTCGCCAGGGACATCCACACACATCTCTGATGGTCTACCTTGGTCCAGGGAAAGAGATGAGCGTGTGCAAAGAATGGATGAATGCACTGCACATCCCTCATTCAACAAATCACCATAAGTATTTGGTTTTGTGGCCACACTTGGGAGAAGCACCAAGTTCAGGAAGATACCCCAGACAAGTAGCTGGAGAGCAACTGCTCTGTGTTGCCAGCTTTGTCAAGCTGTAAAGAAGACTGACTTCTTGTCATTGTTGAAGAGCTCTGTCTCCTGAGGCAGCTCCCCTTTATGCATACGATAAACTGTCCTTTCACTTACTCTCAAGAGAGCATGCCTGAACCACAGAACATTCTGGAGAGGGCCTGAGCTCTTCTAGGTTTTATTGTACCTAAAATTTGAACAATTCTGGGGAGTCATTTTAGAAGATACATACAAAATCAACTGCAAAAGTTAATTTTTATTTAGAATGAGAAAACACAACAACTTACAAAATCTTCTTTAAAACCTGGCAGATACCATGAAAATTTCCAAAAATTAATATTTTTGACAAATTAACTGCCTGATACACCTCTATTGTACATTATTTTCTACATTTTGACTGCATATTCCTTAGTCTTTTATAATATTTTCTATATGGAAAACAGAAAGATAATTCAGTCTTTTTTCTAGCACAAATGGTGGAAATTTGTTAAAAATCCATAGTTTAAGAAGTTTCTTTCCACTTTACAACCTGTTATTGACAACGACAGGTGCATTATTAGGATTTCCAAATGTACAAAAATCTCTATCAAATTTCTTTCATAGATACACTGTGATACTTACAATTATTTTTCACAGATCAGTTTCTGGCTTCCTATATTTGCTTCTCCTCCACTACCTACCTTTATACTCCTGGTTCCAAGTTCCAAAGGACAGGTTCATATCACAATATGATCCTGAACCTTCATGTTATAGTGAGAGATAAATTAGCATCATGGGAAGTAGAATTATATTATTCTATCAGGATGGCTAGTAACAACTGCACAAGAAAATGACTGTGAAAATACATAGATATAAACACTAAGCTTTACCTAAATGGATCCTGTAGTAGGCTGAATAATGGCCACTTGAAGATATCAAGTCTTAATCCCTGGAACACATAAATGTTACCTTATAAGCAAAAGGTCTTGAAGATGTAGTTAAGCTTCTGAGATAAGGAGATTATCTTTGATTATCTAGGTGAACCGTAAATACCATTTTAGTGTCTTTTTTTTTTTTTTTTTTTTTTGAGATGGAGTTTCACTTTTGTTGCCCAGGCGTGAGTGCAATGGCGTGATCTTGGCTCGCCAGAACTTCCACCTCCCGGGTTCAAGCAATTCTCCTGCCTCAGCCTCCCAAGTATCTGGGATTACAGGCACGCGCCACCACGCCCAGATAATTTTGCATTTTTAGTAGAGATGAGGTTTCTCCATGTTGGTCAGGCTGGTCTTGAACTTCCGACCTCAGGTGATTTGCCCGCCTCAGCCTCCCAAAGTGCCGGGATTACAGGCATGAGCCACTGCGCCCAGCCCATGTTAGTGTCTTTGTAAGAGACAGGCAGAAGTAGATTACAGAAGAAGGCAATGTGATGACAGAGGAAGAGATTAGAATGATGTGGCCACCAGCCAAAGAACACCAAGGAATGCTGGCAGCCACCAGAATCTAGAAGAGGCAAGGAATGAATTCTCCCCTAGAGCCTCCAGTGGGAGTCCTGCTGACACTTTGATTTTGGACATCTGGCCTCCAAAACTGTGAGAGAATACATTACTGTTGGTTGGTATATTCTCCCATGCCTTTTCTTAATAAAGACACTAATGTTCGGCAAGGCTATGTCACTTGCCTAAGGTCATATAGCAAGTGAATGGCAGAGCTAAGATTCTAACTAGATGTCCTTGACTATAAAAGTTTTATAGTTGGAGTCTTCCTTCTCTACCTGCTGCCACATCTAAATGAAGTTAAAAGAGACAAAATATTTCCCATAGCAGGGTAAGACAGTGACGATACAAAAAATAAGAAATACTTTGTTCTTATTACGGATAAAATTTACATTTTTGAACATTGAAACATTTAATCTGTTATGAAAGGTCCCATTAAGCTCCCATTTAAATAGGCACTATTTATGTCATTTATTCAGGAAATCATGTAAGAATGATTTTTTTAATGGAAACACAATCATTGCCATCGTTTTTAAGACATCAGATATAAAAGAGAGTAATAGATTCCTTACACTGGGAAATGGAACATGTCCCTTATTGGCCCTCAAATTTTTAGCTTGTGTCTGTATCCATGTAACTTTCACCTAAAGGAAAATTGAAGAGAGAAACAGAAAAAAAAAAAAAAATCACAGAATTTTAAAATTTACAATGGGACATTTCTTGGCTAAGTCCAGCATATGATAGGTATAGGGGTTAGCTTTAATTACTATTGGATGGACAAAACAAGAAAGACTGGGGATGGGGTGCAAATAAAGTTAACATGAAGAGTCCAGTGTACCCATAAGAGTGTGAATCCCTGGAAACTAGTGACCATGTCTGACTCCTTATTTGTTCCTTGGATCTTAACACAAAACATGACACTGAATAAAAGTTTAACTAAATTGAAGGAACAGCATGGGCTTTTGAATCATCACTAAGACTCAAAGCTAGGTGTATTCTCTTGTCCCTTATTAACCAGAGGTTAAGTCACTTATGTTTGCTGAGATAGAGCACCATCATCTGTAAAATAGAGAAAATAATACTTAACCTGTAAGATTCTTATCAGCATTGTTCAGAAGATTCTTACACAAATTCTACTATAGAAGCTGAAAGTGCCCTGACCTCTATCATAGATTTGTTAGTCTTCCGTCTCTCAAGAAAAAGACGGACATACAAAATCGTTTAACTTATTAAATTAGTCAAACAAAATTCTGAGTGCTCCTTTCTCAGAAAGGTAAATTTCATGCTCTCACAACAAATGGAACATGTAATGCTTGCAAAGCCTCTGACAGGTTTCTTTGTCCAAAGCTTGTGCCAGCTTGATGTTCAGTGTTGGTTCTAAAGAACAGGGAAGGATGACCTGCCCGCTGATCCACCTCAATAAGGCCATGGAGTTATGGTTGGGTCTTATCATACCCAACCATTTCTGTCCTAGAAGAAATTATAAAAGGGGCATGAATCTTGGCTTTGAAACAGATGCCCAGTGTCAAAAAGGAACCTTCTATTATCTGCCTACCCACTCCACGTCCACCCCATAATCAAAGGTGTGAGAATGGCGATCTAGACATATGAAAACTAGGAAAACTGTCACATGCAAAAGGCTAAAACCAGTAAGGGTCACTGCTCTATAACATTGTTCTGACTAGACAATAAAGGACAGTGAACACACCCATTGCCAATTGCTCAGACTTTTTCTGTCCCGAATTTCCTATCTCTTTGCTTAGACTTAGATTTCCTGTCTAGCCAAGACTCCATAGTCCCCTTTTGCCTTACTTCTCCTCATTAAGTCCCTGAAATTATGAAAGAGACAACTAAAGGAGATATCTGAAAGGTGATGAGAAGATGAACCCCTTTGAGACTACAACACTGGAGGGACTACCCAGCAGGACAGTGTCTCATGTGCTCCCACTCAAAGGAAGAGAAGGCAACTCGGATTCGGCGTTTCCCTACCCCTGACCTAGCAACTCCCACAAGGGAGACCAACAGGGAGCCCTACCAACAATAAGCAGCCAAAAGAAGTGCTCTCCAGTTCAGTCATGTCTTAGACTCCCTCTCCCCACCAAGACATGCTGAAGTGGGTGAAAAGAACCAGCAAGAGGGAACTCCAGCAATTGGCCCATACAAGAAGTCTCTTTGTCACTCTAGGCCCCAAACTCTCTTCCCTCACCTAGAGGGATCCTGAAATTACACTCTCAGGTATTTGTTCCAGAGAAATGAAAACTTATATCCACACAAAAACCTGTGCATGAATGTCAATAGTAGCTTTAATAGCAATAGACACAGACCGGAATCAGCCTAGATATCTATCAAAAAGAGAATGGTTAAACAAACTGGGATACATATATACATGGAATACTGCTTATTGACAAAAAGAATGAACTATTGATACATACAGCAATTTGGACGAATCTTCAGGGACCTATTCTGAGTGAGAAAAGTCAATTCCAAAATATTATATGCTGTATGATTCCAGTTATAAAATATTTTTGAAATGATAAAAGTTTAGAAACGGAGGGCAGATTAATGGTTGTTGGGGTTTGGGACAGGAAAGGAGGTAAACATGTTATAAAAGGAGAACGTAAGGTGTCCTTGCTTTGATGAAACTATTTCTTCTTGGTCTTAACAGTGGTTGTGGATATAAACCTATATGTATAATAAAATTGTATAGAACTAAACACAAGCACACACGTATATATACACACACACACACACAAAAAAAATAAGTATACAGGCTCTCTCTATTATTTCTTACAATTGCATGTTATTATAATTATCTCAATGAAATTTTTAATTAAAAAAGCAAGCCTAGCAAGGATTAAACAAAATGTTACAGTTTAGCAAAGCAAATTTTCTAGTATATAATTGATGCTCCATAAATATTAATTTATTTTTCATTTTCATTCCCTTTCCACCCTTCCTGTTGCCACATTTACACACACTCACCCACCCACCCTCACTCCCTTCCAACACATACACACATTTTTCTTCTTACTTAAAATCATGGAAGCTTGTCAAACAGTCCTTTTACCAGAATGCTATAAAATCGAATCACAGAATCCTGCACACAGCTACAGCCCCAGTGTTAACACCCTTACATTGAATTGACTTCCACTGTCTTCCAAGACTCCTCCACAATCAGCCTAAGGCAGTACAGGTCTTGCAGATCATATGGGCAGCAAGGGTTTTTGACTAAATAGTTCTAGAGGTTGCTAAGTTACTCATAACCAGTGACAGAAAAAGAGTTATCCCATGAATTAGAGTTAACTTATGTAAATCCTTAAAATAGCTAGATAATCTTTGAGAGGCCATATACAGGAAAGATTAAAGGAGTGAGCTGTGGGTTTCATCAGACCTGGGATTCAGTATGAAATCTACCAAAGGTACCACAAATGTAACCTTGTCCAAAATGAATTCCAGTTTCTGCATATGTAAAATGAGAATGATAAGAGCACCCACCTACCTCATAGAACTGTTGAGAGAAATAAGTGAGATACTGTAAGTAAAGTTTGTAATGCACTGTTATGGCCTGAATTGTGTACCCTAAAATTCATATGTTGAAGCCCTAACACCCAATATGACTGTATTTGTACGTAAGGCCTTTAGGGAGGTAATTAAGGTTAAATGAGGTCATAAAGATGGAGCCATAATCCAATCAGACTAGTCCTCGTAAGTGAACAAAGAGACACCAGTATTGTACATGCACAGAGAAAAGGCCATGTGAGTCCACAGCAAGAAGGCAGTCATTTGCAAGCCAGGAAGAGACGCCTTACCAGAAGCCAACCCTACCAGCACCTTGATCTTGGAACTCCAGCTTCCCAAACTGTGAGAAATAAATTTCTATTATTTAAGCCATCCGGTCTATAGTATTTTATTGTGGCAGCTCTACCAGCCTAATACAAGCCACCAGCAGAGACAGAGATATACGTTCAATAAATATAAGTTGTAACAACTAGGTTTCCTGTTATAATTTAAGTAAGTAGATTGACAGGCCCCCTGGCAAAAGATGTGGTTCCTGCACCCTTAGAAGCCCAAGAGGCCTCTCTTGGTTGATATAGTGCTCTGGTCAAGAGAGAAGAGCATTAATTAAGAGTGGATGCAAAGAAGAGCTCAAAGGAGGGAGATGGGGTAAAGTGAAGCTAAGTGCAGAGTGTGTTCATGTAAAGAGAGAGAAGATGACCATGGAGCAACAGTAGGAGCACAGTGGAAAAACAACCAACTGGTAAGGCAGACTCTGGTGGAAGGGAGAGTCCTTTAGGAGGAGCAGTACTAGGATTGAGTCCTGGGGCCAAAGCCAGTCTAGAGCTTCCTCTAGGATAGCTATGAGTAGAAGAATATAAAGGCAAGTATGAGGCAAAATCCCTAGAGAATATTAAGGATCAATACTTGGAAGATCAAGTTTAAATATCAAGTCCAAATTGCTGGGCAGGGGGAAAACAAGGAGAACAAGGAGAAATTGGAGCACATAGAAAATTGTGGAAAATGGTACTGAAATATTTGCCATTTGCTTTTATTTGTCACTGTATGCTGCACCGTGGATATGATTAGTTGAAAGTTACAAGGACAGTTGAAGAGGTCTCAAGCCCATGTTTTTCATAAGAAACTGCTAACAGCCATGATATCACAACAGACCTTGAAATGAGCAAAAGGAACCATGGAAAAAGCCAGAATTCCATAGGCCCTTCTTAAACAAACTGACCCTGAATGACTGCTCATCACACTGTTATCTAGCAGGAACAAAGTTAGAGTAAGTGAACAGGCCATCAGTCCCACCAGCATTAACTGGGCATTCCACTAGGCTGTACTTCTGTGAGATAAATTAGAGGTCAGCAAACTTTTTCTAAAGGTCTGTTAGTAAATATTTTGTGCTTTGTGGGCCATATGGTCTCTGTCACAGTTACTCAACTCTGCTCTTATAACATGAAAGTAGCCATTGACTATTTTTATGTGCCAGTAAAACTTTTATACGGATGCTAACATTGAATTTCATATAATTTCTATGTGTTATAAAATACTGTTCTTGTTTTGATTTTTTAACCATTTAAGAATATAAAAATCATTCTTAGGATATGGGCCACATGAAAACATGCAACAGGCTGGATTTGTCTCGTGGGCTGTAATTTGCTAACTCCTGGTATGAAGAGTGCTTAGCCTACCAGCACTAACTGGGCATTCTACCAGGTAATCCAGCGATATTGTTTCTGTGAAATAAACAAACCATTTAGATTATGAATATAAGAGATGACTTGACTTATGTTAGTGTTTTTGTCCCTTTTTTTTTTTTTTTTGAGAAGGAGTCTTGCTCCGTCGCCCAGGCTCAAGTGCAGTGGCACGATCTTGGCTCACTGCAAGCTCTGCCTCCCCGGTTCACGCCATTCTCCTGCCTCAGCCTCCCGAGCAGCTGGGACTACAGGCGCCCGCCACCACCCCTGGCTAATTTTTTTTTGTATTTTCTTAGTAGATATGGGGTTTCACCGTGTAAGCCAGGATGGTCTCGATCTCCTGACCTCCGTGATCCGCCCGCCTCGGCCTCCCAAAGTGCTGGGATTACATGCTTGAGCCACCATGCCCAGCCAGTGTTTTTATCCATTTTAAACAAAGTAATCCTTGTAAAATGGCCATGTTTTTAGTTGACTCTTTTGTTTCTGATGCTAACTGTTGAGTTTTATAGCGTCTTTGATGAATTAAAGATTCTTGATCTTTTCAGCTCTCCTTTCAGAAAACATGTTGAACCTATTCATTTATCATCACTTCCATCAATGCTTCTCTAGTCTAAGTCATCACCACCTTTTGCCTGGATTACTTCAATACTTTCCTCTTTTCCTCCTGTAGTTTACAACAACCAAGTAATCTCTGTAAAATATAAATTAGATTACGTTACTTCTCTGCTCAGAACCCCACAGTCTTTCCATAACACTTTCAATGGAATCCAGTCACCTACCTCACTGTTGAAGCAGGTTGAATTATCCCTCTGGAGTTTAGAGGGCAGAGTTTTTATTAGGGAATGCCCTTGGAATCGACATCTATGGAAGGGAGGACAACAAAGGAAGAGTGGGCAGAGGGAGAGGGCAAACTGCGATTTAGGCACAACAATAGTTTTCGCCAACTTCATGGCAAGCTCTGAAGATGGAATGGCTCTTTGGAGTTGTCCTGAGTTAGGTCAAGATGTTGGCCTTTTATACTCCCTCATTGATCAGTGATTGGGTGTAGGATGCCCCCAGAAGGGGCAAGACCTTGGTTGAGGTGGCTCTTAGCAGCTGGGGCAATCCCTGGAAGACCTGACAGCTGATGTCTGTCTGCCCATAGCACTCTTAACAGCTGGAGTAACAATTTATTCATTGAAGGGGAATCTGGTCAGTTCATCACAGTGTTCAGTACACTCTCCTACCTCATCTCCTATGATTCTTCCACTGGTTTAGTCAGTGCCAGGTAAACTAGCCTCCTTGCTTTTCTTCAAGCAAGTCAAGTACAACCATGCCTCAGGGACTTTTCTCTTGTTTTTTCCTCTTCCTAGATGTTTTCTTGGATTACTTCTTTTTTTTTTTTTTTTTTTTTTTGAGACGGAGTCTCACTCTGTCACCCAGGCTAGAGTGCAGTGGTGCCGTCTTGGCTCACTGCAAGCTCTGCCTCCCGGGTTCACATCATTCTCCTGCCTCAGCATCCCGAGTAGCTGGGACTACAGGCGCCTGCCACCACGCCCAGCGAATTTTTTGTATTTTTAGTAGAGACAGGGTTTCACCGTGTTAACCAGGATGGTCTTGATCTCTTCACTTTGTGATCCACCAGCTTCGGCCTCCCAAAGTGCTGAGATTACAGGCGTGAGCCACTGTGCCCGGGCTACTTCCTCATTTGAAGTTTCTTCCCAAATGTAACCACCTCAGAGAAAACCTTTTCTGACAACCCTGCCTAAAATTGCAGCCCTATCACCCTCTATCTCCCTATCCTACTTTATTTTTCTTTATAGTACTTATCACTATCTAATACCTAGAATATATTTCTACCTTCTTGATGGCTTTTTATCTATCTCTCTCTTACTAGAATATATACTCCTTGGGCTCAGGATTGCATCTGTCTCACTCACTGTTCTAGCTCTAGAGCCTAGAGCAATGCATGACAGAAAAAAAATCTTCCATAAATGATTGTTGAATTAATGAATAACAGAAGGAACTGCTTGACATTGATTCATCATAACACTGAAATCTGTAGAATCAGATTCTAATTATTTAAATGCAGATATAATCTTTTCTGCTCTGACACAAGTAGTTCTCTACACCACCTCCCACCACCAACTAACTACCAAAGTTCTCTGCCTGAAACATACAGCTCAGTTCCGAGGCCCATTTCCACAGCCAAGGCCACATTTTCAGAGATTTTCCCCACCATCAAGTTCTCTCCCTCAATCCTTTCTTGAATCCCTTTGACAGCCAATCTCAAACCAATTTCCTCTGACTTTGTTACATGATTGTGTTTGGGGCAGGAAAAGAAGAAATAAAGAAAGAGGTAGAACATGCACTATTATCATTAATCTAAAACTGACATTAGACCAATGACATTGAAAATCCATCCTTTTATTCTTATTTTAGCCTGAAGGCTACACCTACAATTAGTCTCCATTTTAAGACGGTCTAGTTACAAAAATTGATTTGACTAAATTAAATTCAAAGCAGTTTGAACTCAGTAAAAATCTTTTGCTTCTCTTATATGGCACTGAATTTTAATTTTAAGCAACTCATGTATTCTCTATCTTGGTCCAGAAAAAAATGGCACCTATCTTTTTATTGAGTCATATACTCACTGTGCTAATGACTATTGTTCTGATGTTATTTACCTGATATCAATCAGTAAAGTATGTATTCAACATGTACTCTTTTTAAAGAACTCTGTATGACTCTAAGGTTAAAAAGAAGGATAATGTGATTTCTGCTTGCAAGTTCTTTATAATATCATGGGGCAGGCAAGACTAATGCATAAAACAGTTAAAAATACAACAGAATATAGAATTTTCCATGGGTGGAACACAAAATGATGTTTGGTAAATGGACTATAGGGTGTTGACTAAAACTCTATTTTGAAGAGGCTTCAGAATAAACCCAACACATCAGCTATGTTCTTAACATGGAAGCCACAGAAATTGTCCTGCCTGATTTCAGCAGAAGATAATTCATTGACTGTATCTCAGGGCTAGATAATTACCTACAAAGTCATAAAATAAGGCTTGGAAAACAATGAGAATTATGAAGGATTTGGAAAAAGGATTTCTGCCACTTCTATGAACACTGGCCACTACAGCCTTCACTATTAACTCTGCTACCACTGCCACTCCTGTAATGTCAAATGTTTCTGCTGCAAATACATTCTACATAGTACTTTATTCTTAACATTATTAGCTCCTAATTGATCTAACTAGGTTGTCTGCCAGTACCCTAGCTGCAAGGGAGGCTGGGAAAAACAAGTATCTGGTGTTTCAGCCTTTACGGTGGGTGTTTTTCTAAACCTAGACTGCAGCGTCAGATTCTGGGCACTGAAAATAAAATACAAAACCAAAAACTAACAGATGTTCACACACCTAAGAGATAGTAAATCCTGTCATTGCCCCTTGAGAAACTTGCAATTTAGATGATAAAAGAGGCTTTACAAATTTATCAGTGAATCAACATTTTTAGCCTCTACTAATATGCATTGTGTTAAGGGCTGTTCATATTTCAAATAAGAGAAATGCTGTTCTTGCCTTAAATAACTTTCTCTTCCTCAGAGGGGAAAAATAGTACCACTCTTCCTCAGACGGGAAAAATAGTGTCAAGAGTAGCAAAATTCAGGGGCAGAACTAATGCAATCTTTATTTTAAAATCATGTGATTCTTTTTCATTCTTGTTTGAGTAGTAACTGTGAGGCAGCCATATTTTGAACAGAATTTGATATATTGTTCATGTCCAATAAATATTTTTAATGAGTGCTACTGGAAGGATAACATCCAAGAATATTCCAGCAGATGGTAAAACATTTTTGCACATTTAATTTCTGCCAAAGCAACCCTCTATCTTGCTTGTGAGTGGTAGAAAATCAAACAGAAAATTAGAGACAGCTAGACAAAGCATGAGAAATGTCTGGCCTGGGCTGTGGAGGAGGTTTATTCATTTGCCATGATTGGATTAACTGTGTCTGTCCTTTGGCTCTCATGAGAAAGGATAAAATAAATGTCAGTGCACACAGGGTATATACTAGATTAGCTCTTAATTGAGTTCGCAGAACCATTGGGAAAAAATAACAACAATCCTATATTTACAGTAAACCTGTTTCTTTCATGTTGAAGTAATATCAAAAAATTTCTCACATGGTTAAAATTTCCTATCAGGAAAGAATCCTAATCCTCTTCAATTTACTAAAAAGACAACTGAGGCACAGAGAGTTTGAATCATTTACTAGAGATCAGAAATTCAAACTAAATGTTCCATCAGTCCAGCTCATGTCTTAGTTTTGTTCTAGAAAATATGTCCTGTTCAAACACGTTGGAAGGATGCTGTTTGTTGTGGGAAGATGGAAAATGTTCTCTGCTCTGTAGCTCAAGCTTGAGGACAGTTGAGATTGTACAAAATAGTGCAGTTTGTTCTAGTTCTATTCAAAATGGTACTGAAAGCTTCTCAGCAGGTATGGTACAGATGAAAATAGAAAAGGCACAGTGCTTTCTCCAGGTTATGTGTCCACTAAATACAGCGGATTAAAGCAATAACATATGAATGTGTGTGCATGTACATATGTGCATACACATATGCATGTGAGTATGTATGTATGTGTGCATGCATACGCCATAGTGAAAATAGCTCAAACAGGGTAAGCCTAACACTCTCCTACACACCAGGAAGCATGCATTCGTTCAGCACTGGATTTTTTTTTAAAAAGGAGCTTTCTGCCATGTTCATCCTGTCATTTCTTTTCTGCTTTGAGTTGGTAGTTTCTGTGTACTTTTTGGAAATGATTTATATATTCATGTATTTATTTAGCTTTTATTTTCAATTCAGAGGGTGCATATACAGGTTTGTTACAAAGTTACATTGCATGATGCTGAGGCTTGGAGTATAATTGAATCCGTCACCCAGGTAGTGAGCATAGTACACAATAGGGAAGTTTTTCAACCTTTATCCTTCTCCCTCCTTCCTCCTTCTTTTAGTCCCCAGTGTCTGTTGTTCCCATCTTTATGTCCATGTGTACCCAATGTTTAGCTCTCATTTATAAATGAGAACATACAGTATTTGTTTTTTTGTTTCTGCATTAGTTTGCTTAGGATAATTGCATCCAGTTGCATCTATGTTGCTGCAAAGGACATGATTTCATTCTTTTTTATGGCTGTGTAGTATTCCATGGTGTACATGTACCTTCTATTCTTTATCTAATCTACCATTGACAAGCACCTAGGTTGATTCCACATCCTTGCTATTATGAATAGTGCTGCAATTAACATACAGGTTGATACCCGCTTAAAAGTGGGAAGTCGGGTGAGGGGCTGACTCCTTCCTAATGGCATCCCAGCAACCCCATGGCCTCTGAGCTTATGACTTTTCTTTTTCCACAAGAAAAGTTATCCTCAGCACACCATAGGATACTCATCTTTCTTTCCATGTAAGTCCTCTACTCCTTCACAGCTATGCCCTCTGACTTCCAACTGGGGTAACTGGACAGAATAAGAATTGTGTTTCTGGAGAGTTTTTGCGAAAAGTCAACAACTTATTATCTATGAGTGTATAACCTCCTGACTTTTAAACACATTGCCTGGATCTCTCTCAATCAGTTTATTTATTTAAAAAAAAAATAAGAATAGTAGTTCATGCCTCACCTACATTTTAGGATTATTAAAAAAAAAAAAAAACTATGAAGTTGGATTTTAAACTGTAAGGCATCATTTAATGTAAGTTGCTATAGGGTAGTTGATATATTTCAAGATTGTAGGTATTTGGGGTGACTAAAAAGAGGTGGGAACCAGGGAATCTTGCTGCCTATTGACACAAAAAGCGAGAGGAAAGCAATGTGCATATCTAATTTGTGCCCATTTTTCTAAATAAAGGAAAGACCGGTTTCATCATTAGCATCTCTGAGGCTCTCTGACTCTGAGAATGGTTAAGAGTCTCCCATATCACTGTTTTTTGAATAAACTCTAAGCCACTTGAAGGCAGGGGCTGTATGTTAGGCTTTTCTTGGCCATCTTTAACTTACTTAACAACCATCAGCTGCCTCTAGAAGAATTCACACAAGCCAGTGGCAGGCAAGATAAAACAATTGGAAAAGCTAGATCTTACCATATACCAGTTTAGGCCTTTCCCTCTCACTCTGAATCATGTGCTTCCATTATGAAAACCATGATTGTTTTTTGCATTAAGTCTTAAATATACAGTTAAGTTAATAACTATCTTAAAGTAACTTCCTTTAAAATCACACAGTTGAAGAGAATCGCTTAACAGCTGGTGTGCTCTTAATCTGAAGAGAAAATAATTTAAACCAAGTGATGACCCAAAAAAGCCCATTCCAAGCAAGAATTCCAAAGTTGCAAATGACCTAGAGGCCAAAGCAACCCTCTATCTTGCTTGTGAGAGGCCTTGAAACAAAACACAAAATGACAATCATGAAATCCATCAACCGCTCTAATAGCAACTTATGTTTATATGGTGACTTGCACTTTGAAATGAGATTTCACAGATGTTATTGTAGTACAATATCCTTTGAAGTAGATGGACATGCCCCACTATTCCTGTTTACTAAATGAATATACTGAGACTCAAAGAGATTAGGTAACAAGGCAACATCAGACCTATAATCCAGTTTTCTTGTCTTCAGAGTAGGTCTTTTTTTTCCATCTTTGCAGGCCATAGATGTTAACTTTTATTGTATAGCAGCCATTGAAAACATCTCAACTTGCTCGAAGAACTCAAATATTCATCTATATTTTGTGTATATGTGTGTGTGGGGGGGATACTGGTGCTAATGTTGTGCTTCTCTGTTGCATTGATGGCCTCAAATGAAACACATCTCTTGATATTCTTGTCTTTGCATATTCTGCCCTTTGTATCTGAGCAGGACCTGTATTTGCTTAAACCAAAAGAACACAACTGAATTGCTATTATTGCAGTTCTGGGTCTGACCCTTAAGAAGGTCTGGCATAGTTTGCTTTGTACTCTTGAAAGCCCAAGATATTCATGAAAGAAGGCTGACTAGTCTGCTGGAGAGGCCACTTGCATAGAGAGAGAAAATGGAGAGGCTACTTGGAAACAGAGAGCCCCTAAGGCAGCAAGGAACAAGAAGCTCAGACATTCCAGAACCCTGGCTGAGCCCAGTCTGCAGACAGTCTGCCTGCTGAATTTAATCGGTGATCAGAGGGTGACTAACAGAAGAAACCCCAGCTGAGCACAGCCTAGGCTGCAGGACTGGGAGAAAATAAAATGAATGTTGTTTTCAGCTACTAGGTTTTATGGTGGTTTGCTACAGATAGATAACTGAAATAAATGTCAAAGCAATGGGCTTCAGGCTTCATTACTCTTTCCAAGCACACAGTTACTGAATGAGCAAGTATTCCCCAATCCTATATCTCAAAATCCAGATGACAGTTCTATGAATTCTGCATTGGATGTGTTTCATCATCAGGGAGAAAGAAAGGCCTGCTGTGAAAGACCAAAACATTCATGAAACTGACTTATTTTGTATCAGAGCAATAATGCTGCTAATTGTTTAAACCAAAAACGCAGGCACAGTGTGGCTGCTTAGATATGAAATGACACTCCATAAACTTGTAATTTCATTTCACATCCATGAATGCATTTTCATCCTATGAGGACTGCTGTGTATGCGGGTGCTTTCAATTCCGGAATGTCATCTGGGAAAAGAGAGCAGCAGCTTGGCCATGAAACTGCAGGTTTGCAAATTAGCAAATTTTCAGCACTCTGTTCATTAGTGAAATCAATGACACTTTTAAAGGACTGAGAAAAATTGTCAAAATATGAGCATATGAAAATGATGACATGAATGGGACTTTAGAAACTCAGGGGTGAATGTCGGGGAGACACAGCACAGGAAGAATCCTTTGATAAACTCCCGAACAGGCTACAGTTGGTTACATCAACCGAAGTGACTGTTCTGCCTCTCCAGCAGACTAGTCAGCCTTCTTTCATGAATATCTTGGGCTTTCAAGAGTACAAAGCAAACTATGCCAGACCTTCTTAAGGGTCAGACCCAGAACTGCAATAATAGCAATTCAGTTGTGTTCTTTTGGTTTAAGCAAATACAGGTCCTGCTCAGATACAAAGGCAGAATATGCAAAGACAAGAATATCAAGAGATGTGTTTCATTTGAGGCCATCAATGCAACAGAGAAGCACAACATTAGCACCAGTATCCCCCCCCACACACACATATACACAAAATATAGATGAATATTTGAGTTCTTCGAGCAAGTTGAGATGTTTTCAATGGCTGCTATACAATAAAAGTTAACATCTATGGCCTGCAAAGATGGAAAAAAAAGACCTACTCTGAAGACAAGAAACTGGATTATAGGTCTGATGTTGCCTTGTTACCTAATCTCTTTGAGTCTCAGTATATTCATTTAGTAAACAGGAATAGTGGGGCATGTCCATCTACTTCAAAGGATATTGTACTACAATAACATCTGTGAAATCTCATTTCAAAGTGCAAGTCACCATATAAACATAAGTTGCTATAGAGCGGTTGATGGATTTCATGATTGTCATTTTGTGTTTTGTTTCAAGGCCTCTGTGATTTTTTAATTATGCTTGTAATTTTAGATGAGCATTCTTATAGCTTACTTTTAGTGAGACCAAAATACTACTAATGGTTCTACAGTTCTTATATATTTAGTTTCTTTCTTCAGCAACTAATTTGGATAATGGTTTTAAAATCATAATAGAACATTTGGCTATTACATTACCCCTGAATTGATTTTACTGATAAGTATTATGTATCTCATGATTAAGTAATTTTTCATGCCCTCTCCATAATAATGTAAAATTAAGATAATTTTCCACACAAACTCTTAGAGAGATGCTTATTAATACTTTAGTTATTTATAGTGCTTGAATTTATTAATTTTCCACTTTCCAAGCTTGTACTATTTAGCAATTTTCATTAAAAATAAAAATTACAGAATTTTAGTGGGATCCAAAGTATCAAACCAGATCTTTCTCTTACATAACATTTCAGCCCTCAGACTCCTCAAAACGAGAGAAGGGAGTGTAGAGACAAACTTGGGTCCTCCTCTGTAGTGTGGACAGCTGGAAAAATGTGACTACCATCACCATCTGCTGCTGGGAAACCAGATAAGGATAGGAGAAAGGAGGGTAGCCTGTGTCCACACTTCCACTGACAACCAGCTGGGCAGTAGTTCCTGCAGGAACCATGCTAATGCGTGCAGTCCTGTTGAGAGTCACTGCTGGAACTGCAGGCTGCACCATGTGATGTCTCCTTCTGCTGCCTGTTTCCTTTGTGCCTCCCAGTGAGACCTTAGATCCGACAAGCTGTATGAGTTGCTGGTGTCAGTTTTACCGAAGGGAAAATTTTTCAGCCTAGTGTTCTTCCTGAATTTATTGAACTATGTATGTATTTTAAATAGCAGCATCTAAAGAAGTTAAATTTCCAAAAATTATAAAGAAATTTAAAAATTTATTTTTTTTTTATTTCATTCTTTGCTAGCCTGTCTGCCTTCCTTCCTTCCTTCCTGTTTCTTATTCCTCTCTTTTTTTCTTTCCTTTTCATGACAGGTGGAGGGTGGATGATAAGAAAGTAGGGGAAAAGAGAAAATGGAAAAACATACGTTTGTATATTTTTTTAACGTTTAAAATCAATACACTGACTTAAGAATCCAAAATATATACATTGAAGAAACTTGATTTGCTTGTAAAATCAAGTTTGCTACACTGACTGTACAAGTATGGTTTATAAATAATAATAATGAATATGATGGATGCATTTATAATACATGATCTCATTTAATCCTTACAATGAGATGAGAAAAACAAGGAACAGAGACTAAATAACTTTTCCAAGCCTCACAGCCTGGAAGTAGCAGAACTAAAATTCAAACTCAGTTGAATTTCAAAGCCCATGACCATAAATTTTATGATCCCATAGGTCACAATAAATTCAGTCTTACTACTTTCTTTTTTAAAATAGACAAACTATATTCAGACAATACCTCATTAAATTTGGTATATTATAAAATTTGTTAAAAATGAAATCTGAGGCTGCTATGAAGGAATCTTAAATCTGAAATCTGAGGCTGCTACATGAAAGAATCTTAAACATTTTAAAGGTTGTTTTTTACTGCACAAAATTTTGTAACATTTCCTGGTGTCTTATGGGGCATCCTAAATTTGGCTAGAGTACACACTTCCTTGAAAGCAGCAAAAGAAAACCAATCATGCCTCCCTGGGTGTTGTCGTTAGGAACTTTATCCATTCGATCATTCTTAAAGTATCATCATCACCAAATTCTGTTGCTTTGTCCGAAATCTATGGAGTTGCCTAAATGGAGACAAGCTTTTCATCTCTTTGCCATATTAATTTGTATCTTGATTAACAAAAAGACACATCCAAACATGTAAATATTTCTTCCACATGCTAGAAAAAGTGGTCATACCAAAAATGAATGCCAGAGAAGCAAGAGCAGTCAGACTTTGTCAAAGACAGTTAATTAACCAAGAATGACAAGTTAAAAACCTAATCAGCATGGCTGAACTACACACATGAAATGCTCTGTGCACTTAGCAGATTGGTGACAGCACAGGGTCTAAGTCCCACTGTCTAACCACACCATTCAATCTGAGAGACTTGAGTTCAAGTCCTGGTTTACAAGGGGTAAGACTTTGGGCAAATTAGCTAACTTCCCTAAACCTGTTTTATCTGTAATGAGGTTACAAAAATTATTTCCTTAAAAAGTTATTCTGAAAAATCAACAAGATGATATACAGAAAAGACTTAACCAAGTGCTTGGAATGGTTTTTCTTAATTTCTCAAAATAAATGACTGAGTTTTTGTAAGATTCTTTTTCTTTACTATTTTTATATTTTAAGAAGATTGTCCAAACAATATAAATTCATCTAAAATCACCCGAAAACTTTAAATTCCTAAAATATGTTGATTTTTTTTTTCTTTTAAGGGAGTAAACAAAACATATTGCTACACCTGACTATTTCTATATTTTTAAAATTCTTCCTTGGTTTAAGTTAAAAAGCACTTGGTCTATTTTTGTCAAGTCTTTTTTTAGACTCTCAACTTTAGACCTATTTAAAAAATCAAACTTATCTACTGACCCAAATCTAAATTAAATATTATCTCAGGATTTGTTTATTTCAGCAGACTTCCCCCCTAAGTCTGTTATTCAAAAAAATTCTAGGTCTCCTGACATGAATCATTCAATATTAAATTGATCTTTGTCAGCATTTTTGTTCAGATACCTTGGGCATCTGATGTATCCTTAATAGGTACATGAACTACATTTTCTGCATCTCAGTTCAAATAATTAGGTCCATTTCTCATTACCTTTTTTTCAAAGCCCAAATTATCTAGGTAGATTTTTTAGTAATGTAGCCTTAATTTTTACACTTGGCAAAGTTCTCAAATGGTCCAATTTATCCTGTCATTCCCTTTCAATGTGACCTTGTTAAAAGCCATTATTACGTTTCCCCTTCATTTCATTTAGAGGACACTGTCCACTCTCAGCCTCTAGCTTCATGCATGAACCTGTGGAGACGCTTATCCTGTTATGCATATGGTCATTTCAAATCTTCAACTTGTTAAGAATGGTGAGTAGAAATTGGTTGTAAAATGGAAAGTATTTTAAGAACCACATGTAAAGGTGGGTTTTTGTTTTGCAGGTCAATGATCAAGTCTATATACACATAAGCTTTACTTGACCTTGAGAACATGTGGACCCAGAGGAAAACTTGAGCAGTGTTCTGCTCCTCGGGACTTCCCAGAAATCCCCAGCTGGACCCAGCTCTTAGACCCTTTGCCAGGCCTACAAGGCAAGATGTCCACAAAACCTGTGCCTGGAAAGAAAAAAATCACCCTCAGGGTTTGCTCATCATTTCCTTATCTCAATTTGTTTTCCACACTGTCTGAGGCACAAGTGACACTTACCGTTGTAGCCAAACACATCTGAGAACCTTGCATTTATATGAAATTTTTTATGGCTTTGGGTCATTGCCCTTTGCAGTCCAGGCTCCAGACATTCCTGCTATATTCGCCTCCATCACTCCATGCTACATCATGTGACACTTGACCACTTCCTGTATCCCATAATCCTTGAGCCAACTATAACAGGACTCAATTTGACTTATAGTTAGGAAAATAGAGATACACTAGGATGTTTCTTTGACATTGTCAATAATCTATTTTTACTTCTTTTTTTAGCCCTGATTCTCTAGAAAACAGAGCCAGAAGTAGAAGCTTATATTGTAACCCTTTACTGGGGAGTATTCTCCCAGGGAAGCAAGAAGGAGGGAAAAAATAAAAGCAAGGAAGGAGAGTAAATACAAAAAAGTATCTTATTGGTCAACAGGAAACTAGCTTATGTGCACTTTTGGGTTGAGTTTTTGTGGCCTTCTGGAAAATCACTGAGAAAGCAGCCCTCTGTGGGACCACTCCAGCCAGTTTGCAGGCATGACAGCCTTTCCTTATCAGTCAGAACTGAGCATGAGGGCCTCTTTGATCATGGAAGGAGGGCAGCCAGAGCTTTAAAGAGCACAGGAAAAGCCCATGTCCTCCTTAGGACCACTCTTACTGGGAAGCAAGTCAAGTAGTCAAGGCCCATGGGGACAGGGGATACCTAGTAGATGGGCAGTGACATAAGCTGAGCACAGTATGCTGGGCATCACCTTGAGTGTGTGACAATGAGCTACACACCTCAAGGGAAACCGACATGGACAAGGCATCAGAGATGGGTTTATGCTTAGATAGAATAGGCAGCTCTCTACACTATGTGGTTTGAGGAAAAGCAAGAAATCTTCCACCCCTAAAGAAGCTCCCCCATCCACTTGTTCAAATTAAAAGACCACCATTTGAACCTATACTATCCACTTGAAAAAAAAACCTGTCCTTTGAACAGCTCTGAGAAATTCTGTTAGGATGTCAGTATATTAGATAGGAAATATCATATTGACTGATGATCCAAACTGCTTTAATTGTAAAACTCTGGGGAACAAACTTCAGGAAGGCTAAGATTTTATTAGGGTAAAAAGAAATGAAGGCTAGTGGTAAAATGTCCAGCCAAACTTGATACTGCCCAGGAAGGATATATACTGGTACAAAACAACTAACAGAGGACTTCTGTGTAAGTCTGTTCTCATGCTGCTAATAAAGACATACCTGAGACTGGTAATTTATAACGGAAAGAGATGTAATTGACTCACAGTTCAGTATGGCTGGGGAGGCCTCAGAAAACTTACAATTATGGTGGGAGGGGAAGGAGACATGTCCTTTTTCACATGGCAACAGCAAGGAGAAGTACTGAACAAAAGGGGGAAAAGCCCCTTATAAAACCATCAAATTTCATGAGAACTCACTCACTATCAGCAGAACAACAGAGTGGAAATAATGATTCAATTACTTCCCACCAGGTCCCTCCCACGATACATGGGGATTATGGGAACTGCAATTCATGATGAGATTTGGGTAGGGACACAGCCAAATCATATCATCTCACCCCTGGCCCCTCCCAAATCTCATGTCCTCACATTTCAAAATGCACTCATGCTTTCCCAACAGTGCCCCAAAGTCTTAACTCACTCCAGCATTAAAACAACAGTCCAAGTCCAAAGTCTCATCTGAGACAAGGCAAGTCCCTTCCGCCTATGAGCCTGTAAAAACAAAAGCAAGTTAGTTACTTCCTACATAAAATGAAGGTACAGGCATAAATACACCCATTCCAAATGAAAGAAATTGGCCAAAACAAAGGGGCTACGGGCCCCATGCAAGTCCAAAAACGAATAGGGCAGTCACTAAACCTTAAAGTTTCAAAATGATCTCCTTTGACTTCATGTCTCACTTCCAGGTCATGCTAGTGCAAGAGGTGGGCTCCCATGGCCTTGGGCAGCTCTGCTCCTGTGGCTTTGTAGGGTACAGCTCCCCTCCTGGCTACTTTTGTGTGCTGGTATTGAGTGTCTGCAGCTTTTCCAGGCGTACAGTGCAAGCTGTCAGAGGATTCTGAGTTCCGGAGGACGGTGACCTTCTCACAGCTCCACTATGCAATGCCCCAGCATTGACATATCCATTTGTTGATTGATGGGCATTTGAGTTGGTTCTATATTTTTGTGATTGTGAATTGTGCTGCTATAAACATGCACGTGCAAGTGTCTTTTTCAAATAATGACTTCTTTTCCTCTGGGTAGATACACAGGAGTGAGATTGCTAGATCAAATAGTAGTTCTACTTTTAGGTCTTCAAGGAGTCTCCACACTGTTTGCATAGTGGCTGTACTCGTTTACATTCCCACCAGCAGTGTAGATGTGCTTCCTGATCATCGCATCCAGGCCGACATCTACTGTTTTCTGATTTTTTTATTATGGCCATTCTTGCAGGAGTAAGGCGATATCGCATTGTGGTTTTGATTTGCATTTCCCTGATCATTAGTGATGCTGAGGTTTTTTCTTATATGTTTGTTGGCCATTTGTATATCTTCTTTTGAGAATTGTCTATTCTTATCCTTAGCCCACTTTTTGATGGGATTCTTTGATTTTTTCTTACTGATTTGTTTGAGTTTATTGTAGATTCTGGATATTAGTCCTATGTCAGTTGTATAGATTATGTAGATTTTATCCCACTCTGTGGGTCGTCTGTTTACTCTCCTGACTATTCCTTTTGCCATACAAAAGCTCTTTAATTTAATTAGGTCCTAGCTGTTTAGCTTTGTTTTTATTGCATTTGCTTTTTGGTTCTTGGTCATGAAATCCTTGCTTAAGCCAATGTCTGGATCGGGTTTTCCAAGGTTATCTTCTAGAATTTTTATAGTGTCCAGTCTTAGGTTTAAGTCCTTAATCATCTTGAATTGATTTTTTTTTTTTTTTTTTTTTTTTTTTTTTTTTGAGGCGGAGTCTCGCTCTGTCGCCAGGCTGGAGTGCAGTGGCCGGATCTCAGCTCACTGCAAGCTCCGCCTCCCGGGTTTACGCCATTCTCCTGCCTCAGCCTCCCGAGTAGCTGGGACTACAGGCGCCCGCCACCTCGCCGGCTAGTTTTTGTATTTTTAGTAGAGACGGGGTTTCACCGTGTTAGCCAGGATGGTCGATCTCCTGACCCATGATCCGCCCGTCTCGGCCTCCCAAAGTGCTGGGATTACAGGCTTGAGCCACCGCGCCGGCCTTGAATTGATTTTGTATGAGGTGAGAGATGAGGATCCAGTTTCATTCTCCTACATGTGGCTAGCCAATTATCTCAGCACCACTTGTTGAATAGGGTGTCCTTTCCCCACTTTATGTTTTTGTTTGCTTTGTCAAAGATCAGATGGCTGAAAGTATTTGGGTTTATTTCTGGGTTCTCTTTTTTGTTCCATCGGTGTATATGCCTATTTTTATACCAGTACTTGCTGTTTTGATGACTATGGCCTTAAAATACAGTTTGAAATCAGGTAGTGTGATGCCTCCAGATTTATTCTTTTTGCTTAATCTCACTTGGGCTTTGCGGGCTCTGTTGTATCTAATTCTGTGAAGAATGATGGTGATATTTTGATGGGGATTTCATTGAATCTGTAGATTGCTTTTGACAGTCTGGTCATTTTCACAATATTGATTCTACCCATCCATGAGCATGGGATGGTTTCCATTTTTTTGTGTTGTCTGTGATTTCTTTCAGCAGTGTTTGTAGTTTTCCTTGTAGAAGTCTTTCAACTTCTTGGTTAGTATATTCCTAAGTATTTTATTTATTTATTTTGCAGCTATTGTAAAAGGAGTTGAGTTCTTAATTTGATTCTCCACTTTGTCACTTTTGATGTGTAGAAGAGCTACTGATTTGTGTACATTATTCTTGTATTTGGACACTTTGCTGGATGTTTTATCATTTATAGCAGCTTTCTGGAGGAGTCTTTAGAGTTTTCAAGGTAAATGATCATATTGTCAGCAAATAGTGACAGTCTGACTTTCTCTTTACCTATTTGGATGCCCTTTATTTCTTTCTCTTGTCTGATTGCTTTGGCTAGAATTTCCAGTACTATGTTGAAGAGGAGTGGTGAGAGTGGCTATCCTTGTCTTGTTCCAGTTCTCAGAGGGAATGCTTTCAACTTTTCCCCATTCAGTATTATGTTGGCTGTGGGTTTGTCATAGACGGATTTTATTACATTAAGATACATCCCTTGTATGCCGATTTTGCTGAGTTTTAATCATAAAGAGATGCTGGATTTTGTCCAGTGCTTTTTCCTGTATCTTTTAAGATGGTCATGTAATTTTTGTTTTTAATTCTCTTTATGTGGTGTATTACATTTATTGACTTGCATATGTTAAACCATCCCTGCATCCCTGGTATGAAACCCACTTGATCATGGTGGATTATCTTTTTGGTATGTTGTTGGATTCAGTTAGCTAGTATTTTGTTAAGGATTTCAGCATCTATGTTCATCAAGGATATTGGTCTGTAGTTTTCTTTTTTGGTTAAGTCCTTCCCTGATTTTAGTATTAGAGTGATACTGGCTTCATAGAATAAATTAGAGAGAGTTCCTTTTTTCTCTATCTTGTGCAATAGTGTCAAAAGGATTGGTACCAGTTATTCTTTGAATATCTGGTAGAGTTCTGCTGTGAATCTGTCTGGTCCTGGACTTTTTTTTGTTGGTAATTTTTTCATTACCGTTTCAATCTTGCTGCTTGTTATTGGTCTGTTTGGGGTATGTAATTATTCCAGATTTAAGCCAGGAGGGTTGTATTTTTCAGGAATTTATCCATCTCTTCTAGGTTTTCTAGTTTATTTGCATAAGGTGTTCATAGTAGCCTAGAATGATCTTTTGTATTTCAGTGGTGTCAGTTGTAATATCGCCTGTTTCATTTCTTAGTGAGGTTATTTGGATTTTCTCTCTTCTTTTCCTGGTTAATCTTGCTAATGGTCTATCCATTTTATCTTTTCAAAGAACCAGATTTTTGTTTCATTTATCTTTTGTAATTTTTTTCTGTTTCAATTTCCTTTAAATCTGCTCTAATCTTGGTTATTTCCTTTCTTCTGTTGGTTTGGGTTTGGTTTCTTCTTGTTTCTCTAGTTCCTTGAGGTGTGACCTTAGATTGTCGATTTGTGCTCTTTCAGTCTTTTTGATGTAGGTGTTTAGGGCTATGAACTTTCCTTTTAGCAGTGCCCTTGTTGTACCCCAGAGGTTTTGGTAGGTTGTGTCATTATTATCATTCAGTTCAAATAATTCTTTAATTTCCATCTTGATTTTGTTTTTGACTCAATGCTCATGCAGGAGCAAGTTATCTAATTTCCACGTATTTGTATGGTTTCAAAGGTTCCTTTTGGAGTTGATTTCCAATTTTATTCCATTGTGGTCTGAGAGAGTGCTTGATATAATAGTTTTCTTAAATTTACTGAGGTTTGTTTTATGACCTATCATATGGTCTATCTTGAGGGAAGTTACATGTGCTGTTGAATAAAATGTGTATTTTGCAGTTATTGGATGAACGTTCTGTATATATCTGTTGTGTTTATTTGTTCCAAGGTACAGTTTAAATCCATTGTTTCTTTGTTGACTTTGTCTTGATGACTTGTCTAGTGCTGTCAGTGGAGTACCGAAGTCCCCCACTATTATTGTGTTGCTGTCTAACTCATTTCTTCGGTCTGTTAGCAATTGTTTTATAAATTTGGAGCTCCAGTGTTAGGTTCACATATGTTTAGGATTATGATATTTTCCTGTTGGACAAGGCCTCTTATCATTATATAATGTCCCTCTTTGTCTCTTTTAACTGCTGCTGCTTTAATGTTTGTTTTGTCTGATATAAGAAGAGCTACTCTTGTTTGCTTTTGGTGTCAATTTGCATAAAATGTCTCTCCCCACCCCTTTACTTTAAGTTTCTGTGAGTCCCCTTATGTGTTAGGTGAGTTTCCTGAAGGCAGCAGATAGTTGGTTGGTGAGTTCTTATCCATTCTGTGGTTCTGTATCTTTTAAGTGGAGCATTTAGGCCATTTACTTTCAATGTTAGTATTGAAATGTGAGGTACCATGGCATTCACCATGCTCTTTGTTGTCTGTGTACTTTGGTTTTTTTTTGTTTTTTGTTTTTGCTTTTTAACTCACATTTTTGTTTTATAGGTCCTGTGTAATTTATCCTTTAAGAGGTTCTGTTTTGATGTGTTTCCAGGATTTGTTTCAAGATTTAGAGCTCCTTTTAGCAGTTCTTGTAGTGGTGGCTTGGTAATGATGAATTCTCTCAGCATTTGTTTGTCTGAAAAAGACTGTATCTTTCCTTCATATATGATGCTTAGTTTTGGTGGATACAAAATTCTTGGCTGATAATTGTTTCATTTGAGGAGGCTGAAGATAGGGCCCCAATTCCTTTTAGCTTGTAGGGTTTCTGCTGAGAAATCTGTTAATCTGATAGGTTTTCCTTTATAGGTTACCTGTCGCTTTTGTCTCACGGCTCTTAAGATTCTTTCCTTTGTCTTTACGTTGGATAACCTTATGACAATGTGCCTAGGTGATGATCTTTTTGCAATGAATTTCCCAAGTATTCTCTGTGCTTCTTATATTTAGATGTCTAGATCTCTAGCAAAGCCAGGGAAGCTTTCCTTGATTATTCCCCAGATATGTTTTCCAAGCTTTTAGAATTCCCTTCTTCCTCAGGAACACCAATTATTATTAGGTTTGGTCATTTAACATAATCCCAGACTTCTTGGAGGCTTTGTTCATGTTTTCTTATTATTTTGCTTTTTCTTTGTTGGATGGGTTAATTCAAAGACCTTGTCTTTGAGCTCTGAATTTCTTTCTTCTACTTTTTCAGTTCTATTGCTGAGACTTTCCAGAGGATTTTGCATTTCTAAAAGTGTGTCCAAAGTTTCCTGAATTTTTGATTGATTTTTCTTTAAGCTATCTATTTCCTTGAATACTTCTTGCTTCATTTCTTGTATCTTTTTTTTTTTTTCTTAATTTCCTTGCACTGGGCTTCACCTTTCTCTGCTCCCTCCCTTATTAGCTTAATAACTAACCTTGAATTATTTTTTAGGTAGATTAGGGATTTCTTCTTGGTTTGAATCCATTGCTGGTGAACTAGTGTGATTTTTTTGGGGGTGTAAAAGAGCCTTGTTTTGTCATATTACCAGGGTTGGTTTTCTCGTTCCTTCTCACTTGGGTAGGCTCTATCAGAGGGAAGGTCTAGGGCTGAAGGCTGTTGTTCAGATTATTTTGTACCACGGGGTGTTCCCTTGATGTAGTACTCTCCCCCTTTTCCTATGGATGTAACTTCCTGTGAGCTGAACTGCTGTGATTGTTGTCCTTCTTCTAGGTCTATCCACTCCGCAAGTCTACCTGGCTCCAGGCTGGTACTGGGGATTGCCTGCACAGAGTCCTGTGATGTGAACTGTCTATAGGTCTCTCAGTCATGGATACCAGTGCCTGTTCCGGTGGAGGTGGTGGAGGGGTGCAACGGACTTTGTGAGAGTTCTTAGCTTTGTTGGTTTAATGCTCTATTTTTGTGCTGGTTGGCCTCCTGACAGTTAGTGGTGCTTTCCAGAGAGCATCAAGCTGTGGTACTGTGGAGAGGACTTGTGGTGGGCAGGCCCTAGAACTCCCAAGATTATATGCCCTTTGTCTTCTGCTACCCGGTGGGTAGGAAGGACCATCAAGTGGTGGCAGGGCCCGGGGTGTCTGAGCTCAGACTCTCCTTGGCAGGTCTTGCTGCAGCTGCTGTGGGGAATTGGGGTGAGATTCCCAGGTCACTGGAGTTGTGTGCCTAGGAGAATTATGGCTTCCTCTGCTGAGTCACGCAGGTTGTCAGGAAAGTGGGGGGAAGCCAGCAGTCACAGGCCTCACCCAGCTCCCATGCAAACTGAAGGGCCAGTCTCACTCCCACTGTTCCCCACTCCAAAAGCCCAGAGACTGTTCCCAGGTGGTGGGTGGCGTAGGCTTGAAAACTTGTTCCAGGCGACCTGCCTTCCAGCTGCAAAAGAAAAGGCCTTGGTTCTTCCCTTGCCCAAGGAGTCTGCATGCCAAATTTGTGCACGCTCCTGAGTTCTGGCTAGGAGGCCTCTCGCTCCATTCAAATTGTTACAAAGTTCAGCTAGAGATTTCCTTCTCCCTGTGGAGTTTTACCCCCTGCTCCTCTTGCTACCCTCCTGATGGATCTCTGTGGCACCAGGCAGGAATGGGCTGCTTGGGGACCCAGCGAGTTCCCAGGGTCTTTCTGCTGCTTTCTGTATTTCACTTGGCTCTCCAGATTAACTCAGCTCCAGGTAAGGTTGGAAACTTCTCCTGCAAACAGACCTTCAGTTTCTCCAGTGGGGTGTGTGTTTGGGAGAGGAGGGTTTCCCTTTCCTATTTCTGCAGTTGGGGCAATTACAGTATATGGAGTGCCTCCTGGGTCCTGCGGGAGCAGTCTGCTTCCTTCAGAGGGTCTGTGGGTCCTCTCAGAATTGTCAGTTTGTCTTGCAGTGGATCTGGAGCTCGAATTCACAGTGTGAGCCTCCACACACTGCTCTGTCCAGAGCTGCAATCTAGTTCAGCCTCCTGTCTGCCATGATGATGTAACTCTCTCTTTTTCCTCTTGAATGCTTCACCCCTTAGAAATTTCTTCTGCCAGATACCCTAAATCATCTCTCTCAACTTCAAAGTTTACAGACCTCTAGGGCAGGTGCAAAATGCCACCAGTCTCTGCATAGCAAGAGTGACCTTTCCTCCCACTTCCAAAAAGTTTCTCATCTCCATATGAGACCACCTCAGCCTGGACTTTATTGTCCATATCACTATCAATATTTTGGTCAAAGCCATTTAACAGGTCTCTAGGAAGTTCCATACTTTCCCACATCTTCCTGTCTTCTGAGCACTCCAAGTCTCTGGGAAGTTTCAAACTTTCCCACATTTTCTTATTATCTTCTGAGCCTTCCAAATAGTTCCAACCTCTGCCTGTTACCCACTTCCAAAGTCGCTTTCACATTTTTGGGTATCTTTACAGCAGTGTCCCACTCCCGGCACCAATTTACTGCATTAGTTCATTCTCACCCTGCTAATAAAGACATACTGGAGACTGGGTAATTTATAAAGGAAAGAGGTTTAATTGATTCACAGTTCAGCATGGCTGGGGAGGCCTCAGGAAACTTAAAATCATGGCAGAAGTGGAAGCAAACACATCCATCACATGGTGGCAGGAGAGAAATGCAGAGAAAATGGGGGGAGCCCCTTATAAAACCATCAGATCTCATGAGAATACACTGTCACGAGAACAGCAGCCTGGGGCACTTCCCTCAGGATTCAATTATCTCTCCCCGTGTCCCTCCCATGACACATGGGGATTATGGGAACCAGAATTCAAGATGAGATTTGGGTGAGACACAGCCAAACCACATCAAGTTCTGAGTAACTGGAGAGTAAGCTGAGGCCATAGAGCTTGAAGTTAGAAAGGGAGAGAAGAGACTGCATGGGAAGTATTAAAGACCATTTTGCTCTGCCTCACTTTGGGTCAATCAATGGTCATTTTTCCATGAGTCAAATGTCAGGCGTTCAACACTTTGTGGGGCTCTGGTGTCAGGACTTCCTCTGTGTGTTCTTATCTCAAACTTGATCAGCAAGGAGTTTCCTTAAGGGATTCTCTGCCCTCTGTTACATCTGCATCACTTTGTCCTCTCTCAAAGAAACCCTGTCAAAGCCCTCCTTCCTCATACATCTGCCACTATACAAAGCTACGATCCAAACTTGGAGAGAAACCAAACATCCCAAAGTTATAAATTCCTCTCATTAGGAAATACTCTAAAGGAGTCTCTCTCTTTAATTAAATACCTCCTTTTCCCCTCTCAACACACCCCCCCCCCACACACACACAAATATTTTCCATACAACATTTAAGGAGAATAACAATCCCCATTGTTTGCATAGTTCTAGAAATCTTGATGGCCTCATTACAGCCATTTTTTGTTTTTGGTTCGTAAAATTTATAATTTTTATGGTTGTAAAAATCAAGGTTATGATAAATGTGACTCTTCTGGACTATTTCAAATGCTGTCTCTAATGGTTTTCAGACTCTTCCATTCTTTTCATAGATTCAAGTCAGGTATTTCCTCCTACGAGCCTGCCCCTGATTCACTGCACCCTTCACACTCTGCATTTAGAAGACATTTCCCTATGACACCAAAATGTTTGATGTTATTAAAATCATGCTATTGACATTCATATCAATTATGTCTTGAGTGTTATGCTTAGTATATCTATTAATAAAACCTGGATTTTCATCTTTTTTGGCTTCAGATAAAATAATTTATAGAGACACAAATAGTAATATTAAAGCTATCAACCATAAAAGTCAATACCTGACAGCAGCATGTAATTTAAGAGTTGCATACATGTGAATTCAGATCTAGTGTTTTCTAAGTGTACATACATTAGCTGCATACCAGAAATTCAGAATTTCAGAAGCAACAAGCTGTCAAATGATAGATTACCATGTTTTGAAAATGAACTTTGCAGCAAAGCGGGAAACTTGGCAAAGCTGGGTTAGTATGTAAAACATATATGCCTTATCTCGCCACTGAATTGCCCTTCGGTATATCCATTAACACTGTTTTGTTGCTGAAAATTTATTTTTTAAAATGCTTTCATTTTAGCTTTGAAATGGGAATTTTCCAGAAAAAAGGAAAGTTTTTCTTATGATTTTTGAAACTCGTTCGCAAACAATATAAAGCATAAACTTCAATTAAAAGGTTCACAGCTATATTAATAAAATGTTTCATCATCTCATTATATTTCTCTACTCTGAAATGTTTTTACAATAATAAAAGGATCAACAGAGAAAAATAATTTGCTATTTCAGGAAGTGAGTCTATTCAAAGTGCTATGAGATTTTAGACCAATTTGAGAATTCAAGTCAATTTATATGTAAGGTAAGTTTCCCATACCTTGCTAGCCAATGGGTACAAATCTAGGGGGAGAAAGTGGCCAGCTACTTTAATTGCAACAACACATGTCTCACTGGCTTTTGCTACCCACTGCTGAACTAAGTACAACCCAGTTATTTCTGCGAATCCCCTAGGATGTTCCAAGCTAAGTAGGCATTTTTGTGTGCCAGATTCTTTGCTGCCACAACTACGCTGTGTTCCATTTAGAAGTGGGGACAAATCTCCTGCTTCCCCAAAGCTGCATCACACTTTGTTGCTTAGACAAAAGAAGCGCAGCCTGTGCTTCAGATTCTGCCACATTTCTCTCCTCCAAGACACAAAGAAACCCCCATAATTTCCCTTCAGCAGAAAATCCCCATGACAATTGATATATGCAAATGATTCCTAGCAGTACCATGCCAGTTTGTCATTCATAACCATGTATATATTAATGCTGGTTAGACAAATCCTATTACATATAAATAAAATATGACATGTTTAAGAGAAATGAGAATTTTCAATATGGATAAGAAGTGGCAGATAATCTAGCAATATCTATGAAAATTCCAAATGCACATACTCTTTGACATAGTAATAGCACTTTGACGCATATAAATGAACATTTGTAGTAGGATGTTTACTGCCGCATTGTTTAAGGAGGCAAAAAGAAACTGGAAGCAAATTACATGTTCATCAATAAAATAATGGTTAAATAAATTACAGTACATCCAAAAGATAATATTCTGCAACTGTTAAAATAAATGAACTAAATCTATTTTGACCTGGTGGTGTGTATGACCTATTATCAAGTAAACTGACAATTGGCAAAGGAAGGTACATAATATAATCATATGTTTTGTAAAAACAAAAACAAAGCATGTGCACATTCATGTATATTTGTAAGAAATGGAAAAGGCTGTGAAAGGCTAATGGTAGGTATTAACATTGATTTCCTCAAAGGCTGAACACATTGGTAGGTAGAGAGATACTTACATTAGAAATAAAATCTTTAGGTTGTTTCCCTCATTATCACTTGTTAATGTGTACTTAAAATATTGCAATGAAGGAAAAGATTAAAAAGGAGAAACAGAAAACTCAACAGGGAGCCACCTTCGAAGATAAGAAATAGATATTACACAATTATGATAATCAATTCAATTCAACAATATATATTAAGGGCCTAAAATATTTGTTACTATGGCACTCAGCATTGTGAGAAACATAAAAAAAAAAAATAAGTCATGGCTCTTGCTGTCAGAAATCCTGTAGACCTACTAAGGGACAAAATGTGCACATTATTGCCTCCAAGGCACTGTTTTGCTAAGGAGTGGTGTATGTAGTATGTGTCTATTGGTTAATAGGAAGGAGGTAAACCTGGGCTGGATTGACTAAAATATATTTTGTGAGTATAGATGAAGCCCTTACCACTTCAGTGCATGCCCACCTACCTTCCAACTGCCAGAATTGGTATCTTATGGTCTGAGAACTTTCTCTGACCACCAGAGCCTGCTCTGCCCCTACTTGTGGCAGATCAGAGGTGCCAGCAAGTTGGTGTAGCCCTCAAGGAAGGACTACTGATGACAACTGGTAAGAAATTCTCCAGTTCCCTTGCCCCCAGGTGCATGCGCAACACTGGCTCCCAGAGTTCCCCAATACGATTAGGTTTCAATTTTCCCCAGTGATAACTTGCTTGATGTCATTCCCTGCATTGACCTTGATTGTGTTCCCTTCCCTGTCTCACGTCTCTACTCCCTTACCAGTATTTCCCAGGAAACATTGCAACCAACTTCTTAGCTCAGGGTCAGCTTCTAGAGGAACCCAAACTAAGAGAGTGGAGGACTTTGGACCTTAGCTTTGGACCTTACAGATTTTATACATTAATTTATTCTATAAATATTGATAAAACACCTACTTATCAATACTCAGACAGGAAAATAGACACCACTCTAGGTATTTTAATGAGAGAGGAATTTAATGCTTGGAATTGATTTAAAAGTGTTGGACTAACTGCTTATTGATGCTGTAACAAGTTGCCACAAATTTAGTAGCTTAAAACAACATAAATTTATTCTTTCACAGTTCTGGGGGTCAGAAGTCTATAATTAGTTTCACTAGGCTAAAGTTAAGGTGTCAGCAGGGCTTATTCCTTCTGGAAGTTCTGAGAGTAAATGTTTTACTTAGTTTAGTGAAATTTCAATTTCAGCAATTGTACCTTTCACCTCTACAATTTCTATTTGGTTCCATTTTATAATTTATCTCTTTGTTGATATCCTCTATTTGTCCATACATCTTGCTCCTTATTTCCTTTAGTTCTTTGTCTATGGTTTCCTGTAACTTTTTTAGCATATTTAAGACAATCAATTTAAAGTCTTTATTAAGTCCAAGGTACGAGCTTTCCCAGGAATACTTTCTGTCCATTTCTTTTCTTTTCTTTTTTAATCACCTGTGAATGGACCACACTTTCCTATTTCTTTGTATGCACTGAATTGCTTTTGAAAACCAGAAAATGTGAATATCATAAAGCGGTAACTATGTAAATCATATTCTCCCCATCCTCTGGGTTTGTTGTTATTGATTACTGAGGGCTGCAATTGTCCACTGGTTTAATGACTTTTCTAAACTATTTTTTGCAATAGATTCTTGTTGTATGTGGTCACTGAAGTCTCTATGTTGTTATCTTAGCATTTAGTCATCAACTTGCCAGGAATTTCTTTAAATACTTGGAGCCAAAAAGGAAAAGAAAAAAACTATTCTCCCAGTTTTTGAAGATTGGCTCTGTGCTGGAGCACTCCTTCAACACTAAGCCAGGCCACCTAAAACTCTGCTTTAGCTTTTACCTCATATTTGTGCAAGGCCCAAAGATTAACCAGAGGTGCAAGCCTAAGATCCTCTCAAGTTTTTGTGAGGATGCATCTGGCCCTGGATACACATATTGCATCCTGGATTTCCCAGTATACATGATCATGCTTCAGAGCCCTTATTCCCTGAAGAAATTTCCTCCTTAGTCTTTTCCTTCCCAGACTTTTGGGTCTGTCTGCTGCTTGCCCCATCTTCTGTCCCTTGCCCCAGGCAGACATGTACAGTATGTTTTGAAATACTTTTGACAGATGTCACCTAGTCACTCTAGCCCCAGGGCAGGGAGGTAGTGGCAAATAAAGGTCAGTCTCTGTACCAGTCCCTCAGGGAAACACTAGACTGATCAAAGCTAAAATGTATTGAGAATGAGATCCATATTGTCCCCCATCCCAGTACCAGCAAACCATGCTAGGTATACAGGCTGCTGTTCCCACAACCACTATCGAGCTGGAAAGTGGGAGATGTTAGGCGAGCAAGCAAAAATTCCACAATATTTTCTTACCAAAATTTAGCAGTGTCTGTTTTCATTAAACACTTTCCTGGTTGCTGTAAGATTTTGATTAGACTCCAGAGTTCCAAAAAAAAAAAAATGATTATTTTAGTTTTGCTTAATGCTTGCTTCAATGAACAGACCAAGTTTTGGAGTTTCCCACTCCACCACTTTTGTGACATCACCACTACAACTCTTCCTTGCACAAATTAAGATATACTTATTCTCTCCCCAAAAGGGCCAAACACAGGATCCTATTAGTCACCATATCCCTTTCTGGAAAGGCTAATTTCTTTTCTAGATCAGTAAAAAGCCCACAGAGGTATTTACTATTTTAAGACTAAATTTAAAAATTAAGTATTACCAACACTGCTTATATAAAATAGTGCAAAAAGGGGAAGTGAATGATAAAAACATACATGCATATAAATCAAGCAAAAAACAAAATATACACACTGCACGAAGTATGTAATAGTTCTTGTTTCTGTAACTGGACACTAATCCATATTGGAAATTGAAGTTCTTTTGTTCACTGCCTATTCCATGGTTTTTTTGTTTGTTTGTTTGTTTGTTTGTTTGTTTTTTATCATTACCCCTCACTTTACCTGGTCAAATTTCTTTAGCTGGTTGGATGATTCAAATCTTCATTGTAAAGAGTCTGAGTCCTCAGTGATCTTGCATTAACTGGGTAGTCTTTAATTAACTTTTATAATTAAAGAAATGGTGTCCTATGAAACCTGCTGAGTTCTAGTCATAGTTCTTTCTGCTCCCATTATGTACAGTAATTCAATTTCCCCCTGATAATCAGGCACTCTATCTAGTAGAGTAACCCCCTTCTTTGCTTGCAGTAAGTTTAGTGGCCTGAGGAACCAACAAGATCAGATGGCACTCTCAGCTTCCCGTTCAACAGAACCATTATTGTGTCCACTAGTAGAAATGTCTTCCCAGTCCCCTGGGGAATCAACACTTCTCAACCAGCAGGGCCCAAAATAAAAGTTCCAGAGGGAACTTTTAGCAAAATTCAGTGAATGGATTATTAGGTGGAATAGTGAAAAAAATCACTATTGACTTTACCCATTGGTTCTGAGACCTATGCATTATGGTTGTGTGAAAATGGTGACAACATTGGTCATTGGTTTAAAATATATATCATATCCCTGAGGACAGTTTTCCAACCACAAAGATATAGTCTTCTACTGCAATAGACACTATAGCTGTATCTTCAACAGGCTATTCTAACATTCTGTGGGGTCACCTGCTTCTGAATAGTGGAGCACATGGTAAGGGCAATGAATTTCATGACCATGAAGCCAAGCCACATTTCTTTGCCTGAAAAATTCAATATTTGTTGAGAAGCACTGCTATGCAAAATAATACAGTGAATAATGAATTCCATAAATCTATGAATGGTGGTCCTGGCAATAGTATCATGGGCAGGGATGCCAATCCATATTTAGAATATATATTTCAGTGAGGACAAATTTCTGCTTCCTCCATATTGGAAGAGGTTGAATGTAATCAATCAATATGCCACCAAGAAGCTGGCTGGTCTTCCCTGCTCCCCTGACCCGACTCCTCACAACTTCATCCTCAGAAAATAATGTCTTAATGGGGCTCAACTTTATTTCTGATGTTGTCAAGCAAGCATTCAATAGTGGTGGTAGCTGGGCTAGCATTAGTCAGGCAAAGTCAGCATTGTGAAGCCCATGTGTAACCCCCATTCCAGATGCCATAGCCACTTTGCACATTGAGCACTCTCCCACAAGGTAGCTTGGGAAAGAAGCCAACATCCACAGGATGGCTATTTGGAGTACCAGCTTTGCCTGAGAGAGTGAGAAAATTGATTGGATTTGCATGAGCAGATGGAGAGGAAAAGGTGTTAGTTTAAGCCAAAGAATAAAGGCAAGGATAATCATAGAGTTTGGCACAGCTTGGCGAACCCAGTCCGGCTGGAGGCAAGTTTGTGCTATGGAGTGCTTTTACAGGAAACACCAAAGGTTAGAAAGGAAGGATATGGGCCAGGCCCAGTGTATCATGCCTGTAATACTAGCACTTGAGGAGGCCTAGGTGGGTGGATCTCTTGAGCCCAGGAGTTTGAGACCAGCTTAGGCAACACGGTGAAACTCTGTCTCCACAAAAATAAAAAAAATTAGCTGGACATGGTGGTGCATGCCTGTGGTCTTAGCTACTCGGAAGGCTGAGGTGGGAGGATTGCTTGAGCCAGGAGGTTGAGGCTGCGGTGAGCCATGATCACGCCACACCACCCTAGTCTTGCTGGCAGATCAAAACATCATCTCAAAAAAAAAAAAAAAAAGTAAGGAAGGGTATGGTAATGTTATATTAATAACAACAAGGACAACACATACTAGTACCAGCTTATATTTATGAAGTCCTACTATGTCCTATGCTGAGCATTTCATATGTATTATATCACTTGATTTTCAAAAAACTTTGTTGTGAGGTAGATACTATATCATGCCCATTTAACAGAATAGTTTTACAAGAACAAGTAAGAAATTATAGAGTTCCCTTTATCAATGACACAGAAGCCCACATAACTTGTTTACCACTGGGATGTACAGCCTTGCTATTCAGGCTGTGTAGTATGAACTCTAATGTTAGACAAAGGTGAATGGCTGACAGGATTTGGGCAAAAAGAAAGCATCAAGTAAATTGATCTGTCAATGAGGTGTGGAAAAGAATACAGTTGACCCTTGAACAGCTCAGGTGTTAGGGGGACTGATCCCCCATGAAGTCAAAAATCCACACATAACTTTTGACTCCCCAAACCATAGCTATTCATAGCCCACTGTTCACTGGAAGCCTTACCCATAACATAAACAGTCAATTGATACATATTTTGTATGTTTTATGTATTATATGCTGTATTCTTACAATGAAATAATCTAGAGAAAAAAATGTTATTATAAAACCTAGGTAATACGATTCAGTACACAGGTATGGGCAAGGACTTCATATCTAAAACACCAAAAGCAATGGCAACAAAAGCCAAAATTGACAAATGGGATCTAATTAAACTAAAGAGCTTCTGCACAGCAAAAGAAATTACCATCAGAGTGAACAGGCAACCTACAGAATGGGAGAAATTTTTTGCAATCTACTCATCTGAAAAAGGGCTAATATCCAGAACCTATAAAGAACTCAGTCAAATTTACAAGAAAAAAACAAACAACCCCATCAAAAGTGGGCAAAGGATATGAACAGACACTTCTCAAAAGAAGACATTCATACAGCCAACAGACACATGAAAAAATGCTCATCATCACTTGCCATCAGAGAAATGCAAATCAAAACCACAATGAGATACCATCTCAAATCAGTTAGAATGGCAAACATTAAAAAATCAGGAAACAACAGGTGCTGGAGAGGATGTGGAGAAATAGGAACACTTTTACACTGTTGGTGGGACTGTAAACTAGTTCAACCATTGTGGAAAACAGTGTGGGGATTCCTCAAGGATCTGGAACTAGAAATACCATTTGACCCAGCCATCCCATTACTGGGGATATACCCAAAGGATTATACGTCATGCTGCTATAAAGACACATGCACACGTATGTTTATTGCGGCACTATTCACAATAGCAAAGACTTGGAATCAACCCAAAGGTCCATCAGTGACAGACTGGATTAAGAAAATGTGGCACATATACACCATGGAATACTATGCAGCCATAAAAAAGGAGGAGTTCGTGTCCTTTGTAGAGACTTGGATGCAGCTGGAAACCATCATTCTCAGCAAACTATTGCAAGAACAGAAAACCAAATACCACATGTTCTCACTCATAGGTAGGAACTGAACAATGAGATCACTTGGACACAGGAAGGGGATCATCACACACCGGGTCCTATTGTGGGGAGGGATAGCATTAGGAGATATACCTAATGTAAATGATGAGTTAATGGGTGCAGCACACCAACATGGCACATGTATACATATGTAACAAACCTGCACGTTGTGCACATGTACCCTAGAACTTAAAGTATAATAATAATTATTAAGTGAAAGTGGATCATCATAAAGGTCTTCATCCTTATTATCTTTATGTTGAGAAGGCTGAGGAGAAAGAGGAGAGGAAGGGTTAGTCTTGCTGTCTCAGGGATGGCAGAGACAGAAGAAAATCTGCATCTAAGTGGACACTCACAGTTCAAAACCATGCTGTTCAAGAGTCAAGTCTACTTTCTTTCTTCACTAGGGAATGATTAAGAAGTAAGGTGGAAAGAATCTGGGCCTTGGAAACAGACTGTCTCAGGTTTGCATGTTTTGTCTCATGATACCCATGACCTCCAGAATTTTTAACTTTATGTACCCGAATTTCCTTGTTGGAAAAATGGAGATTTAATAGCTCTTACCTAATAGGACTGTTTTAAAGAATAAAAGAGACAAGGTATGCTGTACTTACTATGTGATACAAAGTTGATGTTTCGTAAATGTTGATCCTCTTCTCTCCTTTCCCATCTCTCCTTGGTAGCGAATATTGAAACAGGTTTCTGGAAGTTTTTCAAACATGAATGTCATTGTTTTCGGATTTGTTAAATGGAACAGTTTCAGAAGGTGAGTTGGCAGCTTGGATACGAATATATTCAACAACCTTTTATTTATTACCTGTTATTTGCCTTTTTCAATACAGGACTTCAGAGGAACCAAAACAAATGTGCTATGGACTCTGACATTGCACCCAGGAGGAGACCAATGAATAGGTATGTCTAAGCCAGTGAAATAAGAGCCACAGTAGAATACGTATCAGGACGTGTGAGAAAATGGATGGGGTAGTGTGGAGTCTATGACCAGTTTTTACAATAGAGTTCAATGAATATTTAAAGTTTAGAAAACAACAGTATCATTCAAAATCACTCCAAAAGACCTTTATATTATCTTATTCTTTAAAAAATTAACAAATAATCTCTCTTCTCTCCTCAAAAACAAGAGAATGGGTGGAGAAAACTAAAGTCATTGGTTGATAAGGTGATAATCTCAAGTTTCTCTATTGGTAGCTAAGAAAATAGCTGATAAAGGGCAAAAAAACTCAACAAGGGGCCTATTTATTATTGCCAACAGTCATGGAGCGGGTGGGGAACAGTGGTGAAGGATAAAAGAGACGACTTCAACACTCTTTGAATGCTAATGGAAAATTAATAATTCATTTGAGTGACAGAACTTAAAAATTACAGAGAAAATAGAAAAATACATCTTTCTCTTTTTGATAGAATGAATGGGGAAAAGCAAGTCAGAAACAGAGAGAGAATTGGTAATTTCCCTGTGAGAGGTTTAATTTACCAGGTTGTCTCAAAAACTTGTGGGAAAAAAATCATGCCATAACACTGATTTTGAAGTTTTCTCCATCGCATTTTTTTCCCCAATCCGTCAGTAAAATGTATCCCATCCTTTTTACCTTGTGTGGAAATATAGTGATGAACAGACAGAGCGGTTATCAAAGGGAAGTGTGGCTGGTCCCAGTGCAAACTCGCCACTGGCTTTCATAAAGGAGAAACAGCTGAATAATGCTCAGGGGGCTGAGATGCTCAACCAGAAGCCATGGAGCTGCCAAGCAGGAGTGGGATAAGACTCAGCAGCACCGTGGGGTAGACAACTGGAATGGAAACGCCATAAAACTTCCTCTTACCACAGAAGATGCTGAACTTTGAAAGTAGAGTTTGAGGCTGTAGTAAGCTATGATCGTATCACTGCACTGCAGCCTGGGTAACAGAGCGAGACCCTGTCTCAAAGAAAACAAAATAAAATAAAAAAATAAAAAAAAAGAAAGAAAAGAGGAAAAAGTACAAAAAACAAACTATGAAATCTTAAGAACTATCCTTCATCTTTGATATTATTTTTGAAACAAAACTTATCCTTTTTTTTTGTCTTTCTCTCTAAACAGAATTTCTATGCACTGTCACTGTTTTATTAACAGCCCTCAGAAGAATGTCATTTCTGCTTCTATGATAGTCTATAGAATCAAGCCTAGTTCTTATACAAGTATTCTATGTGTTCAGTATTCCATGTACTCATATGGCATGCAACACTCTATTCCATGTTATGTAAACTAGGAATGAAGATGTTTTAATTAAGCCTCACCTGCTCGCAGTTGATAGCCTTGTGCCCCACGGGAAATTTGGGATAAGTACTGCAGTGATGTGGTGTTGCTTCTACTCAGTTTTCCAAAGCTTCAGGGGCTCACAGGTGTGAATTACCAGAGACGTCAGCTGCCTGTCCAGAATGAAGCATTTTCAAACAGGTGCAAATTTTGATGGAGGCTCTCAACCTACTAATAACCTACCTTGTCAAAAATTTCAATATTCTCTAAGGTTGAAGTGAAAACTCACATGGATTTTATTAGCAGGGAGCAATTGCACCTTGTGAAGCAGATAATATAGTTCGATATTTCTCCTCATTCTACATGCAAGTAAAAGGAAAATTCACATAACTCATTCTCACTCCTGTGATGTGTAGCCTCTCTTCATTATTTTAGAGATGCTGAATTTAAAACACTCACCAAATATTAGCCCCAATATTAAGTTAGGAATATATTTATACATACAGGTAAATATACACAGATATATAAACATATACCACCTGTCCTTTCCCTTCCTCATCCACCTTCAGTTCGCATCCCCATACACTACAACCTATGCTCCAACCACTGGATTATTTTTTCTTCCTTATACCTGCCTGCCACATCGCCAAGCCTTGTATCAGCAATTCTTAACCTTCTCCCCATTGTGACACGTGTCAATAATGACATCCCCCATATACAACAACACAATTCACATAGTCATGCCCACATTTTGACAAAACCCCAAAATTCTGCCGAGAAGTAAAACAATGTAATAAGTCAAAGCAACCTAGATATTAACTAAAGGAGACAGGCTGCTGGTGAAGCACGATTCCCTCTGAGCAAACTCTTGAGAGCTACGTTCTCTCCCACTCAAAGCAAGGGAGTGAGAATGAATATTTATAGGGATAACCTTGAATTTTCTCTAATTTTAAAAATGTGAATCATTTTCAAACTTTGGTGCTTTATTATTATTTGCCGTGGACCACACAAATGCTGCCTTAGTCCTTCCTACTCTTACATGCTGAATGCTTACCCCCACCCATATCACGACTTGCTGAAAAATCTTCTCATCATCCAAGGTTCAATTTAAATGCCACCTCCTCCAGTGAAGCAGATGCTGTCTGTGTCTCGGCCAAATCCCGTTTCCACGCACTACTCAAGCTTATAACTCTTTGTCTGAGGCTTTTTTGGCTGCACGAACACAGACTCAGCCCACATGTAGGACAGGTGAGAAGTACTGGAAAGCTAACATCCCTGGCAAAGCCCTCAAACAACGATACATAAAATTTAGTAAATAAAAATTTCATTTTCCTCTGCCACCTCAAGGAGAACAACACTGAGGTTTATTCTTAACTATCTCCCAGAGGTCCCCAGTAGGAATGAGCCCCCATTACCCATAACAGTAAGCTGCTTATTAGTGCTGTCTGCTTGGATTCCTAAATCAACTTCCAAATAAACCTTGTGCCCAAATACGACTCTTGATACCTGCTTCTGGGGAATTCAACCTAAGATATCCTGGAAGTCCTTTTCCAGTAACCCTGCAGCAAATAATTCCTTCTCCTCCTGGGTTCCCATAACATTTTGTTACATTAGAGTGTCATACAGGAAACTGAAAAAGACATAGTGAATCATAGACACACCTATCCCTCTCACGAGGCACCTGAAAGTAAGAATTACGATTTCTCTGTATCTATATCCCCAAATTGCTGATCACTGCACTTTTCACATTCCTAGTACTTAATAAACATTTGTTAATTTGAATGAATATCAATATGCCTATAGCATCAAACACAGCAGTTCTTAATGTTTCTTCTAAGATATTATTTTAAATTAAACATTGAAAAGAGAGTGGAGGTTTGGCATTAAAAAAATGATAGCTAGCAACTGGGCATGTTGGCTCACGCCTGTAATCCCAGCATTTTGGGAGACAGAGGCGAGCAGATCACTTGAGCTCAGGAATTCGAGACCAGTCTGGACAACATGGCAAAACCCCATCACTACAAATAATCATGGCACACAGCTGTGGTCCCACCTACTTGGGAGGATCACTTGAGCCTGGGAGGTTGAGGCTGCAGTGAGTGAGTGCACACTGCACTCCAGTCTGGGCAACAGAGCAAGACCCTGTCACAAAACAAAACAAAACAAAACAAAACAAAAATGATAGCTAGCTAAAGGTTTTGGATTCCATCTTTTCTCATATTCCCTTTAAAAATATATGATAACAAAAGGGAAAAATCTTGGGAGCACAATAAATTAAAAATAACAATAAGATAAAATAAATCAAGGAGGAGAGTCCAGTACAGTGTGGAAGCAGGAAGAAATTTTCATTAACTATATCACATAAGTATGAATTAAGAAACACAATCATGGCTGGGCATGGTGGCTCACACTTGTAATCCCAACATTTTGGGAGGACGAGGCAAGAGCATCACTTGAGCCCAGGAGTTCAAGACCAGCCTGGGCAACACAGTGAGATCCCATCTCGATTTTTAAAATTAACAAACAAACAAACAAAAAAACCCACAAGCACTAGCTAAGGCATGCCCAAACTCTAAACAGAATAACACATTTCAGAAGTCAGTGGAAGGGCCACTGGACTCTCTGCCTCCAGCTCCAAGCACAAAGCTATAGTAGACACAGAGTTCTATGCGCAACATGATGAGCAGTCAAAAGCAGTAGAAAGGGTGAATGATGGATCATTGAATCCTGAAAAATCCTCTGGGGCTAAGCAAGCTATATTCAGAGGTAGGGGTAGATTGGCATGTACCAACCTATTGAAGAAAGAGCCTATATAGAATAGAGCATTACATAAAGATCAAGAGAATGGACTTTGGAATCAGACAGATCTGGAGTAGAGTCTGACCTCTTTTTACTATTTGTTGCAAGATTTTGAGTTATTTTATCTATCCATACCTTAGTTCCCTTGTAAGTAACATGGGGCAAGAATAGTAGCTATTTCAAAGAGTTCTTAAGAGAATTAAATGAGATAACTAATTAAAGGTCTTAGAAAAGTGCCTGGTGGAGTAGCCAAGATTATTTACTTCTGCCATCTTCCTTCTCCTTCTTCAACACCATCATCACTCATGCATTCTACAGAGTCAAAGAATGAAATAGTTGAGAAAAAGTTTCCACTCCAGCTCAGTGAATCTATAAAAATTTAACACAGAGCAATGAATTTCAAGCTTTGGATTTTGCAGATAAAACTAGCACCTGCCTTTATGGCCAGAAGGGGGTTCTCTTAGCTTTAGGGTGATCAAGCCTCTACCTGTTACAAACAGGGGACAGCATAGATTTCTCCTCATTTGATAATATTAGAAACAGAACAATTGACAATTCAGGCCTGGGAAGCATTCTATTCTACTTACAGAGAAGTTAATTCCCTGTTATGTAGAAGAAGAAAGGAAAACACTTGGTGAAATCACTGCAGAAACTGAAAAAAAAGTTAAGGAAATTTCTACTTTAATCTCCATAAAAATCATAAAACTTTTGTTAATGTTTGTCTTAATCCTTTTGTGCTTCTGTAATAAAATACCTAAAACTGGGTAATTTTTAAACTACAAAAATTTATTTCTCATAGTTCTGGAGGCCGGAAAGTCCAAAGTCAAGGCACCAGCAGTCAGTGTCTGATGAGGGCTTCTTTGCTGTGTCCTCACATGGCCAAGGGTGAAAGGGCAAAAATGACAAAGATTTCTCTGAAGCTTCTTTTATGAGGATTTTAATCCATTCATGAGGGCAGAGCCCTGATGACGTAATCACTTCCCCAAAGGCCCTCCTCTTAATACCACCACAATGGGTATTAAGTTTCAGCATAACTTTTGGAGGGGACATATTCAAACCATAGCAATGTTAATCTAGAACAGACCTGCAATAGGAAAAAACAATGGGATCAGGTACAAAGAAAACATGTTGTATGTGAAATAAATGACAAAATATTCAAAAGGCAGTAATGGAATTAAAAACCTGCATTGGTGAAAATAGCTATCAAAAATGACTCAGAAGAAAATGGAATTCATCATGTAAATAGAAAACTTTATAAGCCTGTCAGAATGCAAAAGGAAAGATACAGAGATAAGTGAATATGGTGGAAGAAACAAGTACAGAAATAAGTACAGAGACTGGCAATGGAGATACAGCTGTGAGATAAGAAGTATCAAGCTCACACACCGAACATAATTTGCCTGCCACTGCATACTAGGGCCTCCATGACAAAGATGTCCCTTCCGACCTCTCCTGCTCGCTCTCCTGCCACACACACGTTCTCATATAGATGGCTCCAGTAATGATGGTGCTCTACCTGTATAATGGGATTTCTTAAACCCATATCTTTGCTTGTGCTGCCTCCTTTACCTGATTTCTTACTCCCCAGTTTTCCTATGGCTATTCCCACTCATCCAAATCTTATCTCCAAAATACTTTCACTGAGGCTCCTGCAGAAGATTCTCTTTCATCTGCATCTGAAGTCCCCTCCAGTCCTTCACTTTACCCCACTGTGGTGTCTTACCCTCTGGACTCGAATTTTCTTTAGACAAGAACTGTGTCTTATTTACCTGTGTATTGCAAGCACTTAACTGATTGCCTGGTTCTTCTAAATGCTGGTTCAGCCAATGTACCATTCAGTTTAGGTGTCTTTCTCTCCACATAAAAAACAAATGAAGTTCAAACCAAGTCCTCCATGTAACCTTACAGCATGACTTTCTAAAATGGCCAAAATGCCAGAGATGCCCCTTGCCCTACCTCATGCTCTCAATATGCAAGTGAGGTAACATTGTTAGTGTCTGAGCATGTTCCATTTTCCATAGTGATGAAATTTTATTTTTAACTGTACTGAAAAGAATTAGAATGCTGTTACCAAAATTAAAGAACTTGAAGGATTTTCTAGAAGGTAAGAAAACCACTTTGGAGAAAAATGTCCTAGTCTTTGTTTTACTAACTGATTTTGTGAAAAGTAAGCAAAGGGACCACATAGGAGTATATGTTTTACTTCATGAGAAAACGGCAAATAATAATTTTAAAAACTGCTACAAAGGAATTTGTTAAGAAAAGAGCTGTTAAGGGTTGAATGGCAGACTCTCATATGCTATGCATCACCAGTTTCTACATTAGCTAATATACATGCATCAGTATAACAGTAACTAGTGCCAAATTATCAAAACGAGTTCAATATGTTTGGTAAGCTATTTGAAATGAAATAAAAGAAATTAAGTTATATATGACATTTTAAAGAATTTCTAGTGTTTTAAGATTTGATCAATATTTTAAATATTAACACAACTGTGTGGACATATGGCTACCAAAAGAAACTAATTTCCAGAAAGATGTAAATTGTGTGTGTATGTGTGTGTGTGTGTCTATTGTGGTTAAGAGCTTGATCATTGGCTTCTAAACAACCTGTCTTCGAATCCTGGTTCTGAAACTTACTAGATGTTTGACCTCAAAAATTTTGCTTAAGGAATCAAAGGCCCAGAGAGATTACCTGTAAACTGGGGGCAATAATATCTACCTTGGGGTACTGATGTGAAAATTAAATAAAATAATACAAATAGTTAATTTATTAAATACTTACTATTTGCCAGGCAGTGATCTAAGCACTTTAGATGCATTAATTTTCATAACAACTCTATAAGGTGGATACAGTCATTGACCATATTTTATAGTTAATCATGTTAGAGACAGAGAGTGGGTAAGTAACTTGGCCAGGGGGATATAAGTATAAAGCAACAGGGCCTGAATTGGAAGCCAGAAGCTTGAGTTTAGGACTTATGCTCTCTGTGAGTATGTTACAATGGTTAAATATGTATATATAAAATATATAAAGTGCTTTACATGGTGCTTAGCACATAACAGGAAAATAAAAACTTATAATAATTATTTTTTAGGTCACATTTGAACTTACAAAAGTAACCTTAAGTTAAAAAACATAAATCCTCTTAGGCCACAGAGCTGGGGTGCCCCTCAGAGCTCCTAAACCTTCACCCACTCTGCAGAGAAAAGGAAACACCCATAGGCCAGTGATTTTGCCACAGCTGCTGCTTCTAGCCTTGGGCTGATGCAGATCCTACCAGTAGACAGGGGTGCTCAGCCTCCACCACCTCAACTCAAATATGGCAGATGTAGTGGTTGCTTTCAACCTTCAGTATGTCTGGCTCTCTCCTTAATTTTCTTACTATTTGGAGCAGTGATTCTCAAATATGAGCCTGCACTGGAGTCACCTGGAAGGCTTTGTAAACAAACACATAGGTAGCTGGGCCCCACAGCCAGAGTTTCTGATTCAGCAGGTCTTGGGAGGGGCTCAAGAATTTACATTTCTAACGTGTTTCAGGGGACATGAATGCTGCTAATCCAGGGACCACACCTTGAAAACTACTGGTTCTAGAGGAGGGGTGGGCAAACATTTGCAGTACAGGGCCAAATAGTAAATATTACAGGCTTACAGACCATACAGTCCCTGCCACTTTACCACTGTAGCTTAAAAGCAGCCATAGACAATGCATACATAAATGGACCTGATTCTGTTCCAATGAAATTTTATTCACAAAAAACAGGTGCTAGCCTGTGGAGTGTAATTTGTATCCCTCCTCATCTAAAGTACAAGAGACCCTGTGACCCTATTTCTTGGAATTCAATATGTAATGGGCCAGGTAGAGGAGGCTGAGCCTACAAAGGGAATAAGATATGGCCAGAGATGTAGGAAAAAGAAAACCAGGAGTGTTGTGGTATGGAAGCCAACAAAAAAGGGATTGGGCAACATGCCAAATGTTCCTGAAATCAATAAGCTGAGACCGAAAACTTCTATTAGATGTAGTGATTCAGAATAAGATGTTACCATAACCTGGAGGGTATTTGAAGGAAGGAATGGAACTAGAGCCCCGACTGGAGGGGATGGGGGAGTTAGTTGGAAGTAAGAAAAAGGAGAGGTGAGAGAAGGCTAACCCATCTCTGATCTCTGAAATATGAGATATGGTAGATTATACATGGCCAAAATTTATTTGCTACTCTTCCCATTGAGAAGTGGAGTTTAATTTCCCTGCCATTGAACCTGAGTGGACTTTAAGGATTTGTTTGGCTAATAGAATATGGCCTAGGTGATGTTCTGGGCTGAGCTGTAAGAAGCCTCCTGGCTTCTACTTGAGTCTCTTGGAAGACACTCTGAGAAAAGCCATCCACTCTGTAACAAAACTGTTTCTCCTGAGACACACCCTGCTTGTGAGGAAGACCAAGTGTATTATTAGTCTGCTCTGACACTGCTATAAGAACTGCCTGCGACTGGATAATTTATAAAGAAAATAGGTTTAATTGACTCACAGTTAAGCATGGCTGGGGAGGCTTCAGGAAACTTACAATCGTGTTGGAAGGGGAAGCAGGCACGTTTTACATGGCGGCAAGTGAGAGAGAGCAAGTGAGAGAGAGCAAGTGAGAGCACAGGAAAAACTATCATTTTACTGGGAGAGGAACACATTAGAACAAGTATACATATGACAGCCTGGGATGACAAGATGGGGGACTTGGTCAGTTTAACTGATGTCAATAGCCCAATCATAGGTGAAAACATTAGTGTGTGGCCCTGTCAGAGTTATGAATTGGTTGTCAGGAGAAGCCACTGTGGTGCCAAACTTAATTTTTATCAATCTTTGTACTGATGTAGCAAAGAGTCCCATTTGACTCCAGAGGGGTTTGACTCTGAAAGAAGTAAGGGAAACTGGCTGTGCTAAACACCAAGAATTTATTCAGAGTTTACATGAGACACCTTCAGAATCTTAACTCTCAAGGTTGGGGTGGGGGATGGTTGGTGGATAATAAAATAAAAAAGGAGAAAACTCAGATTAATAGAAAACTCTTCTCAATCCTGCATCTCAAATTTCAAATCTTCCCTCTGTCACTGGCTGAAATATAGTGCTCTCTCCAGAGGTGTTTGGTATTTGTGTGAAAGCACAACAGTGTTTTGTTGTTGTTGTTGTTTTGAGTCAGCAAAAGGATACAGAGACAAGAAGACAGAGGAGTGTGCTGCATTATTAGTAGGAAAGGCATTTTCCATTTTATTAGGAGCACCTGCACTCCTAAAGCTCTATTGGATGCTGAGCTTTGCTAGATGATACACTGAATGAGCCACTCAACTTTTCATCATTGCCGTGGTCTGGATTTTCAGAGTGATCTGCTAAACATAAAATTAACAGGAGCATGGTTTCTGTAACCACTGAAACTTTTGTCCATACTGCACAGATGAAGTCTCTAGATGTTTGTGGTGATGAAGAACATATCTAGTAGCAGGATAGTCCCTGGTTCCATTTAAGGAACAAAAAAATGGGAGCATGCAACCAGAATGTAAAGTCTTTTGCTCTCTGGTTTGTCATGAGAACACAAACTAGAGAACTGTCCGTGTTATTAACCAATTATGCCATTAGAACCACTTTATAGTTAGGATAAACAAGATACCTTCTTGGGACCAGAGACTGTAAGCAGGGAGTAGGTAATAAAACACAGTCCAAATTCCAGGTGGTTTGTTTGCCATGATAGGAAAAATCTATTCAGTAATTATAAGAAATCTTTAAAAAGCCATTAGCATCTCTTGTTCTAACATCTTGCTTTAGAAGCAGGTGACTTTAACAGTTGAATGCTAACAGACTCACCCAAACTAATAGACACATGGGTATTTAATTTCTAGGAACATTGTCTCATTAAAAGATCTCTGCTTGCTGAAATCTTTACCATTTGTCATTATATATTTGACAAAAATTTCATCTTTCTATCTTTTTCTAAATATTACTTTAAGATTATACACTCTAGTTGCATCAGTCAATTTAATAAGCCAAGAGGATTTGGAGAGAACCAAAGACAAGTCTGGGAACAAGAAACAGGATTCAAATTAGACCTTCCAGGTAGGTCTAAGTCACGTAGTTACAGTGTCACATACAGGCACTGTTCGAGGCCTGGTTTCTAATATGTTTCTAACTGTAAGTTTAATTTTTTAAAAAATCATTCATAGTCCTAGCAAGAATATGCTGGGTTGCTATAGAAACAGCCCCCCCAAAACTCATATTTTACTGTTCACAGCTTTCCATGTGAAGCTGCGCTGTGTCACTTGTTTGACTGACTGAAGAGGCCGTTTCTACAATTTTTTTTCCACCATGCATATTGCCACTTGCAAAGCCTATATAGGTTGATATTTCCTCTTCCTTCTGGGTACAAAGTGAGATAATTCATTGGAGTAATTATAATAAACAATTCACTCCATTCAGGTTTACTGTCTCATCCTTGCTTTCTTTTCCTAGAGCATTAGAAATCCATCACCGGTTTGAGATCTCTTTAAAAATGCATGAAGGGAAGGGAATTGGCAGCACAGTTAAATGAATTTAATTCAGCCAGATTTTGCATTATTAACTCACTTCCGAAGAGCTGAATACAGGGAATGATGGAAGAAGAAAGTGGAACTAAAATTGGACCATTGATCCTGGCAGTCTCTGTGCCAAGCAGACGTGGGAAACAGGCAAGGAAAACTGTAAATGTCTTTTGACACCAGTTAGAAATAGAGCATTCATTTATTTTAATCAATATGAGATATGTATTAGGTGGATTCTTCCCACCCCCTCACTACCCATTGTACCCTGCTCTTGACTTAACTGATGCCAGAGTTGGCAGCCTCACAGTCCAGGATTGTTTAAAGTGGCATATTATAGCAACAAGACTTCCCTCTCCTCTTGTTAAAACGAAACAGTGAATGCATAAAAACTAGTAGAAGATGACACTCTGCATTCAAGTGATTACACTCATGCTCCAAGGTTTTGCCTTTGGAAGGAAGAGGAAGAAGTCAATATACATAATAATGTATTCAGGCAATGAAAGAAAGTTCTGAAAGCATGTGCTTTACAGTCATCCCATGGATAGAACAGCAGAGACGTTTATGCCCTTCAATCCCGATCTGAACGCCAAATGCTGAAATTAAGACCTTCCAGTATCAAAGGCATAACGCCTACTTTCTTATTTTGTCTTTGCCTTTAGAATAGATTGCTTTTCTACAAGGATTATTTTCTAGCTTCTAAAGCACTGCTCATCTGATAAATGACTTAGTCTATGTATTGTAAAAGATTAAGAAGCCAAACGACCGCCATTTTTAAAAGTTGCTGAAGTGAGACTTTCAGAATGTGAATGTATGCTAATCATTAGGTTGTCCAAAAATAGTCTGCTCTTGTTCTGGAACATACTAGAACTATAATTCTCTCCCCATTTTGAAATCAGATAAGGCCATGTGACTTACTTTGGCCACTGAAAGAGTGCTGAAGTGATATTCCTGTATGGAAGCTGTAAGAGCCAGTATGTGATTTACCATGTTTCTTCTCCCTGCTGCAGTGATAGTGTAAGCCTGTGATAACATGGAATTTCCATAAGCCTTCAATGATCAGATTCCCCCAGACAACCAGACTGGACAAACAGTAGGAATGAAAAATAAACTTGTCTGGTATAAAGTCACCGAAATTTGAGGGTTATTACTGCAGCATTCCTTAGACTATCCTGAATTCACCCATGTTTCCATTAAAATGCTCATAAAAGAGCAAAATAAGATATTGGCCAGGCGCAGTGGCTTACGTCTGTAATCCCAGCACATTGGGAGGCCGAAGCGGGAGGATCACCTGAGGTCAGGAGTTCAAGACCAGCCTGACCAACATGGAGAAACCCCATCTCTACTAAAAATACAAACAAATTAGTCAGGCATGGTGGCGCATGCCTGTAATCCCAGCTACTCCAGAAGGCTGAGGCAGAAGAATCGCTTGAACCTGGGAGGCGGAGGTTGCGATGAGCCGAGATAGTGCCATTGCACTCCAGCCTGGGCAACAAGAGTGAAACTCTGTCTCAAAAAAAAAAAAAAAAAAAAGATACAAAACCATAATCACAATGACAATAGGAGTAATACCTAACCATTTGCTGAATTCTGCAAGGAATTTTCACAAAATACGGTTGGAGTGGGACTAAATTATAAAAATTGTTGAGAATCTCTCCTCTGAAATAACAGTAGGGTTTGAAGGATAGAATGTTAGTTGGGCCTTTGACCCACCCATACTGTCTTCCCCCAGAAATTGCAGGGTCTGTGGAAAAAAATACACCTGGAGAGCCACCACAGTCTTGCACTGAAACTTCCTCCTAAAGCAGGTAGAAGAAAGTCTTCTGACTTTCAGTCTCCTTGACACCCTTCTTTCCACATTCAGTCAGGTAAGCTGGGCCACACTGTATAGTGCTCAATGACTGCTAGAAGACAAGAATAACCTTAATCAAGACAATGTGAGTGATACATTTGAAAAGAATGACAACTTCATCAAGAGATTTTAAAAATAACTCAAGCGTGATGAAGGAATGCATTATTTTGGATATAATTTCTAAATGCTTTGAAGATTCTGATAATCACCAGATGATTATGTTGTTTACATGTAATTGCCAATAAAATCCAAACGGAGTTTGTTTTGAAACTTAAAATAATTCTAGGGTTCATTTGCAAAGAAGAATATTATTTTTGAAAAAGAGTATTGCAGGAATTACTGTGACTGTGTTCAGTTATTAAAATATATTATAAACCAATAATAACTAAAATATTATATTTCTGGTGCAAAGAGAGACAAATTAATTAATATCAGTAGAGGCAGAAACAAATGTAAGTGTATGTGTGAATTAATTCACCATAAGGGAAGCATTGAGAATTAATAGAAAAATAAAGGACATGTATGTAATGGCAGGGACTGAGAAGATCAACTTAGACATCTCCTTAACACAGTATAATAAAATAAGTTCCTGGTTTGATCAAAGAATAAGATCTATAAAAACATAAACACACACAGATACACAGACAAGAGAGAAGAAATTATAGGTGAGTAAAGACATTTTAACACTTAAAATGATGTAGAAAAACATAGAAAAGGATAAATGATAGGTTTGACTACCTATGAAAGAAAATCTGTAATACTTTTTGCATAAATTAAATTAAATGACAACAAGAAGCATAGCAAAGGTTTAATGACATTCACATATAGGAAAAATATAAGATTGATTTTTAACAAGAGTGCTATAGAATAATGAACACAGTTTTGAGAAGATCATTCACAAAAATGAAAATAGAAATAGCTAAAAAACATAAGAAATACAACTTCACTGGCAATCAAATAAACACAAACTGAAATGAGATTATTATTAACATCTGTAAACAAAGCAAAGATTTTTAAAGATATGCTACCTAATTCTGACAACAGTGAAATTTACTTATAGTACAATTAAAGATATATATGCATATATCAATATGCATATTTAATATTAATACTCACATATACATACTTTTTAAAAGCTGAAAATAAATATATTCAAATATTAACTGTAATTATTTCTGAGTGGTGAGATTATAGTAAAGATAATTTTCCTCTTGATTTTTTTGAATTATTTTTTCTTGGCCTTTTTCTTGTATTTTCTAAATGTTCCACAATGAATATGGATTATTTTAATAATCAAGGAAAAAATTTTAAGTCACCTGAATCAAGGTACAGAATCAGAAACTGCCAAATGAGCTCTAATGAAATTTCCTGATAAAAATATATAGCACATGAGTAACCCACACCTGGTAGTCCGACTTATTGTGTATGTTCATAGAGAAATGTAGAGAGGACAAAAGAACCAGATTCCAGCAAGTATTTAAAACAATTCAGAATAGTCAGAGACTCCAGGGGCTTTTATCTGAGTGTATTGGTTGTATTTATGATATTTGGGACATTCATCATACCTTTCAGTTCAGGGCACATCATCATTATTGGTTTGAGTATGGCTCCTCTTTTATTTTCTTTACTTATGTATTCTTTATTCATTTCTTACTCACTCCCATTACCCACCCATCAGCAACTATTTTCTTAATTGTTCTTGAATGCTCTTGTAAAATGGTTATTATTTTGTATTGATGACATTTTGATTTCTGAAACCGATACTCTGTTATATGTCTCATTCTTTTTTGCTTTTATTTCCACTTTACGCTCTGATTTTAGGATCCATACATGTTCTAAATTCTTGTTTCTACTTGTCCCATAATATTCCACAATGAGTATCCGCCACATTCTTTTCCTCCAGTCTCCCAGTGATTGACACCCAGGTAGTCGGCAACTCATTACGACTGCGATACTGTAATGAACAGCCTCACATATTTTCCCTTATGGAGTTGCGTGAGAATGTTTTCAGATTAATTGCAGGTAAAAAATGTTGCCAGGCCACAGTGTACTTAAACTAAGGTACTTATCCTAAGCAGTACCAAATTGCTCTCCAACATAGTGGCTGCTCTGGTGCTCACTCCCACCAGCAACAGTATATTCTTACATCTCCAACAACACTTAACATTACCACGTTTCCTAATTTTTGTCAGCCAGGTACAAAGTAGATTCTCATAATTGTTTTCATATTCGTTTCTCTGATTACTCTTCATTTTTATCACACATATGCTTCTTGGCTTTTAGAATATTTTATTCTGTAAATTTTTATGCATATTTTTGCCCAATTTTCTATGAGAATTATCCTTTTTGTTTATTTGCTGGAGTTGCTTATATGTTCTAGATATTAATTTTATGTTAGTTTTAGACAAATACCTTTCATTTTTTAACCTACAATAACTTTGTCCATAATGTTCCTGATTTTGATGTTCTTGCTTTGTGATTTGTGTTTTTTAAAGAAATCAATCCCTGTTCCTAAGTGACAAAGATATTTGCAGCCAAGTTTTTAATCACCCTTGTCTAGCCCATGTACTTCAAAGAAATAGCAAAACTCCAAACTCCAGTAAAGTGAGTGAGGCTCACTTAAAATATGGTACAAGAGCCCATGGATCACATTTTCTGCCTGGTGTCCCAATCCCTGAACTAGATACCGTAGAGGTGGAGACGTCTCTTACACATAACATCACTAAAGCCTCCAGGGTGATATCTGCTTCCCAGTTATCTTCTTCAGTCCCATTTTTTCCGAGTATCCACTGCTGTGGAACACATTACTGCAAACTCAGTGATTTAAAACAACCACTGATTCCATGGATCAGGGATTTGAAGAGGGCACAGTGAAGATGGCTTATATCTGCTTTATGATATCTTTGGCCTCAGCTGATAAGACTTGAAGGCTGGGTGTGACTTAACAGCTGGGGGTTGGGATCATCTGAAGGCTTGTTTACTCACACGCCTGGCACCTGGACTGGAATGATTCAAATCCCGGGTTAAGTTAGGACTGTTGGCCAGAAAGCCCCCAAGCAGCCTCTTCATGTGGCTTGAGTTTCTTCGGGGCATGGTAACCTCAGAGTAGTTGGGTTTCTTTTTTTTTTTTTTGAGACGGAGTCTCGCTCTGTCACCCAGGCTGGAGTGCAGTGGCCGGATCTCAGTTCACTGCAAGCTCCGCCTCCCAGGTTTACGCCATTCTCCTGCCTCAGCCTCCCGAGTAGCTGCGACTACAGGCGCCCGCCACCACGCCTGGCTAGTTTTTTGTATTTTTTTTGTTTTAGTAGAGACGGGGTTTCACCGTGTTAGCCAGGATGGTCTCGATCTCCTGACCTTGTGATCCACCCGTCTCGGCCTCCAAAGTGCTGGGATTACAGGCTTGAGCCACTGTGCCCGGCCTGGGTTCTTATATGATATTCTTTTTTTTTTTTTTTTTTTTTGAGATGGAGTCTCACTGTGTCGTCCAGGCTGGAGTGCAGTGGCGCGATCTCGGCTCACTGTAAGCTCTGTCTCCCGGGTTCCCGCCATTCTCCTGCCTCAGCCTCCCGAGGAGCTGGGACTACAGGCGCCCGCCACCATGCCTGGCTAATTTTTTTTTGTATTTTTAGTAGAGGCGGGGTTTCACCGTGTTCACCAAGATGGTCTCGATCTCCTGACCTCGTGATCCGCCTGCCTCGGCCTCCCAAAGTGCTGGGATTACAGGCTTGAGCCACCGCGCCTGGCCTCTTATATGATATTCTTACATAATAACTTAAAGATCCAAGAGCAAACATGGAGGAAACTACATGACCTTTTACGACCTTGTCAATTTTGCTGTATTTTGTCACATAATTCAACGGAAAGAGACAGAAACTTCACCTCTTGATAGAAGGAATGTTAAAGATTTTGTGACCATGTTTTAAAACCACGAAATCATTCATTTTACACCTAGTCTTGAAGTAACTTATTAAAGCTTAGTTCAGATGATATTATCTTTCTCAACAAAATTTTCAGTGGCTTATTCCTTGATTGACTTATTGATAACAACTGAGGGGGGTTATGTCTGAACTCCTCAAAGCAAAGTCCTTTACCATTGGACCTCAATTGGCCTTTCAGTCATTCTTTCTCAGTACATTCCGTATGCATCCCTTAAAAAATCAACCAAGCTAGACTTCTAGATGCTGGATTCTTTATTCAATTTGTATTTTCTAGCCTCCTTACATATTTATTGCTATGTTTCCTCTGACTGGAATATTCTCCCTAACTCTCAAAATCATCTCTTCTTTCATGCCTATTTCAAAATTCAGACTTCATGAAGATTATCTTGGTTCACCATCCACCTACCACTTCCCTATCCTCTATGTACTCCCATGCATGACACATTGTATTTCTCCAATATTGTCCCTTGTATCAGGCCTCAACTTTGTGTCCTGATTTTATTCCTTCACATTACTTTTTTGGATTCTCAACGACAGTAGCTGCACCTCATTCAGCCTGCATTGCTTCAAGTGGTGCTTTCCAGACCTGCATGTCTTAAAGAGCAAAATTAACAAAAGGTGACGCATGGGGCCAAAAAGAGCCATTGACTTTTTATTTTGCCAATTAAGTGTATTTTAAAAGAATTGCACCTACTATCATTATTATTACATTTAGTGGGGACATTTTAACATCACACAGACACACACACACACACCACACACACACACACACACACACACACACACTTCTCTGATCTCATTTCCTTCCACTTTCCCCCTCATTCACTTTTCTTCAGCCTCTCTGACCTCTTTATTATTTGCAGTCATGTGAAGAACACTCCTATCTGGAAGACTGTTCCGGGAGCACCCTTTTCCCTCCTCATAGGTGAGGCATTTCCCCACCACTGTAAATAAAACAGCAACTCTATTCCCATTCTCCCTTTTTGCCTGTCCCTCCCACCCTGCATGTTTTTTCTCCTTTGCACATCACACCATGTGACACACTCCAAATTTACTTACTTTTTTGTTTATTTTTTACCTCCTTTCACTAGTGTAAGCTTCTTAGGATTAGGGATTTCTTATTTACCCACCACTGTACATTCTGTACCTAAAACATTGCTTGACACATGGTAGGCATTTAATAAATATTTGTCAAATGAATTAATAAATGAATAAGATATTGTGTGTCTGTGTGTGTGTGTGTGTGTGTATTTATGGATCTATGTATTTAGGAATCAGAATATAGACTTTGTGCCAACTCTTCTTCTCAGGCTAGGAATCTCTTTGGCCCATAAAGGAATGATAACAAATGAAAACTAAATTCTATGGTCTTTCTTCTAGAAGCATGATTCATGATTAACTATTATCATGGATTTTTTCTTTTCCTTTTTTTTTTTTTTTTTTTGGCTCTGTTGTCCAGGCTGTAGTATAGTGGTGTGAACATTGCTGCAGCCTTGACCTCCTGGGATCAGGTGATCCTCCCACCTCAGCCTCCCAAGTAGCTGGGACTACTGCTGTGCACCGCCATGCCTGGCTAATTTTTAAATTATTTCTAGAGATGGAGTTCTTCCTGTGTTGCCCAGGCTGGTCTCGAACTCCTGGGCTCAAGCAATCCTCTCATCCTGGCCTTATCATGGATTTCTTTATATTTTAGTTCCCCACACCATAGGCTGCTTTACACTACACTTCAGTCCCCAAGGGGAGAAAATAAGAAGGAGCAACGAAGCACCTGAAATTCCTCTAGCTTTTTGAACAAGATCTATGCAGAAAGTGTCCATTCTCATTTACTCTTAGCTTTTCTTCCTACATTTTGGGAGCTCTGTGGCACGGGGAATGCTCAAAACAGCTTTAGTCAAAATATACTCTCAAAAATTACTGTCTTTGCTCAAACACTTCAGGGTTTAATAAATCTTGCTCTAGCTTTGAAGATAATAATTTTCGGTACATATGATGAAATCTTTAAATATGCTCCAAATAGGCATGGGGAGTGGGGCAGACATAATGTCTTTATTTACACATACAACAAGAAAAGGGATCTCCACTCCCTTGGCTTTAAATAAATAAGTCAGCAGGGCTGGTCCCCTTTCTGAGTTTAATTGGGTTTTAATGTTTTATGTAGCTTACATCAAGGAATATTAATGCCATATGCAGAACAAGTCACTGAGCCTTTCATACACAGGGAAAACTTTTCATCTGATCTGAGAGATGATTTTTCTAAACAATATCGACATAGTCAATAGAAGTTATAATTAATTCATACATTGAGAATGCAATTAGCATTCAAATGAAAGAAATGATGGTTGTACCAAAAGAACCCCACCACTCCATTATTACCTTTGGTACAAATAAAAAAATGCTGAAAATGTTTCCTTATTAGCTGTTGGTATGATGTAATCACTCCTTCTTCGAGCCTCCCTTTAGCTTAAAACCAATAGATCAAATGAAGCTAGTGGTCTGGCTTTGACAGCAAGCTTGTCCTTTAATATTCGGTGTTGAAGTGCAACTCATCCTCTCTGCCTTTGTGTCTTTCTAAACAATCAAGTTCAAATTGCATCTTTCATTGATTTGTAGGTAGGAAACCTGAATACCTGAAGGGGCTAGCCTAACAGGAACACCTTTATGGATATCAACTAATATGTCATCAACTAAAGCAGGATTGTCCCCTAGTGATAAAAATGTTTGTTTAGGAAAAAGAAACAATATTTTGAGGTTTAGTGTCACCCCATTTCCTGTGAAATACTTCTACAATAAGCATTAGGAAAAAAAGAGAGGGATACCCAGTGACCATGGGTGGAAAAAAGCAGAGCTAGAGACTCAAGACCAAAGGGTTTATTGATTCACCAACCACTTACCTGCTGCTTGTCAGTAACCAGAAGGCAAGCACTACTGTGTAAAGAGAGGAAAAATATGAAGGAAATAAAATTGCAAATATCGTGTGTGAGCTGTGGCATTCTTGAGTGAATATTTCTTACACCATCATTACATCTCTGAAAACATTTAACAATTTCACATAAGTGTTTCTTTTAATTTTCAAAAGCACTGTCTTATACATTATTCCATTGGCTCCTCCCAAGAACTCAACAAAATAGGTTGAACTGGTATTATTGATCTTAATTACCAGATGAAGAAACTGAAGAATAGAATATTCACAACTTGCTTAAACTCATGCAAATAATTTGTGCTCCAGGATGAAAACCCATTTTCCCACCCTCCTAGAATGGTAGTTCAGTAATTCTCAAAGTATAGTCCCCGGAGAAGCAGCCTCAGCGTCACTTGGAACTCATTAGAAAGGCAAATTTTCAGCCCCACTCCAGACCTATAGAGTCAAAACACTGGAGATGGGGCCCAGCGTTTTTTTTGTTCATAAGTCTGTCAGGTGATTCTAACACACGCTCGTTTGATAACCACAGGTCTAGAGATATGCTGTCTATTTACACTAGAAAGACAAAACATTCATATGTTGTAAATTTCAGGTGAATTATAAGACACAAAACTATTATGGCATTGCTTTCTATGCCCTATTTTGTGAACATAGGTTTTTATCACCCTAACCTGCAAAGTAGAAACTCACTCAACCTAAAAAAAAAGAGAAGAAAAAAAAAAGGACACAGAAGGAAAAAAAAAAGGACACAGAAGGAAAAAAAAAAGTCAAAACTCAGTTCTAACATTGTATTCATAGAACTAGTTCCAATCTGGATATTAAAAAGAAAAATGTGGTTGCATTACAGACTGCAGGACAAGTAGTAACCATTTCCAGTGGGTAACCTAATATACCATAAGAGTAGGCAGAATCTTGATAAAAAGGCATTGAGAATAAGAACCACTCCTAGTGTCTGTCATTTGGTTCTTGGGTCCTAGTAATGATGTCTCTATAAGTCAGATTTTTCTGGAGTGGTTCATTTCAAATATTCTATTTTGGCAAATCCATAACCCATTTCAATGTTCAAAATTTTGATCTCCAATTATATATCTATGATGGGTTTTTACATTCAGAAGCAATCCAAAATCCTTTTGTAAGTCATGTTCTAGAAAATTCTACATGTTCTAGAAAAGTCCAGAAAAGTAGTCAGTAATAATGAATAAGTATAGCTGGATTTATATAGTAGATATGCTGCCAAAAAGGATAAAATAAAAACGTTAAATTTTAAATGCCCTAGAAGACGTTTTTTACTAAAGAATTCAATTGTTTGGTCAAACAAATGATTCTCCAATTTATCTTCACAAATTTGGATGTTCATGTACCATTGTGTTTTAAAATGGGTAGAAAAATCACATGATCATATCAATCAAGGCAAAAAGGATGTGACAATATTTAGCAGCCACTCATGACAAAAACTGAGCAAACTAGAAATAAAGGAGAACTTCTTCAACTTTATAGAGTTCATCTAGAAAAACCCTCCAGCTAACACAATACCTAATAATCAAAGATTGAATTATTTTGCCCTAAGATCAGGAACTAAACAAGGATACCCGGTAACACCACTGTTACTTAACATAGTACTGGAAGTTCTAGCCAGTGGAATAAAGCAAGAAAATAAAATAAAAGGCATATACATTTAAAAGAAAAAGAAAGAAAGAAAGAAAACCATCCCTATTTGCAGATGACATGATGATCTATATTGAAAATCCCAAAGAACATAACAAAAAAAAATGCTCCCCCAAATAACTTCTACAAATAACTGAGGTCAGCGTTCACAAGGTACAAATAAACAAATAAAAATCATCGTATTTTATATACTAGCAATTAACACATGGAAACAAAAGATAAACATGACATTATTATAATCAGTGAAAAACTGAAATACTCAGGTATAAATCTAGCAAAAATGAGCAGAATATACAATGGCAAGTATAAAATTCTGTTGAAACAAATCAAAGATGATCTAAATAAATGATGAGACATACCGTGTTCACTAAACACTGAACATAGTAAAAATGCCAGTTTTCCCAAATGATCTATAGATTAATGCAATTTCTATCAAAATCCCAGCACAGTATTTTGCAGATATATAAAACATTATTCTAAAATGCAAAAATTTGATGTAAAGCATTTGAACTAGAACCTGGTAGATAGTAAAAGATATACAAATGTTAGCTAATATTACTATTGGTAATAGTAATAGAAGTACTACACTTACGTGAATGTGATTGAATAGTTCATAGACTTAAGTTATAGATTCCATCAATCAAATGAGAGAGAGAAAAAGACAGATAATAAAACTACTCTCTCATAATGAGTTTACAAAACAAAATTCAGAAAAACAGAGGAAAACTTTTAGCAATAAAGAGAACCAACACAATTGATAATTAGCAAATACCATATTATGGGACAGTTTGACAAATACTTTAACATGATTATGATTTTTAAAAAAGACAAATAAGGTTCCGTTTTGTCTTGCTATGTTGAAATCCTGCTGATTACAACTAAAAACTGGACAAAACACAGAGAAAACCAACTACCTGAGGACTTCAAAGAATAAATAATGGCAGGCAGGTTGTGGAGGGGAGTAAATTTAGAGAAATAATCCACAAGGGTTTGAATCTCTGAGTTTTAAAAATATCTTTTATCTTAGGGAATTGCCCTGAGAGTAGGCTGTTTTTAAAACTGTAAAATAGTGTAGACTATTCCCATAGAAAGCTCATCTTACTGGCTAGAGAAATCAGGAAAGAGAACATGGGGTTATAGAGTGTAAGGAGAACCCTGGAGAGAAGAGAGCAAAGAAAGGGATCCCCTAATTCTGTATATAAACCCACACAATCTTAGACTCATTCTTGGGCTATACTTGTGTGCACCCGACCAAAACCAGCACAGCAAAGGCCTAGTTAGAAGACTGAACCTGAGATTGAACCATGTAGCAGGTAAGACAGAAACTGCAATTTGAACCTAACTGGGTTAATATACAAAACAAACAAAAATAAAATAAACCTTCAGAACATTATAATAGGGCTCAGAGTCTGTATACCAGAACACATGTACATAATACAATTTAAAATTACCCAACATAGAAAGAACCAGAGGAAGTGTGATCGATTCTTAAGAAAAATGATGATCATCAGATGCCAATCACCAGATGACCTAAATATTGTGGAAAAATTAATTTTAAACCAGATATTTTAAATGTGTTCCATGAGGTAAAGGTAAATACATTTGAAGTATATAGAAAGAAAAAGTTCTCAACAGAAATATAAGCTATAAAATATAACTACATAGACCTTCTAGAATTGAAAACTATAATACCTGAAATCTTAAAATCACTGGATGGGGATTCAGTAGCACAATGGATATGACAGGGAAGAGTCAATGAACTTAAAGATAGAGCAATAGAAAATATATAATCTAAGGAACAGAGAAAAAAAATTAATGAATATTGAACAGAGCTTCTGGGATTTGTAGAATAATACCAAATGGCACGACACGTATGTCATTGGGAGTTCCAGAATAAAAACAAAAAACAGTTGACATACAACATCTATATGAAGAAATAATGAGAGGATTTCCCCAAATTTAGTAAAATACATACATTTATAGATTTAAGACCCCAAATAAAACAAATTCAAAAAGGAATATGCCTAGATACACCATAATCAAACTTTTGAAAATGAAAGTAAAGAAAAATTCTCGAAAGTAGCTAGAGAAAAATGACACTAGGGGAACAAAGATTTAAATGATTTATTGAGGGGAAAATGGCAGACAGGAGGCAGGACTAAATAGCAGCTCCCACTCGAATGAACAGAGCAGGGTGTGGAAATTCACATTGTGAACTTTTGCTCCAAAACCATACATACCAGGAAAGCCAAGAGAATCCACAGACCCTTTGAAGGAAGTGGATTGCCCCTGCAGGACCTGGGAGACAGCCCAAATACTATGAGTGCTCAAGTCTGAAAGTGGGAAAGGGGGATTGTCTGCCTCCAAACACACACCCTCACTGGGGAACCTGTAGGTCCAGATCACAAAAGAAAAATTGACCTTACCTGGAGCTGAGATAATTTAAAGAGCCAAGCAAAATACAGCAGTAGAGGAAGCAGTGGGAAGATTCCTGTGGGCTCTCTCAGTCCCCAGGGAAGCCATTTTTGATTTTGTATCACAGGGGTCCTTGGGAAGGGCTGCCAGAGGAACTGGGAAAAGACCACAGGGGAAGGAAACTCCAGCTGAACTTTGTTAAGAATTCCAACCAAACACAGAGTTTCCTAGACAGAACTTGAGGAAGGGGGTAAATCTAGAGTGCAAACATGGGCAGGTGGGGAGGTGTGAAATCTGAAGCCCTGCCTGCTTTCTTAGCCAGGAGCTTGGTAGCCTGGGGCAAGTGCTAAGCCCTGCTCACCCACTGCCTGCAAACAAACTTTGTGCTGTTGGTGGCGGGGGCACGGTGGGAATGAGACCAGCCTTTTGTATTGCAAGGGAGCTAGGTGAGACCTGTACTGCTGGCTTTCCCCACTTCCCCGGCAACTGGCATGACACAGCAGAGGAAGCCATAATCCTCCTGGGAACACAACTTCATTGACTTGGGAACCACACCCCCATCCCCCCCAGCAGCTGGAGCAAGCCCCACCAAGAAGAATCTGAGCTCAGACACACCTAACCCTGCCCCCACTTGACTGTTTCTGTGATGATCTTTGCTGAAGACAAGGTCATACATATTCTTTTGGGAGTTCTAGGGCCCCACCCACCAGCTGATCCTCCCTATACTATCACAGCTGACGCTTTCTTGAAAGTGCCACTCCTGGCAGGATGTCAACCAGCACAAAAAGTGTAATAAACAACAATGATACAACTAAAGACCCTCACAGAGTCCATTTTACTCCCCTGCCATCTCTACCAGGCCAGGTGCTGCTATCCAGAGCTGAGAGACCTGAAGATGTTCACATCACAGGACTCTGTGCAGACACACCTGTCTGTGCAGCTGCCTACCAATCTGGAACCTGGTAGTCCCGCTAGGTGGCTAGATTCAGAAGAGAAAAAACAATTACTACAGTTCAGCTTGCAGGAAGCCACATCCCTAGGAAAAAGGAGGGAGTACTACATCAAGGGAGCACCCCATGGGACAAAATAATCTGAACAGCAGCCCTTGAGCCCAGGTCTTCCCTCTGACATAGCCTACACAAATGAGAAGGAACCAGAAAAACAATTCTGGATATATGACAAATCTAGTTCCTTTAGTACCCTCAAAAAATAACAGTAGCTCTCTAGCAATAAACCCAAATGAAAAAGAAATCCCTGATTTTACAGAAAAAGAATTCAGAAGGTTGATTATTATAAGATAATCAAGGAGGCACCAGAGAAGGTGAGGTCTGATTTAATGAAATACAAAAAAAAAGATACAAGATATGAGGGGTGAAATCTTCCGTGAAATAGATAGCATAAATGAAAAACAATCACAACTTCTGGAAATCAAGGACACACTTGCAGAAATGGAAAATGCACTGGAAAGCCTCAGCAATAGAATCGAACAAGAAGGAAAAAAACCTTACAGCTTGAAGACAAGGTTTTTGAAATAACCCAATCCAACAAAGACAAAGAAAAAAGAATTTTAAAAAATGAACAAAGGCTCCAAGAAGTTTGCGATTATGTTAAATGACCAAATCTATGAATAATTGACATTCCTGAGGAAGAAGAGAAATCTAAAAGTCTGGAAAACATATTTTAGGGAATAATTGAGGAAAACTTCCCCAGCCTTCCTAGAGATATAGACATCCAAATTCAAGAAGCTCAAAGAGCACCTGGGAAATTCATCACAAAAAGATCATTGCCAAGGCACGTAGTCATCAGGTTATCTAAAGTTAAGACAAAGGAAAGAATACTAAGGCCTGTGAGGCAAAAGCACCAGGTAACCTATAAAGAAAAACTTAACAGATTAACAGTGGATTTCTCAGCAGAAACCCTACAAGTTAAAAGGGATTGTGGTCCTATCTCCAGCCTCCTTAAAAAAAAAAAACTATTATCATCCAATAATTTTGTATCCAGAAAAACTAAGCTTCATAAATGAAGGAAAAATAGTATTTTTCAGACAAACAAATGCTGAAAGAAAACACCACTACCAAGCCAGCACTACAAGGACTGCTAAAAGGAGCTGTAAATCTTGAAACAAATCCTCAAAATATATCAAAACTGAACCCCCTTAAACCATGAATCTCACAGGACCTATAAAACAACAACACAGTAAATTAAAAAAAAAAAAAAACCCCAAGGTATTCAGGAAACAAATAGCATGATGAATAGAATAGTACCTCACATCTCAATACCAACATTGAATGTAAATAGCTTAAATGCTCCACTTAAAAGATACAGAATGACAGAATGGATAAGAATTCACCAATCAAGTTTCCGCTGTCTTTAGGAGACCCACCTAACACAAAAGGACTTACATAAACCTAAGGTAAAGAGGTGGAAAAAGACATTACATGCAAATGGACACCAAAAGCGAGCAAGAGTAGCTGTTGGTATATCGAACAAAACAAGCTTTAAAGCAACAGCCGGGGGCGGTGGCTCAAGCCTGTAATCCCAGCACTTTGGGAGGCTGAGACAGGCAGATCACGAGGTCAGGAGATGGAGACCATCCTGGCTAACACAGTGAAACCCCGTCTCTACTAAAAAAATACAAAAAACTAGCCAGGTGAGGTGGCGGGCGCCTGTAGTCCCAGCTACTTGGGAGGCTGAGGCAGGAGAATGGCGTGAACCCGGGAGGCGGAGCTTGCAGTGAGCTGAGATTCGGCCACTGCACTCCAGCCTGGGTGACAGAGCAAGACTCCGTCTCAGCAAAAAAAAAAAAAAAAAAAAAAAAAAAAGACAAGCGGGGCCTTATATATAAAGGCTTCATTCAACAGGAAAGTATCATAATCCTAAATATATATGCACCTAACACTGGAGTTCCCAAATTTATAAAACAAGTACTACTAGACATAAGAAATGAGATAGATAGCAGCACAATAACAGTGGGGGACTACAATGCTCTATCGACTGCACTAGACAGGCCATCAAGACAGAAAGTCAACAAAGAAACAATGGATTTAAACTACGCCCTAGAACAAATGGACTTAATAAACAGATATTTATGGAACATTCTACCCAACATCTGCAGAATATACATTCTATTCATCAGCACATAGAATATTCCTCAAGATAGTCTATATGATAGGCCACAAAACGAGTCTCAATAAATTTAAGAAAATTAAAATTATATCAAGTATTCTCTCTGATCACAGTGGAATAAAATTGGAAATCAACTCCAGAAGGAACCTTCAAAACCATGCAAATAATGGAAATTAAATAATCTCTTCCTGAATGATCATTGGGTCAACAATGAAACCAAGATGGAAATTTAAACATTCTTTGCACGGAACAATAATAGTAACACAACTTATCAAAACTTCTGGGATACAGCAAAGGCAGTGCTAAGAGGAAAGTTCATGGCCTTAAATCCCTACATCAAAAAGTCTGAAAGAGCACAAATAGACAATCTAAGGTCACACCTCAAGGAAACAGAGAAACAAGAACAAATCAAACCAAAACTGAGCAGAAGAAAAGAAATAACCAAGATCAGAGCAGAACTAAATGAGATTGAAACAAAAAAATATAAAAGATAAATGAAACACAAAGCTGGTCCTTGAAAAGATAAATAAAATTGATAGACCATTAGTGAGATTAACCGAGAAAAGAAGAGAGAAAATCCAAATAAGCTCAGTTAGAAATGAAATGGGATGGATTACAACTGACACCACAGAAATACAAAAGATCATTCAAGGCTACTATGAACATCTTTACACACATAAACTAAAAAACCTAGAGGAGATGAATAAGGTCCTGGAAAGATAAAACCCTCCTAGCTTAAACCAGGAAGAATTAGAAACCCTGAACAGACCAATAACAAGCAGCAAGATTGAAATGGTAATAAAAAATTGCCACCAAACGAAAGTCTAGGACCACACGATTCACACCTGAATTCTATTAGACATTCCAAGAAGAATTGATACCAATCCTACTGACATGATTCCACAATATGGAGAAAGAGGTAATCCACCCTAAATTATTCCATGAATCCAGCATCACCCTAATGCCAAAACCAGGAAAGGACATAACAAAAACGGAAAACTACAGACCAATATCCCTGATGAATATAGACACGTAAGTCCTTAACAAAATACCACCAACTGTATACATACACACACACACACAAACACACACAAACACCCCATGAAATACTATTCAGCCATAAAAAGAAACAAAATAATGGCATTAGCAGCAACTTGGATGAAATTGGAGATCATTATTCTAAGTGAAGTAACTCAGGAATGGAAAACCAAACACCATATGTTCTCACTCATAAATGAGAGCTAAGATATGAGGACACAAAGGCATAAGAATGATACAATGGACTTTGGGGACTTGGCGAAAAGTGTGGGAGTGGGGTGAGGGATAAAATACTACAAATTGGGTATAGTGTACACTGGTTGGGTGTTGGGTGCACCAAAATCTCGTAAATCACCACTAAAGAACTTAGTCGTGTAACCAAACACCAGCTATTCCCCAAAAACCTATGGAAATAAAAAAATAAAATAAATAAAAACAACAAAAAAAGACTTATTCGGGTTTTTTTGTTTTGTTTTGCTTGTCTGTTTATTTTTTTTACCAAAAACTATGGAGGCCAGAAGACAGTAGAATAATGGCTTTAACACCCTGAGAGAAAAGAACCTGTTTCTGTGAATTGTTAGCATATAGTCCTCATTTTTCTATTGTGTTTTTGTTCATATTTATTCACAGAATCTTTTTGTCTATTCTTCTTCTTCTTTTTTTTTTTGTTTTTTGTTTTTTGAGACGGAGTCTCGCTCTGTCGCCCAGGCTGGAGGGCAGTGGCGCGATCTCAGCTCATTGCAAGCTCCACCTCCCGGGTTCATGCCATTCTCCCGCCTCAGCCTCCCTAGTAGCTGGAACTACAGGCACCCCCCACCACACCCGGCTAATTTTTTTGTATTTTTAGTAGAGACAGGGTTTCACCGTGTTAGCCAGGATGGTCTCGATCTCCTGACCTCGTGATCCACCCGTCTCGGCCTCCCAAAGTGCTGGGATTACAGGCGTGAGCCACCGCACCCAACCTGGGTCTATTCTTAATACTAACGCTTTGTCTTTTATATCTGTAGCAAGTATTTTCACCCAGGCTCTATGTTGTATTTAAATTTTGTTAATGGTTTATTTTCTTGTACAGAAAGTTTTAATTTTGATGTACTCTATTATATCAAACTTTCCTTTTCCAACTTGTGATTTTTGTATGTTATGAAGACGATTTTCTCAACTTCAAGGTAATAACATCATTTGATCAAGAAGTAAGATTTTGTTGGATTTTCATCTGTTTTCCTTTTTAGGAGTCCTCAAATTCTGATCCAGATTCTCTATAGGAAGGCAGGGCCTGATAACTGAAAATTACGAAAGGCTTCATCTAGCAAAATACCCACACGTGAGCACAAATAATACCTGGGATATCTGAATTAGACCAGTGGGTTGCATCTCTCTGTTTGTGATATTGTATTATAGTTTTGTAACATGTTATTAGGGGAGGAGGCACACAGGATCTTTCTGTATTCTGTCTTATGACTGCATACAAATCTACAACTAACTAAAAAAGTTTCTTAAAAGTTTAGAATATCCTCTTTTAAACCTTTAAGAGAGGATATTCTAAACTACTGTTTGGAAGACAATCCCCAAAGATTAGTTACAAAAATATCTTCGCAATGACAATATCTCTGAAATAATCATATAGCCTTTAAAGGGCATTACTTAGAAGAAGAAATCTCTGATATATTAAAATGAATTCCTGACCTGAATTTTTTTCAAGAAACTTCTTTCTTTCCTTCCCTAGCCAACTCCACAGATTTCTAACATTTTAAAAATATTGGACATTTTGCCAAGCTCTTCACATTTAATCTCATTCATACCTGACAGAAACTTCTAAGAAAGGTATTACTTTTTTCCCTATTTGAAGAAACTAAGTCTCAGAGAGGTTAAATAAGTAACTTTTGGCACACGCAACTAGTCAGAAAGGAGATTTGCTTCCTCATTCTGTCTTGGTTACATCTCTGTTGGTCATCTTGCTTTCCATTTCCGAGGTGAAAACAATTGTCCTATTTCATTTCCTCGCTTATAAAAGCTTATTCTTATTTTTCCCCAGGGCTATACCAGAGGGAAGTTATAAGGTAAATACTTTTTTACTTATCAATGCTATATGTAGGTCCAAAAGCAATTATGAGAGATGCAATTTTCAAATTAAATAAGAAGGCTGAAAGTTTCCTGAACACGATGAAGAGAAGAATAAAATTGATTACTCATTTAAACAGCCCCTCTGGAGACACTACAATTGATGGGTTTCTAGCTCTAGTACTTTCTCTAATACTTTCTTTCTTCTTGGCACACAGCTTCATCACTTCAAAGGATGCTTTGGGCATTAAAAAGAGCTGAAGGAGTGTGTAGTGTGTAACGGAGATGAATTGAACATAACATACTTAGGTTACAAGATAATTCCCCCAGGTCATGAGGTCTTCGAACTTTTATGTTAGTACACCTACAAAAAGTTGCATTAAACTAAATACTCCTTTATATATTTTTAAGTTGACCTTTAAATTGTTTCATTATAATGTTAAACAAGTATGAAGAATATCTTTTACACTTGGACATTTTTTAAATTTTTTTTATTTTTATTTTTTATACTTTAAGTTCTAGGGTACATGTGCATAACATGCAGTTTGTTACATATGTATACTTATGCCATGTTGGTGTGCTGCACCCATTATTCTACTACAAAGACACATGCACACATATGTTTATTGCGGCACTATTCACAATAGCAAAGACTTGGAATCAACCAAATGTCCATCTGTGACAGACTGGATTAAGAAAATGTGGCACATATACACCATGGAATACTATGCAGCCATAAAAAAGGATGAGTTTGTGTCCTTTGTAGGGACATGGATGTAGCTGGAAACCATCATTCTTAGCAAACTATCACAAGAACAGAAAACCAAACACCGCATGTTCTCACTCATAGGTGGGAACTGAACAATGACATCACTTGGACTCGGGAAGGGGAACATCACACACTGGGGCCTATCATGGGGAGGGGGGAGGAGGGAGGGATTGCACTGGGGAGTTACACTTGGACATTTTTAAACAAACTGTTATATCATTCTTAAAGGTATCCAATAGATTCTGTTACTGTAGTGTTACTCATCATTTATTTGAAAAATCATCATGTGAACAAGCTCTTTTTTAACTGTCAGAAATTTTATACTATTTCCATATTTTACCTTTCAAAATCTTTTAATAATCTATTTTTTCTATGTAATAAATATACATATTTTAAATTAAAATCTATTTTTTAAAAACTTCCTTTGATCAAACAACATAACATATTAAAATTTCCTCAGGGTTGAATTGTCATTACAATTATTATTAGAAATAATGATCAGAAGCAACAAATACATTACAGATTTTGATAAACAATTATTAAACAAAATTTAAGCCCAGTATGCATTAGCTATTTATTCTGATGCTCTCCCTTCCCCCATCCCCTGACAGGCCCCAGTGTGTTTTGTTCTCCTCCCTGTGCCCATGTGTTCATATGGTTCAGCTCCACTTATCAGTTAGAATATGCAATGTTTGGTTTTCTGTTCCTGCATTAGTTTGCTGAGGATAATGGCTTCCAGCCTCATCCATGTCCTATAAAGGACATGATTGGCTGAGCACGGTGGCTGATGCCTGTAATCCCAGCACTTTCGGAGGCCGAGGTGGGCGGATCAGGAGGTCAGGAGATGGAGATCATCCTGGCTAACATGGTGAAATCCCGTATCTACTAAAAATACAAAAAATTATCCGGACATGGTGCAGGCGCCTGTAGTCCCAGCTACTCAGGAGGCTGAGGCAGGAGAATGGCGTGAACCCGGGAGGCAGAGCTTGCAGTGAGCTGAGATCACACCACTGCACTCCAGCCTGGGCAATAGAGCAGGACTCTGTCTCAAAAAATAATAATAATTATACTAAAAAAAAAAAGACATGTTCTCGTTCCTTTTTATGGCTGCATAGTATTCCATGGTGTATATGTACCATATTTTCTTTATCCAATCTATCACTGATGGGCATTCAGGTTGATTCCATGTCTTTGCTATTGTAAATAGTGTTGCAATGAACATACGCATGCATGTATGTTTTAACAGACTGATTTATATTCCTTTGGGTATATACCCAGTAATGGGATTGCTGAGTCAAATGGTATTCTGGTTCTAGGTCTTTGAGGAATCACCACACTGTCTTCCACAATGGTTCAACTAATTTACATTTCCACCAACAGTGTAAAATTGCTACCATTTTTCCACAGCCTTACAGCCTTGCCAGCCATCTGTAGTTTCTTGAGTTTTCAATAATAGCCATTCTGACTGGCGTGAGATGGTATCTCATTGTTGTTTTGATTTACATTTCTCTAATGATCAGGGATGTTGAGTTGTTTTTTTTTTGTATGGTAAACAAAAGTACAATCTTAACAGAAATGTGCTTTTTAATGAATGGATGGCATTGCATTTATACAATTAATTTATGTATCTCTGAATGAATGGTACTTATTGTTAGAATGAAATAGTTCAACATGAACTCACTTTCTCTGATCTGTTTCTATAAAACATAAACTCTGAGAAAACTTGTCACTTAAATAAAATAATGAGAATGGATTTGTCATAAAACCATCACCTAGTTCTTAGAACTCATTCTAAGTTATATGACAAAATTCACATAGTGTTTTATCATCAAAAATCATTTTTAATAACCTATCAGCTAGTACTCTGTTTATGTCCTTTAGTTTACTGATTACAAAGAATTTGAAACTCCTGCATTATAAATGATATTGTTACATAGTCTTAAAAGTCATTCACTTTCTCAACATTATTACCAGTACTTTAAATTACCCTTTAGTTGGTACTTAGAGGGGAGGGTGTTATACCCCAGCACAATGAGCCATAATAACATTTAGCATGAGGGCCTTTTTTCCCTAAGAAAGGATAAGGGGTATTGTGAAAGGGGAGGTGGGAAAGGGAACCATCTCCAACTTCAGTCTTGTTCTTGGCAGACCATTACAGGAAAAGGAGCTCAATGAGGCTGAGGATCTGGAAATAATAATTTCCTAAAACTTTGCTGGAATTTTTAGTACCTCTCTCCTGCTGCAATAAACATATGTAAATTTGAAGACCACTGCTCAAGGTCACAATTGCCTAAAATTTTGAGGACATTTCATAGTGTAGTATAGTGGAAACCATATTCGTTCAAATCCTGGCTCATCTACTTTCTAGCTATTTGATTTGGGGCCCACATTACCTAACCTTTCTGGGCTTCAGTTTCTTTATTTATAATAAGGAGACTAAAATGGCACAGATCTCACAGGACTATTATGTGGATTAACTGGATTAATATGTGTAAAGTGCTTAGAATAATGTTCACTATTATCGTTATCATCACCATTACTATCATCATCATCACCATCCTAGCAATGTCCAGAAAGCTCATAGAGAAAGGGAACAAAATATGGTTAAGAGGGGAGGAAAGGAAATGTCATGGGTGTGCATTTGTATGTTTTATGTGTACAAGTACTATGATGTAGGTACATATTAGAATCTAGAAACAATTAGAAAAGTCAATTATTCGAATGCAAGCTCCTTGAGGGTAGCTGATATTTATTGTCCCTGTAACTCAACACCAGTTTTTCCCTTTCATATCTCCTAGTACGTTGCTACATCCATACAGACTCAATAAATATTTTATAATTGATCACAGAATAAAGAACATTCTTAATTGCTGGCATGTTAGGTCACAAGATACAAAAAACAAATTGTTAAAGGTCGTGCAAGTCCATCCATCCACAGTTAAGATCCTGGAAGACCAGAATCTCTCCAGTTTTTCAGAATCCTCATCTCATTTCTCTCCATTTATACGTGCTAATCCTATTTGTCTGACCTAAAAGCTGCATAATTTTTGAGCCCCAGTACAAAATGAAAATGTGGGCCTCCTGTTCAAAAAGTGTCTATAAATATACTAAAAGATAAAGCCTTTTCCTTTCTCCTGCAGTTTCTTGATTTGCTAAGATTTTTTTTTATCAGCCATTTAAAGTGATTCTAAGCAAAGAAAAATTCAAATTTTAAACTATTGCATGAATTTTACTGTTCACTTTTAGATTGTACAATGCTAGTTTAACTGCAAATATAAGAACATATAATTCATATGTGTTATCACTAAAAACACCCAATATATATTTCATAGTTCATACACGCATATGTATTTTATTCTTACCAAAACAGTAGAAACCCTGGAAAAACGAACTTAACTGTTTTTATTTCACTTCTTGATACACACACACATTCTAGCAGCACTCTCTACCCTCAGCTTACTAGTGAGTTAGGAAGGTCTTAGAGAAAAGAAAAAATAACTACGATTTGCTCATCATTTCCTTCTTTGTCATCATTTTCAGCATAAGTGGTTGCCTAATACCAGAATATAATGTGAATAAGAAAGAATATGGTAGATTTTCCTGGTGATTTGTATTTCTTAGAATACAATTTCCTTCCTTCTGCATTCAAGGAAAGCTCTAATTCAAATAGAAAACATGACCTCCTGGGGCTGTCAGTGTCCTGGCCTACTGGTCATAAATGTAGCCTTCTTATCTTGTATTCATTCTGAGTCTCACTGAACTCCCATGGATAGCTAATCCACAGGAATCGGGGATTCATGTGCTATCATGAAAACTACATGTAAACAGGGAAGCCAGCAACTGCAGACACACACATATCGTGCGTGCTTCTTCCCTGCTCACATGCATGTTCCTTTGTCCATCAGACTTCACTAACAAAATAAAAGAGATAAAATTACCAATAACTTCAAGACAGAGTCATCAAAGCATTAAATCAAGTTCAGGGCCTCTCTGAGCCCAGACCCTTTGTGACTGCATTGGTCACACACCCATAAAGCTGGCCCTGCTCCAAACTTTTCAGTTGTCACATTTCTTCCATGGATATGTGTTCAGTCTCACTGCTTATACACTTGACTGAAAAGAGCTTTCTTGTTAGGTAAATCCTTTGTAGTATCAATGCAAATCCACCACTAAGCAGCAAAATTTAGAGCTGCTAAAATCCCTTCATTAAAACCCTTTTTCTGGAGCTTTCAGTTGCCTCGAGACTTCCCGTGGCTACAAATTTGTGGTGAACACAGATATATGGCTCCCAGATCGCCTTTTGTGGAAGGGTTTGTTGCCTAGCTTTCAGCTCCTTCAGGGTCTGCCTCTGCTGCAGAAAGCCACCTCTCCCAAGGTTCTATCCTTCCTGGCCTTGGCTACATCCAATGACTGATCAAAATTGGGATATAATTACCCAGACATTTTGGTCCAGTGGGAGTAGGGTTGTCAGACAAAATATTGCATGGGATAAATATTGCATGGGACATACACATACTAAAAAGTTATTTGTGTTTTTTATCAAAAATTTGATTTAACTGGGTGTTCCATATTTTATTTGCTAAATCAGGCAACCCCAATGGGCCCTATGGTCACCTTAGCACCCTGTGGGGTCCGCCAAGGCTTTGCCAGGTCTACTTTGCTGTTCAGCTTCCCCCTCTGCCTAATCCTGCTTCCTCCCTCTCCCTAATAGATACTTCTTATGCCAAATTCTATCTCCACTATGCTTCCAGAGAATCCAACATGCATCAACATTGAAATTTAAACCCGGATAAAGTCACCTTGTAATCTCTTGAGAAAGCTGTTCAGTCAAATCTGAGCATAAACCTAGGATCATTCACCAACTACTAGTACCTGGCAGCTCCTAGGATAGATATTTAAACTGGAAAGACCCAGAAGAAAGGCTTCAGAGTGAAGATAACAGATGTTACAATTTGAGTTTTTGGTTTTCACATTATTATGAATACATATTTATATGTATCATATATATACACACAGACACAAATATACATATATTAATACATATACATATATATAAACATATAGTTGTTTATTAATGACAAGAATTAGAAATGGTTATTTAAATAAAAAATAGTTTTAGCCTAAAGCAATTGGTAATTGTACCATTACCAATTTCTTGAGATCTTAAAATCAGGCAGGAAGTATAAATAAAAGAAGATACATTATCTTAAAAACCAGGAATATGAACTATTAAGTTTCCATTTGTTTTTGGTTAAGAATCAATAAATTATGGTAATTAAGAATTTGGCTTCTGGAGTTTTACGGAGATGAATACACATTCTGACTTTGTCACTTAGCTGAAAGACCTCTGGCAAGTTATAACTTTTTTAGCCTCAATGTCCTCATTTGTAAAATGATGATGATAATAATAATACTTGCTCCAGAAGGATGTCATGAAGTTTAAGAGAAATACAGCATGTAAAACACTTATCTCAAAGCTTTTCTCATAATATTTTTATTAATAATAATTTTTATCATTAAAATAAAGGGAAAATCTTTCTTCATGCCTGGATCTTATTAGGCAATAACCATGAAGGGACCAAGTGTACTTTCTTGGCTAGGTTAACATTACATTTATCACCTTCATTTTACATTGCAGAAGTCTTATTCCACAAATGCAAATTCCCAATTCTAGCAAAAATGCCCAGACACATACTGAGTTAAAAAGGTATTAATATTACAATGGTTATTAATGTAGTGACAACTGTTTTTGTTATTTTTATTTTCTTCTCAATATACTGTAGGAGCATTTGCTAATGACAGAATATTAGTCTAGACAAGAAAATCAGCCAAATAGAAATGATTAATTTCTAAGAGTAACCTGCTAATAGACTAGGCTCGTGTTTTCCTTTGGCAAAGACACACATTTTTCTTTATTTAAATATTTATTAATTGCACAAATATAGTAGCTCATTTCCAGGGAAATGGTGACAAACAAGGTAGACTGGGAGCTCCTAGTTAGTGTGGGTTGGCCACAGTGATTTTGGAAAGGTCACATGAGAGGTGGCCAAACAAGGATTTGTCAAACTATGAAGGTGTCTTCTCCCAGAAACACTGCAATCCTGATGGGTTTGTTACTATCTTTAGGATAGATTTCAAAAGTTTGCATACAGTATAAAGGTTTGAAAGTTAATCCTCTTATGATTCTCCTAGAATCCTTTGATATGTTCTGGGGAGATACTGATATCTCTATATTAAGTCTGAGAAAACAGAAGGTAAGGAAAATTGTTACATCAAGCAAGCTCCATTGGTCTTCTGATAGGAAGGTGACAGTCATACCCTATCCAGTCTTTGCCCAACCTGCCTGGTCATAAGAAGCACTTGGTGTATTGTTTTTGGAGATTCTTGGCTGACACCTATGAATTTGTATTTTTAACATGTACATCAAGTGATTCTTCCATCAGACAAATTTGGGGAATCACTAACCTCTTCCATACCCCATTTTGTTTTAATAAATAGCTCCCTTTGGCCTTCCAAATATTAGGCCCAAATTCAAGCTACCTCACTATCATAAAGAAAAGTTTTATGCATCTTAGTGACTACTTCTTATCAAACAGACTAAATTGAAAAAGGGAACAGAGAGGCAGTTGAATTTGCCGATAGAGTTCAGTGTTAAAGAAACAGGCCTTTTAGACATCATTATAAATCCAAGACAACGTTTGTACTGAGAAGGAAAGTAGAGCCACTTTCACAAGCATTTACAGTGGGTAAGTACTTTTATGCAGTTGTGATTTATTTATTTATGCTTTCATTCACTCATTTATTTATCCATCTAACCAACATTTACTGGGTACTTACTCCACACCAAGCACTATACTGAGTATTGGAGAACAACACCGGACACATTAAAAGATATGTCTACTTTAAATTACCACCAATGTCCAGCCCCATAAGATAGACAGGATTCACGTATCTCTAGAATTTTTCCTAAAGTGCTTATTAGCACTCTCGACCATGGTGCCCAGAAAAGTGGAATTTATCAGAAGAACGTGATTCTAGAATCTCTAGCTGCTTGTCTCAACTTGTTCTTTTTAAGAAATGTAATATGCTAAGACATTTATAGAATAAATATCTCTATTTTACTCTAAAGGGATTGTTTTCCAAGAAAATCAATCAAATGCTTTCATAACTTGTTACTATAACAGTAATATAGAACACTGGGTAAACTAGTTTGGATAACTTCCCAAAATATTGAGTTTTCCAGGAACATTACAGAAGACAAACGGAAAGATCGATAAGTCCTGAGGTTGCAAGAGTCATTATTGATTTATGACCTTGCTTACTTCCCAGCAAAATAATTGCTATAGAGAAGTTGGTTCATGTTTACAAATCATAATAATCTTATGATAAAATCTCTCTTAGCCCAAAGTTTAAATACTGGAAAGAAAAAATAATTTTAAAAAGCTTATGCTTGTGTTGACGTTTATAATAAATAATACTTACCATTCATTGAGCACCTGCTTTATAGCACATGCTTTATATGAGCATAAATTTTTTAAATAATTAAGCAATCCTGCAAGAGTTATTGCTATCCTTATTTCATAGGCCAAGGAAGCTGAAGATCACAGATGTTAGGTAACTTGTCCAAGGTCACAGAAACCCAGAAAGTTGCAGAGCCAGGATTCAAACTGTTTTTTCCTGAGCTTTGACGCATCCAAAGATCACATGGCTTGGCCTAGTAAGAGCTTAACAGACTTTAAGAAGTGTATTGTGCATGGTAGATACAATAGGTCATTTGCATATTCATACCTCATTGAGTGTTTACCTGGTAGTAGAATTCTCATCGCCATTTCCAGAATACTGACATTCCTGTGAAGGTATATCTCAAGACAAAAAGATCAATCAGAGACCTATGAGAGCAGTATGCATGGCTTGGCCATAGAAAGTACTGATTTTAATATTGAGTCAACATTCAATATTGATTAAAAACCCTTTCTGCCTAAGGATTTTCTTTAAAAAAATTATTCCTCTTTCGTTATGTACAACTTTGTACCGTTATTCTTTCTTGAGGGCCCACGGAGCTCTGCCTATTTTCTGTAACCACAGACAAGTCCTCTGGAATTCACTCATTCACAGCTGTAATTCTTGCAGCAGTTTGTATCCCAATTAGATAAGTACGGAATTTGTATAGTTGACCTCGTTTCACTGGTATGCAGCTGAGGTGCTAAGAAATTAGATAGTTTTCTGAAAGTCTGTGGCAAGAATGAACATAGAAGGAAATCTTTTACCTTCCTCTCTATTCAATAATGCAAGCCTTCACACTGTCAACCAATGTTTTACAGCCATTGTGATAGGAATGACATGAGAGACTAGAAGAAGAGAAGCTTCATGTGGTACCTATTCTCTTATCTTTTGTCACTGATTGGTTGAATATAGGAAATTATACCCCTTCTATGTTGTCCACAATCGAATAAAGCACAAGACTGCAAAGAACAAAGACTTGGAGATGTGGTTGATTTCTCAGCTTCTACACTCTCCACTCCAATTTGGAGTTCTTGCCTTCCCTTTCTGCCATGTTTTAGGAACAGAAAGAGACCACAGATACCAAGGCCATGAATGGGACTTTAGAGAACTATTTTTCTGGGATTACCAGTGCTTTGTGCCAAGGTATGGACAGGATGGTAGACAAATTATTCTATTACTTTTCACACATTTGTTTTACTTAAAGATGGAATGGTAATTTGTCCTCCTTTAGACTTTAAGATCAATGAAAACAGGCCGGGCGCGGTGGCTCACGCCTGTAATGCCAGAACTTCGGAAGGCCGAGACGGGCGGATCACGAGGTCAGGAGATCCAGACCATCCTGGCTAACACGGTGAAACCCCGTCTCTATTAAAAATGCAAAAAAAATTAGCCAGGTGTCGCGGCGGGCGCCCCAGCTACTTGGGAGGCTGAGGCAGGAGAATGGCGAGAACCTAGGAGGCGGAGCTTGCAGTGAGCCGATATCGCCCCACAGCACTCCAGCCTGGGCGACTGCGAGAGACTCCGTCTCAAAAAAAAAAAAAATCACTGAAAACAGAGATTGCATCTGTTTTACTCACCATTGTGATAGGAATGACACTATTATCTCTAATAATGCCTGACACATAATCATCAAATACATGTTGAATGATTGAATACATGAATAAGTTATCATAGCTAGTATTACAAGCATTCCTCACCAAACCCCATGCCGTGGCCCATGCCAGGCTGAGTGATGAATGGGCAAAAATGAGAACTTTAATTTCCCAATTCTACCTTCACTCTATGGGAGAAGCAGCAGAACTGACTCCACCCTGAATCCTCTTCTTGTTACCTCCACAGGAGGAAGGTGAAGCACTGTGCAGTTTATTTCAATTACCTAAAGTCGAATTTATCACGAAGCAAGTAAAACTTACACAGTTCCTTTCCAAGGCCATAGAAGAGGCACAAGCAATGTATTAACATTATGTATTTTGGGAAAATTGCACAATAAGATATTTTAATCATGATCTGCTAAGACCACTGACTCTTTTTGTGACAATTTTCCATTCTGTCACATTCCTACTCCTGTCAGGTAGCAATGGAGTGGCCACAGACATTTTAGAGGGAACTTGAGTTGGGCTTAATTCTAATTTGGAGTTAGCGAGATATATTTACATGGGAGACAGTCCCTGTGTAGAGTTAAGCTACTGTTAGCCAATCAAGGGTAAGAATGGGTTCCAGAAATACTTCTGCGATCCATTGTGCAACTAACCCAGAACTACTACGCCAATGCAGGGCCAAAATTTTTATGGAATAAGAACACAAACTATAGTTCCCAGCATGAAAAATATAAAGATAGAGGAACAAAAACACACTAGAGGAAAGACTGAATTACCTTCTATTCTCTTTATAGAAAATGATATAAAAAGATTGTATACGAAGAGGAAATAAAGGAGTACACAGCCAAAATATAAAGAGAAAAGTATTATACAGATATGTAAGGCAGCTAATTTATAGTACTATTATGTTGTGTTTCAAGATTCTTTGATGTTTGTGATGTTAATTTCTTAAAATTTATTTGATGCAATTTCTCAAGACATTTCACTTTCATATAGAACTTCACATTTATAAGTTTGAATTGTTTTTCTTAAAGAGGATCCTTCAAATCGTATCATCTTCAGGTCCCACAAAACCTAGATCTGTTTCTGGCTAACAATCCCTATCCCAAGTTAATGTACCCATATCAGGATTTACTCTGCAGCAATAGAAATTCAGCACTCTACTTCAAATACTTTACCTTTCTTCATCAGTTTCTTTTATTCCCAGCTGTCTCTCCTGCCTTCACTTGGCCACTACCCAGGGTTCCTCTCCATCCAAAGATACTTAGGATGCTTTTATTAACATTATCAATGAATATGGATGTTAATTATGGAAATTAAATACTAGTGTCAACAGTAATCGAATGAATCATATTCCACCTGTGTTTCATAAAGTATACTCTTTAGCAGAATTAAGTGGTATCTATTTCTATGGTTAAAGAATAAGTATATGTATACCGTGAAATATTTATGTGTTTGAGAAATACGAAATTATAGTGTTTCAGGTACACTGTGAATTAATGGAAGAAAAAACTAAATAGACAGACATATATTCACTTAGGACAGAAGTTTAAAATAATTTTACTAACGATATAGAATGAGGCAACCATGCAGAGTATGAGCAGATGTAACACATCTTCACATGGCTTTCCTGTCATGCCTGGCTTTTCTACAGAATATGAAACTGCCTATGTCATTTTCTTGCAGGTAGAGTCCTCCGGAATTGAAAAGTAAGCCAGATCTCACTATACTACTTCCTTCTGAATTCATGGACTTAACGTTACCATTCCAGAAGAAGTGACACCAACTACTCTATTTAAGAAATTGTTTACAAGCATGAGCTTTTCATGGTGTGCTGAATATTTTCCATTGTCTGTCTCAAATCCACTCTGGCCTTCCCCACCCTGCTCTGCACTCCAGGAAACTGACCTGTATGAACTCTGTCAACAGGCTCCATTGCCCTCTGGCTTCTGGTTGGCTTCAGCCAATGAGAGACACTGACTGAGACGGAAAGATGAGAGAAGAATCAGGCTGGGATATTTTACTTCCCTGGCTGCCTCTCTACAGGATCACCACGGATTGGCTGCTTCTTTTTATGGAAAGCTGTTTCTATCAGGCTGCCCTCTTAATATAGATCCTGTCTCTGTGCCCTCCTCTTGCCCATTCAGGTCTAGTGATGGTTATGGTTCCCCACTACTGCTAGATGTGGAGAACTACACTATCCTTTGTTGGTTTTCTTATTCCTATGCCCATGCATTTAAAAATACTCCCTTTATTACACTTTCCTCAAATTGCCCAGTTGAGTATGCCTTTTATTCTGCTAGAATGCTAACCAAAGAGCCAGTTTGTAAAACAAACTCAGCATCATCAAGGTGACATCTCATCTTCATGAGAGGGAGTAGAGTCAGTGTCTAGGGATCCCCAAATGCCATCTCTTCTCATAGGGCCCTAGCGTCACAAAAAACATATATCCCCACAGGAATGCCCTTTCATAGAGGGTTTTAGAGAATGTCAGATATTCATTTTAGAGAAACCAGGAGTTATAACATACACCAGTAAAGGCCAGTGATACAATTAGGGAGCAAATGTGAAGAGGAAACATAAAGGTATTTGGTCGTGAGTTTTGAACACGAACGAACAAGCTTGATGTTTCTTACGTAGCTTAAAGTTTTATTATTCAAAATTGATGATTCAGTTTCTCAATACAGAAAAAAAGCTAATGGCACCGCTAACACATTATATTTATTTTCCATAACTACTACAAGGTGGATTATCTCTGCAAAATAAGCTAATATTACTGTCAAAACACTTTTAGTCCCTCTTTAGCAAGCAAGACTATTTTTAAAATAGTGTAATTATCTAACGATCATTGGTAAATGAGGCATTAATAGAATCAGTGAAAGGAAGTAAAAATTTGCACAGAAATGGGAGTCTCTCATTCCAGGTAAAATCCCACTGAGGCCCGATTGCCACAAGGCAGTGACCAGTGATGACCGGAATTATTTTCAGGGAATATCATCATAAGGAATACAAAATTATCCCTTTACCTAGAAGCTAATTTACCTAGGTCTCCCAGTCTGGTTTTATTTTTCTTTCTCTTTTTTGCCTCTTTTTACCACATATCACCAGGTATTTTTAAAAAGTGTATATCATGAAGCAGAGAGATCCAAATAAATGCGCAAAAGAAAAAAAAGTATTTTGAAAGATTAATAGTGTTATTTAATTGATAGAAAAAGGAGAACGTGAAAATGAACAAAGAACAAGAAAGAGCTTTATAAAATAAATGAATAAGATGATTGCTGAAATTTCTAAAAAGTATGTTGAAGATGGAAGATAAAGTCAACACAATCTTCCAAAAAATACATAAAAGATACGGAAAAGGCAAGAAATGTTTAGAATTTATTTTTTTCATTTTTTAAGCTGAAGACTTTATTTTCTGTTTTCATAATTTTAACTGTTACTTTAGATTCAGGGGTACATGTGCAGGTTTGTTACCTGGATATATTGCATGATGCTGAGGTTTGGAGTACGATTGATCCTATCACCTAGGTACTGAGCATAGTACCCAATAGTTTTTCAACCCTTGCTCCCCTGACTCCCCCTCTAGAAGTCTCCAGTGTCTTGTTGCTATCTTTCTGTTCATGAATACCCAGTGTTTAGCGAGAACACGTGGTATTTTGTTTTCTGTTCCTGAGTTAATCTGCTTAGGATAATAGCCTCCAGCTGCATCCATGTTGCTACAAAGGACATGATTTCATTCTTTGTTACAGTCTTGTAGGATTCCATGGTGTAAATGTGCCACATTTTCTATATTGAATCCACTGCTGATGGGCACTGAGGTCGATTTCATGTCTTTGCTATTGTGAATAGAGCTGCAATGAGCGTGTGAATGCATCTGTCTTTTTGGTAGAATTTTTTCTTTTATTTTTGATATATACTCAGTAATAGGATTTCTGGGTTGAATGGTATTTCTGTTTTAAGTTTTTTGAGAAATTGCCAAACTGCTTTCCACAATGGCTGAACTAATTTACATTCCCCCAACAGTGTATAAGTGTTTCCCTTTCTCCATAGCATCGCCAGTGTCTATTTTTTTTTTTACTTTTTAATAACAGCCATGCTGACTGATGTGAGCTGGTATCTCATTGTGGTTTTGATTTGCATTGCTCTGATGATTAGTGATGTTGAGCATTTTTTCACATTTGTTGACCATTGATATGTTTTCTTTTGAGAAGTGTGTGTTCATGACTTTTGCCAACTTTTAAATAGGGTTATTGTTTTTTGTTTGTTCCATTGTTTAAATTCCATATAGATTCTGGATGACAGATCTTTCTCAGATTCATGGTTTGCCATATTTTCTCCTATTCTGTAGGTTGTTTGTTTACTCTGTTGATAGTTTCTTTTGCTGTGCAGAAGCTGTTAGTTCAATTAGGTCCCACTTGACAATTTTCACTTTTGTTACAATTGCTTTTGAGGACTTAGTCATAAATTCTTTTCTAAGGCTGATGTCCAGAATGGTGTTTCCTAGGTTTTCTTCTAGAATTCTTATAGTTTGACGTCTTACATTTAAATCTTTAATTAATCTTAATTTTTGTATATAGCGAAAGGTAGGAGTCCGGTTTCATTCTTTTGCATACGGCTAGCCAGCCACTCCAGCACAATTAACCGAATAGGGAGTCATCTCCCGCATTGCTTATTTTTGTTGACTTTGTCCAAAATCAGATGGCTGTAGGTGTGTGGCTTTATTTCTGAGTTCTACATATTGTTCCATTGGTGTATGTGCCTGTTTTTGTACCAGTACATTGCTGTTTTGGTTACCATAGCCTTTGAGTATAGTTTGAAGTCAGGCAATGTGATGCTTCTGACTTTGTTCTTTTTGCTTAGGATCACTTTAGCTATTCAGGCTCTTTCTTGATTCCATATGAATTTGAAAATAGTTTTTTCTAGTTTTGTGGAAAATAACATTGGTAGCATGATAGGAATAGTGTTGAATGTGTAGATTGCTCTGGGCAGTATGAACATTTTAATATTGTTTCTTCCAATCCATGAGCATGGACTGCTTTTCCACATGTTTGAGTCATCTATGATTTCTTTCAGCAGGGTTTTGTAGTTCTTTTTGTAGAAATTTTTCACCTCCTTGGTTAAATGTATTCCTAAGTATTTTACTTCTTTCTAGCTATTGCAAATGAGATTGCGTTCTTGATTTGACTCTCAGTTTGAATGTTATTGGTGTATAAAAATGCTACTAATTTTTGCAATTGATTTTGTATCCTGAAACTTTACTGGAGTTGTTTATCATTTTCAGGAGTCTTTTTGGCATAATCTTTAGGTATTTCTAGTATATAGTCACATCATTCATGAAGAGAGATAGTTTACCTTCTTTTCCTACTTGGATGATTTTTATTTCTTTCTCTTGCCCAACTGCTCTGATTAGCACCGCCATTATTACATTAAGCAGGAGTGGTGAGAGTGAGCATCCTTGCCTTTTTCCATTTTTCAAAGGGAATGCTTCCAGTTTTTGTCCATTCAGTATGATGTAGGCTGTAGGTTTGTCATAGTTGACTCTTATTATTTTGAGGTAGGTTCCTTTGATGCTTAATTTCTTCAGGTTTTTTTTTTTTTAATCATGAAGGGATGTTGGATTTTATCAAAAGATTTTTCTGCATCTATTGAGATTATCAGATAGTCTTTGCTTTAATTCTGTTTATATGGTGAATCACACTTATTGATTTCTGTATGTTGAACCAACTTTGCATCCCTGGAATGAAGTCTATTTTATTATGGTGAATTAACTTTTTAATATGCTCTTGGATTTGGTTTGCAGGTATTTTGTTGGAGATTTATGAATATGTCCATCAGAAATGTAGGCCTGTAGTTTTCTTCTCTCATTGCATCTTTGCTAGGTTTTGGTATCAGAGTAATGCTGGTTTCACAGATGAGTTAGGGAGGAATCCTTCCTCTTTGATATTTTGGAATAGTTTTCAGTAGAATTGGTACTACTGGATATTTTTGTACATCTGATTCAGCGGCGAATCCATCTGGTCTAGGAATTTTTTGGTGAAAGTTTTTTATTACTTATTCAATTTTGGAATTTGATATTGGCCTGGTCAGGGTTTCAATTTCTTCTTGACTCAAACTTAGGAGATTGTGTGTTTCCAAAAATGTATTCATTTCCTCTAGATTTTTCTAGTTTATGTGCATACAGGTGTTTACAATACTTTTTGAGGATCTTTTGTATTTTGGTGGGATCAGCTTCTCCAAAGCCCCAATCCCATGTATGTTAACACCTACTATACATTTCCATTATTCACAGTAGTTTTCCAAATACTTAAAGACAGAAAACAATGGACTATAGTAGTTTTCTTATTGAAAATTATAGTCTTTACCTAACCTGGAAGAAAATAGAAGAATTTCTCTAAAGACTTTGAAGTCAAATCCTGTAAAGAAAAAGTGAAGGACCTTGGGGCTCTGGGATGTTTCCATCACTTCTTTGACTTTCTTGCTTGGGCATCAGCCAGTGGTTTTGGTAAGTCTTGAAAGATTCTGTAGGAAGGCAGTGTATCCCTAAATGTGTCGTGTCAGATTTGTATATAGCATTTCTGTGTTTTCAGAAAAGAAGTATCAACTTTCCTTATTCATTCGTTCATTGAACTAATATTTATTCAATGCTTACTATGGAGAAGATTCTATACTGGGCATAGATTAATCAAAAGGAAATAAGGAGGACTTAACCCCAACCTAAGGAGCTCAGTGTCCTTTGGATGGTCACGGATTATTCATGTTTCCTGGTGCCTGTGCAACTTCTTTCAAGATGTCAGAACCCCTTTCTGTTGAGTATCTCCGGAAATGGTTACATTTTTCTGTTGTTCCCCTTTCATCCTTCCATCCTCTAGCCTCCTGTTCCCTGGCTTAAATTTTCCTCCACCTGCTCACACGTTTTTTCTTCTTGAATCTTTCTTTCATGTCATTTAGGAATATTTATCCTTTCACAATACCTGATATGTAGTTAGTTCTGGAGACAATTTTGTAGAATGAATGAATAAATAAATGGACTGAGGTCATATGCAACTTTTAAGGCTGTGGGAGTAGATGTCTAAGGTGAAGGAAAGAACATCTCTATCTCTCTCTCCCTTTCTCTTTCTCTTTCTCTCCCCCTCTCTCTCTCTCTCTCTCTCTCTCACACACACACACACAACACACACTTTTTAAAACCTCCAGCAAAATTACTTCTTTCTATGATCCTCAATACCTAAAATTCTTTGCTTCAGTAGGTATTCAAAAAATATCTGACTGTTTGATGTCCTAAAGTTCACATGACAGTTACAAAAGCATTGACTGAAAATATGTAGATTTGATCTTCACTTCAAAAATGTTTTAGGATGGGTTCTTAATGTATTTTGCATTAGTTTTAAAATCCAAGTGGCCACTTCAGCTCTGTGGTTTTGAAATCAAGTATTTGTTACTCTCCATGAAGTGATTGTACAGGTTGTTGACTGTTTTATGAGACATTCTTGTTATCTGTTATTCTCTCTGAATTGCATGCTGATCCCTACCGGAGGAGAGCAGCAATACTGTAAGTGTATTTTACTCTATTGTTATGTACTTTTATATTGCAGACAGGCCCAAGAAAATCAGATTGGACTAATACATCTACACACTGAGCAATATCCAGGGTCCATAAAAATGACCAGTCCTCTTGGAATGAAAGCAGAGGTCATATCTTTCTCTGGCATCTCTCTCTAAGAGGGTCCACCTCATTAACAGCATCATCTCCCTTAGTTTTTTTCCTGATGTCTAGCTTGAAAAACTCCTGCTGCTATGGCCTGGCCTCATGTTTGTCTTCTGAGTTCTTCTGGGCATAAGCAGGTCATTCTGACTTATGATAGTCATGATGAATTAAAAATTTATAAGGAACTTCACCAAGAATCTAAAAGGAAATGAAGAACTTACAAAAGTAGAATAAATGCCTAAGCACACAGAATCCTGATCCTGACACCACAAGTCTGGCCAGAGATTGACTGCTTTGACATTAACTGAAGTTTTAAGCCTTTTCCTTTTCTCCCTCCTACTTTGAAACACTAGAATCCATACATTCAGAAAACTAGAAGGTTAACCTAGGATAGCTTCGGACAGGCACCTGTATGAGACTGGATGTAATTTTTGGTCCTCTCAAAGCCTGTTGCTAGCTCTTCTTTCTGCCTGCCACCAACAAGCCACTCCGTAGGACCTGACACTCTCATTTATTCATTTGTTCAGTCCACAAATATTTTTATTTGTTCTGTGCAATTGTCACATACATCACATTATGATCATGGCTGTTAGGGATTTCACAGTCCAGCGTGGGGCCTCTCTGCATCCTAGTGCTTACAAAAGAAAAGTTTCCAACTCTCTCCAGGATTCCTTTCAACCTGCATATATTGTTTCTTGAGTTCTCCCTGGCTCTGGCACTGAAGTGCCTGAAGTCTTATTGTCGCCTCCAACACCATTTCCTATCTCTTTGTCTAATGCCAAATATTAAGCCTATTGTTATTTTTTAGAATTTTTTATTTTAAAGTAATTAAAGATTCACAGAACATTACGAAGAATAGTACAGAGAAATTCCACATACACTGACCTAGTTTCCCACTGTGGTTACAGCTAATGAAATTGTAGTATAAGATCAAAAGCAAGAAACTGACATTGATACAATGTACGTGCATTCTTCTATGCCATTTCATCAGATGTGCAGATTTGTGTAACCACCACAGCAATCAGGATACAGAACTATTATCCCACCACAATGATCTCCCTAGTGCTACCTTTTTAGTCATACCAACCCTCCTCCCCACTATACCTAACCTCTGGCAACCACTAATCTGTTCTTTATCTCTATCATTTTGTCACATAAAGTATGTTACATAAATAAGATCATGCAGCATGTATTCTCCTGAGACTGGTTTTTAAAAACACAACATAATGCCCTTGAGAGCCATCCAGTTGTTGGGTATATCAGTAGTTCATTCCATTTTATTGTTGAGTAATATTTCAAATTACGGAATGGACCATCTTTTGTTTATCTATTCACCTATTATTGGATATTTTGGGTGTTTCCAGTTTTTAGTTGTTACAAATAAAACTGCTATAAAGATTCACAGACTCATAGTTCTTTTTCAGCACCTGAAAAAATATTGTATCATTTCCTTCTGGTGTCCGCAGCATTGATGACAAATTTGCCATTGTTCTAATTGTTTTCCTCCGTAAGTAAGGTATGGTTTTTCTCTATTTTTAAGATTTTTTTCCTTGTCTTTAGTTTTCAGAAGTTTATTGATGATGTGTCTTGGCATGGATTTCTTTGAGTTTATCCTGCTTGGGATTTGTTCAGCTTCTGATTCTGCAGATTTATGTTTCTTGACAAATTTGAGGAGTTTTTAGCCACTATTTCTTCCAGTACTTTTCAACCTCACTCTCTTTCTCCTCTCTAGGATTCTGATGACACATGATCTTTTGTTATAATCCCACATATTCCTGGAGTTCTAGTAATTTTTGCAGTATGTTTTCTCTCTGTTGTTCTGATTGGGTAATTTCTATTGCCCTGTTTTCAAGTTTACTGATTATTTTCTCTATTCCTTCCATTATGATGTTGGGTCCATCCATTGAGTTTTTTAAAAATTATTTTTCAGTTCTAAAATTTTCGTTTAGTTCTTCCTTATAACTTTTTGTTTTTTCACTTACTTCAACCATGTTTGTAATTGCCCATGGAAGCATTTTTATGATGGCTATTTAAAAGTTTTCATCAGATAATTCTAACATCTGTATCATCCCAGTACTGGTATCTTTTGATTTTCTTTTCTCATTTCAGTGAGATTCTCTTGGTTCATTGTACGCGGAATTGTTTTTGATTGAAACCTAGACATTTAGATATTGTCTTGAGTCTCTGGATCCTGCTTAAGTCTTATGTTTTAGCAAGCTTCCTCTCACACTGTTCAAAAAGGGAAGTACAGGTACCACCTTGCTACTTCCAGGTGGGTTTTATGTCTACATTCCCCACTCAGCTTCCACTGGCACCCAGAAGGAAGGGATTCCTCATTACGGCTGGGTGGAGGTGGGACTTCTGGCTGCCCAGAAGGGCTCTGCTGATACCACCCTGGCTGGAAGAGGCAGGGGGCAGTTCATTTGTGTTTCTCACATGGCCACCACTGACAATGTGGGAAAGACCTCATTACTTCTCAGTGGTGATGAAAGTCCTGGCTCTCTAGTCACTCTTTGCTGTGGCTGGTGAGGGCAGGGCCTTAGTTTTATATGTGATGTTTGTCTGGAGTGAAATATTATCAAAACTTTTCTCTCTTCATGTGCTGCCTTTTCTCTAATACTTTGGCTAGAGAGAGAAGGCTTTTACTATGGATTTTATTTTTCTGTACTCATTGGCATTTCTGCATTGCCAGACTGTCTTCTTCTCTCCACATTGCAGAGCATTCTTTTTTTCTGTTTTCTTTCTTTTTTTTTTTTTTTAAGATGGAGTTTCGCTCTTGTTGCCCAGGCTGGAGTGCAGTGGCACGATCTCGGCTCACTGCAACCTCCGCCTCCCAGGTTCAAGCGATTCTCCTGGCTCAGCCTCCTGAGTGGCTGGGATTACAGGCGCCCACCACCACACCTGGCTAATTTTTTGTATTTTTAGTAAAGATGGGGTTTCACCATGTCGGCAAAGCTGGTCTCGAACTCCTGACCTCAGGTGATCCACCCGCCTCAGCCTCCCAAAGTGCTGGGATTACAGCCGTGAGCCACCGTGCCGGGCCCAGAGTATTCTTATATTTGTTTTGAATATAATGTTCAAATTTCTAGTTGTATATAGTAAAAGTTAAAAAGAAAGCACATCTACTTACTCTTTCCTGAAATGTAAGTTGAGCCTATTGTTTTTAATGGTGCGTCTTCATCAAACTAGTCAAGATCTCTTAATCAGCAGGATAAATGGTCACCTGCAGTCTCCTTTACCAAACTCTTTCTAACCCACCATTCTGCACATATTGACAAAAGACGCTTGGAGCAGGCCTCAGGGAAGGGGCTGAACAAATCAAAGGATGCACAGTAATTTCACCAGTTTCACTAGGCAGATGGGAGAAACAAATACATGGTGGAGTGGGAGTAGGAGAGAGAGCTGTCCCATGAGGAGATGGAGAGGGAACATAAAACAAAAAAGCAAAGCAATTCAGTCAGTAACAAAAATGAAGTATTCTGAGGACGATTCTGGAGGCAATGAGGGTCCTTCCACCTTTTATCAACAAAATATTCTATTAAAAATCAAGCTCTATTTTTATCATCAAGGAGTTTTTAAAGTTGCACTTGTCTAGGATATAGTGTTCATAAAATCAAAACTATTTATTTTGCCACATTGCCTTACATCTCATTGCCTTTAGATGGGCTGTAGCCTCTATCATAAAGTTGCTTTACTTCTTTTGTGATTTATAAAATTTGGTTAGGACATCCAGAATTTCTAACAAAGTTCCCAAGTGATACTAATGCTGATGGTTTGAAGACCATACTCTGAGTAGGCTTGAGTAGCAAGGACCTAGACCACAATGAAAGGCTATCCAAGGAAGTCCAGTATAGGTACCAACCACATCACCAAGGGATGTGGCTGTAGATTTAATTCACAGCCTAAGTTATCGTATCAGGCATCTCCAGGTTTCCAGTACAATGAAATGCAATCTGAGTGAAGTACGATACAGAAACTCTGGTTTAAGTTTAAGGGTCACTGTATAAGGAAATGTAAAAGTAAATTATTGCACAAATAAATGTGCTAAAGGATATGTGAAGAAGATTTATTTATTTACCAGTTAAGGGAATAGATTTCTTTTTTGGTGTGGTCTCGTTTTAAAATTATGTACATGTGCTAATTAAAAATCATTTTTATTTGCTCATTAAAGGAGATCTTTCACCAGTGATTCTTGGTTAGACTGTTTCTGCTTCTTCGTGAACTTCAAAAAACTAAAACCATTTTTCTTTCCACAAGTTCTCTAGTGACAGTTCCCAAGGGAGACAGAATTCGTGAACCTTGGCCATCACACGAATGCCTTGAAATCTCCTCTTAACTGGGGAGTGGGAGACTGAGCCAAAGTATTTGGACTATCTACTGTTTCTTTTCCTGATTGATTATTGCCAAGGATATTTTCAAAGAGATATATACACCATTTTCACAATTTTATGTGTTGATTAAGAATTCATGGCCTCCTGATGTTTCTCTGCAGTCTGAAGATTTTCTCTCAGCTGATGTGGTCAGGTGAATGTTGTGAAAATATGTTTAGAGAACTGTAAATGATGTCCCAGTGGGAAAACACAGCCTGAGCTGATGAGTACAAATGGCTGTTAATGAGATAAACGTTAATGGGATCTTATGGGACATAGGCAAGCGGGCATGTTGAAGCCCAAATTGTATGTATCTTTAAAAAATGTTACTATTTCCAGTCATAATTTATTACTTACAGATATTAAAGATAATATACCGCTTAAAGCATTCTTACTTGAGTACCACTGGATAGTATGTGACTCTGGTGGTCACTGGGAAGATATAACTTCTGTTTAAAAACCAGGCTCCTGAGGAAAAATAAAGGATCTCTTCCTAGATTTTCCACATTATATTGATAGGGCCAATGCTAAGGGACATGACTGAGTGGCATTTGATAGATGAACAAATGTTAATGACTGAGTGAAAGAAAACACAAAATACAATTCCATGCCAGTTTTACTGTCCACATGTGCATGGACTGATGATCCTATACATCAAGATATAATTTATAAAGGAGAATATAAGTGTCTAATTTACAATTAGAATAAACAGATTAAGGGAGCAACATAAAGTCTAAGAATAGCTCTAAATTTAGAATTGTTTTTCAAGTTTTCCATGACCATGAAAAAATGATTAATCTGTTAAACAGTTTTACCTCTCCACTATTATACAGTGCCAAAAGCTTTCTTCAGAAGTAACTGTATTTTAATGTCATCTAATTTTTCTGATGCACTTCAAACCATTACTGAATCTACTCCTGAGTATAGTATATGCTGTTTAAAGAAAGCAAAAATAATGATTGTGCTAACAGTAACAACTAGTATTTATTCATCATTGGAGCTAGACTGTAAGGAGCCACATTGGAAATAATGACCTAAAGTTCCAGATTAAAAGTAGTGTTTAGCATTATAAAATATAATAGAAATTACCACAACTATAAATGAAGACTCAGCATGATAGAGTCTGTGCTTGGTTTTCTTCTCCAATCACTCCTATGAAACTCGCTATCAGATATCAGCTAGAGAGAGTGCATAGTGTAAAATCTGCATGTGCTCTGCTGACCTAAGAGAGATCTGCCATAAGATAGAAGCAAAAGAGAGAGAGAGAAGAGAGAGAGAGAGATAAAGAGAGAGACAGAGAGAGAGAGAGAGAGCCTGAATCTGCACTGAAGGGCTTGTGGCCCATTCTAGAGAACACTGAACATTATTCTTGAGTTGTTTACTTACCAAGTCGATTACATGGGTGTCACAAACAGGCAATTAGTCTGCTGTTTCAATTTCTCTCTATAGCAATCGTCTTCAATTATTGTTATTGAATAGCATGCTAGTTTCCTTGAGTAAACTGGGTATTTTCTAAAAGTTCTCAGTTGGCACTTCTCTCATTGGTAGACCTGCAGAGCAGAAAATATTCTGTAGACGTCTGTACCTTCATTTCCACGGAAAAAGGAAACTGCTTCTCAGTTGGAAAAAAAAAACTGTATACTTGGGAGAACCCTCCACCACCAACTGAAATCATTTAAGAATTAGAAGAAATGGATTAAAAAAGAACTTATAATAAAATGCAAATGAACAAAGAGGACCTATGATCCTGAATGATATGTTAAAAAGTAATGTGCATGATGTAAAGCAACTGGAACTCTCATACATTGCTAGTAGTAATGAAAATTGGTAGATTTACATTGAAAAACTCTTTAGTAGTATCTATAAAGCTAAATATACAACATATCATAGACACAGAGTTTTATTTCCAACAAAGAAATGTGTTTATGTTCATAGAATGTTCATAGAACAAAAGAATGTTCATAGAGTAGCATTCAAAATAGCCAAAAACTGGAGACCAAGTCAAATGTCCATTAGCAGTAGACTGAATAAATAATATGTTACGTTGATATAATGGAATACTACACAACAATGAAAAAGAACAAACTAGTGCACACGCAACAATGTAGATTATGTGGTGTGATAGGATTCATACACAAAGGAATAAATACTACATAATTCCATTGATGTGAAGTTCAAAATCAGGTAATATTCATTTGTGTTATAAAAAGTCAGGAAAGTATTGCCTTTGGGCAAGGGTATTGACTGAGAGGGCATGAGGGAGTCTACTGAGATGTAAATGTTTCATTTCTCAAAGTGGGTAAAAATTCATCAAGCTGTATACCCTTAGATATGTGCACCTTACTATATGTAAGCTATCCCTTACTAAAAAATGTTTTTAAAAATCTACTTGAACCTTGGCCAGACATCTTTAGACAGCTAACATAATACTGTATCTTTAGACAGTAACATAATATGCAGCCTCAGTTTTTATAAGAGACTGATAAAAAATATCTTTCCTGTAATAAGGGACATTAAGTAGCACACTAGACAGTGGACTTGATTATATTTTTGCAAAAGACACAAACGTTATTTACTTAAATACCTACATGCAACACTGTATTTCCATTCAATTTAAAGAGAAACTGTTTTCATTCATTGTTCATTCATTCATTCATGTAACAAATGATGAGAACTCACTATTGTCCAAGAATGTATTTACTCAGATAAATACGTATATTTATTTTTTATTTAATTGTAAGGAAAATAATTATGCATAATGTTTAAATCTTTGAAATATTTCTTGTAGGCATCTATTAATGAATTTTTATTTCATTTTTACATTCCGTTGTTGTCTTACTGTATAAGCTTTCAGCTTGAGGAACAGAGAATATAACATATTCAGATACATCTACACAATTTCCTCTTGTCTCTTTTTTCTCTCTCTCTCATATGCATGCACACATTCATGCACATGGAAACAGTAAAAATCTTCCACCATAAAAATAGTTTAGCTATGCTTATGTCATGTGGGCCTGTCCTGAGACTTTCAGTGCCATTTTTTTCTTAAAGGCCTAAATGAAGGACTTTACTATTTTAAGTCAGCTCCATGGGCCATGTTCCCTGCTAATAATTTTGTTGTTTATTTCATTGTGGTGAATGCCAGTCCTTGATTTCCAGTGTTCTGTGTTGAGTATACAGGTATGAAATGTAAAAGATGGGCAATAACAGATTCAGCCATCATTTGCTAGATTGACTCCCAGCACAATTAATATTTATTAAATGCCCACAAGGAGGCATGAAATCATGTTAGGTCTTATATCTCATACCAAACTCTCATTTGGACGCTCTTTGATATATAATTCAGGTTGACATGTCAATGAAATATTTTAAAAAGTAATTATATTCATGACTTTTTAGAGAAATTTCCAGCTGGGAAGGAGACAAGATCCCTGGTTTATGAGACAGAGAAAGAGAGTGAGTGAGAGAATAAAAGAAACTTTTTTATGTTATTACTTAATTAAGTTTTATGTTATTAGTCATTTATTGAGCACCTACTATGTGTAGGAAATTCAGTGACGTGGGTTCTAATTCAGCTGGTCTGTGGAGCAAGCAATTAATTGCACAGCACAAAGAATTATTCAATTGAGTCTGAGATTATACAGGCAGTGGGAATTTTGGTGTCAATCTTGTGAATCAAATTCCTAAATTTCCAATTCATAATCTTTTCATTCCTTTCACATCCAGCAGCATCAGATTAACACAGATAATTATAATTAAATTCTACTGCCATTTTGATGACTCCTCCATCTGCTTTGCCAGCTTAATTTTCTCTGGCCTTGCAGTGAAGCCTTCAACAGGAACATTGGAAGCAGGAGCAAATTTGAGGAAAGAGACTATTAGTTCTATTTACAACTTATTAAATTTGAGGTATGTATCAAGGGAAATTCAGGTGGAGGTCAAGTGAAATGGGAACACAGATGTAGCAGCCAATATTAAATTAACAGTAATGACATCAACAGGAAAAGCAGAGTAAGGATCTCCATAATGCCAGTTCCCCCATAAAAGCAATGAGAACACTGACAAAAACTGTCAGAATCAACATTTTCAGAAGTCTGGAAATTAACCAAAATGTTGCAACAATCTGAGGAGCATTTATTAAAGAAAAATAACTAAATCTCATTAAGAGCAGTAAGCTCTGGAACATTTCAACTTTCCCTATTCCCATCCCAATAGCCTAGTAGACATTGAAGGGACAGAATGTTTTTGGAGTCTCCTAAATACACCATTCTAGAGAACTGTCATTAGTTGAGTATCTAGCCGTTATCTGTAAACCCTCATTCGCAAGACTTGCCTTTATTTGACCTGATCCAGACTTCACTCAGTGCTGACAGTATAGAAAAATTCCTGGAGGTGTTTGAAAAACAATCATCAGCAATTGTTCAACAGGCAGCTGCCTGAAGTAGTGATAGCAATTGGAGCACACAAGAGCCAGGCCAAAAACAACAACAACAACAACAAAGGAAATTGTTAGAGAATGAGATGTTCACAGAGGACTTTGTAAAGCTCCACTACATCCCAGGAATCCAAGAAGGTCATGCACATACATAGGGCGTGGGCATTCCCAAGGCTATGTTTATATACGGAAAGAGCCTGAGAAGGCTCTAAGCACTCACATTTAGCTGACATTGAGGTTTTGCATAAGCAGGAAGTAAAGGCTATGATAGGGTTGTAAATTTCCTGAGTGTTGCTGGCATGGGCCAAAACACATACAGGGCCTTTCTGCAAAGACTGGGAGAATTACTGGTTTCAGATATTAAGGAATCTCAGTCAATAATTAACTGACCACTAAGCTAACCAGAACAGAAACTTTTATGGCCAAAACAAAGAATACAACTTTACAGAATCACTTCATAAAAGTCACTAAGGAAACATATAATAACAGCTACAAGTAGCAGCAACAAGAAACCCTAGGGGGAGAGCACAATCTTACTTTGAGAGTTGCCACAATTTATTACTTAAACTGTCCAGTTTTCAACAAAAAATATGTGACATAAGAAGAACTATGAAAATATAGCCCATATGCAAGAAAAGAAGCAGTGAATAGAAGCTATACTTGAGGAAACCAGACATTAGACTTGTTAGACAAAATTTTAAATAAACTATTTTAAACATGTTCAAAGAACCAAAGGAAACCACTTCTAAAGAACTAGAGGAAATATGAGAATGATGTCTGACCAAACGGAGAATATCAAAAGAGATAGAAATAGCTCTGTGGTCCAGTTCTATAAGGTCTAAGAAGTCCAACAGTCTTCCTTTACTTTATGACATTTTCTTTGTTTTCTTTAGTCTCATATAGCAGTATTTCTGCTGAATGGTCCGATCTCTATTCATGGCTTCTGTTGAGATGGCTGATTACGTCCATGCTTTACAACCACACTTTAGATTTAAAGATATAAAAAAGTTGAAAGTAAATAGATGGAAAAAAAAATACTGCAACAGTAACTAGATGAGAGAAATAGCTATACTAATAGACAAAATAGAGTTAAGAAACAATTTGTTACTAAAGACAGAAAGGACATTATATAAGGATAAAAGGCTTAATTCATCAAGAAGACAAAAAATTCTAAGCAGGTATGCATGTAGGAACAGAGTCCTAAAATGTATGAAGGAAAACTTCACAGCATTGAAGAGAGAATAGATAATATAAAATTAAATTTGGAGACTTCAATACCCACTTTCAAAAACAGAACAGGTATCAGAAAATCCACAAGGAAACAGAAGACTTGAGCAACACTATAAATCAGCCAGACCTAAAAGACATCTCTAGTACACTTCATCCAACAGCAGCAGAATACACATTCTCTCTCAGGTGCACATGAAACATTATCCAGGATAGACCATACATTAGGCCATAAAACAAATCTTAGTAAATTTAGTGAATGAAATTTATACAAAGTATGTGTTTCAAGCATAGTGAATGAAATTAGAAAGCAACAGGAAATTTGGGAAATTAACAACTATATGGAGACCACAAGACATCCTCTTAATAACAAATGGGTCAAAGAAGAAATCCCAGGGAAATTCAAAATACTTTGAGATGATGAAAACAAAAATACACACACCGAAACATACGAAATGCAGTGAAAACAGTGCTTACAGGAAAATTTACAGCTGTAAATATTTATATTAAAAATGAAAAAGATAGCAACTCTGTTGCCTAAATGTCCACCTAAGACACTGGAAAGGAAAAGCAACTTAAACCCAGAACAATGAAAGGAAGGAAATAAAGATTAGAGCAAAACTTAATGAAATACATAATAGAAAACCAATGAATAAAATCAATCAAATCAAAATTGGTTCTTTGAAACAATTAACCAAATTAACAAACCATTAGCTATACGACCAAAGATAAAAGAGAGGAGACTCAAATCCTTAAAATCAGGAAGGAAAGGGGGAATTTACATGGCCAAAATAAAAAGAACTATATGGGAATACTATAAACAATAGTATGTCAATAAATCACATAATGAAACGGACAAATTCTGAGAAAGAAACAAACTAAAATTGACTCAAAAAGAAATATAAAATTTGAATATATCTATATCAATAAATGGAGCTATTAATAAAAATAAACTTCCCACATAGAAAAGCCCTTTCCTAGATGGCTTTACTGGTGAATTGCACCAATATTTAAAGAAAAATTAACACCAAACTTCACAAACTTCTGAAGCAATAGAAGAGGAGGGAATATTTTCCAACTTATTCTATATTGCCAGTATTATCCAGATACCAAACCAGGCAGTCATGACAAGAAAACTACAGATTAACATCCTTTATGCTTATAGATGCAAAAGTCTCAACAAAATCCTAGCAAATGGAATCCAACAACATATAAGGGATATACACCATGGCCAAGTGGTTTATTCTATAAATGGAAGGTTAATTCGACATACAAAAAGAAATCAATGTGATACACTGTATTAATAGAATAAAGGATTTTTTAAAACCTACATGATTGTCTCAATAGATACAGAAAACGCATTTGACAAAATTAAACACAACTTCAAGATAAAATCACTGAGCAAACTAGAAATAGAAGGGAGTTTACTCAACCTGATAAAGCGCACCTAGGAAAAACACACAGCTAATACATACTTAAAGGCAAAAAATGGAAAGTTTCCCCCCTAAGATCAAGAACAAGACAAGGATGTCTGATCTTGCCACTTATATTTAATATTGTGCTGGAGACTTTAGACAGGCCAATTAGACAGAAAAAAAAAAAAAAAGCAATCCAGATTGAAAAAAAAAAGAAGTAAAACTATATGTATTTACATACGACATGATCTTGTACACAGAAGATCCTAAGAAATTCACAACAAAACCTATTAGAACTAATAAATGAATTCAGCTATGTTGCAGAATACAAGATCAATATCCAAAAAGCAGTTATAGCAAAGTCTAAAAAAGTCAACTATATTTCTATGCACTAGCAATGAACAACTGGGAAATAAAATTAAGACAATTCCATTTATAAGAGCATCAAAAAGAACAAAATACTTAGAAATAGCTTTAACCATAGAAGTACAAGACTTCACACTGAAAAGTACAAAGCATTATTAAAGGAAATTAAAGATGTAAATAAATGGAAAGACACTCCATGTTCCTTGATTAGAAAACATAATATTGTTAAAATGGCACTACTCCCCAAACTGATCCACAGATTCAATGCAATCCCTAACAAAATTCCACTTGGATATTTTACAGAGATCAAGAAGTTAATCCTAATGTTATCATGGAATTACAAGGGATCCAGAATAGCCAAAACAATTTTGAAAAAGCTGAAGTTTGAGAACTCACACATTTCTATTTCAAAATCAATCAGAAAGCTACTAGTAATCAAGACAGCATGGTACTAGCATAAGAATAGAGATAGAGATCAATGAAATAGAATTAAAAGTCAATAAATAAACTCTTACATTTATGATCAATTGATTTTCAACAAAGGTTCCAGAATAGTTTAATGAGGAAAGAATAGTCTTTTCAACAAATAGTGCTGGTACAATTGGATATCTAGATGCAAAAAAAAGAAAAAAAAAAATGAAATTGGGTCCTTCACAGCATAGACAAAAATTAATTCAAAATGGATAAAAGACCTAGCTGTAAGCTACAGCTTTAATAATCTTAGAAGAAAATATAGGGGTAAAACTGTATTAGCCAGGGTTCTCTAGAGGGACAGAACTAATAGGAGATATATATATATACATATATCTCCTATATCTATATCTCCTATATATCATATATATATATATCTCTCCTATGGGGAATTTATCAGGAAGAATTGGCTCACACTACCACAAGTCCAAGTCCCACGATAGGCACGATAGGCCTTCTACAAGCTGGGGAAGAAAGAAGTCAGCAGTTGCTCAGTTTGACTCCAAAAAACCTCAAAAGCAGGGAAGCCAATAGTGCAGCCTTCAGTCTGTGGCCAAAGGCCTGAGAGCCCCCGGCAAACCATGGTGTAAGTCCAAGAGTCCAAAAGCTGAAGAACCTGGGGTCTGATGTTCAAGGGCAGGAGAAATGGAAGGAAGCATCCAGCACGGGAAAAGATGAAAGACAGAAGACTCAGCAAGCCAGCTTAGCCCACCTTCTTCCACTTGCTTTGTTTTTTTTTTTTTTTTTTTTTTTTTTGAGGCGGAGTCTCGCTCTGTCGCCCGGACTGGAGTGCAGTGGCCAGATCTCAGCTCACTGCAAGCTCCGCCTCCCGGGTTCCCGCCATTCTCCTGCCTCAGCCTCCCGAGTAGCTGGGACTACAGCGCCCGCCACCTCGCCCGGCTAGTTTTTGTATTTTTAGTAGAGACGGGGTTTCACCGTGTTAGCCAGGATGGTCTCGATCTCCTGACCTCGTGATCCGCCCGTCTCGGCCTCCCAAAGTGCTGGGATTACAGGCTTGAGCCACCGCGCCCGGCCCCACTTGCTTTGTTCTACCAGTGCTGGCAGCCTATTGGATGGTGCCCACCCACACTGAGGGTGGGTCTTCCTTTCCCGGTCTGCTGACTCAAATGTCAATCTCCTCTGGCAACACCCTCACAGACACACCCAGAAACAATACTTTACCAACTATCTAGGCACCCTACAATCCAATCAAGTTGACACCTAATATTAACCATCACAAGTCTACCCCTTGTCAACTTGAACTCATATGCATCTCCTGAAATCATACTTAATCTCCAAATAAAGACAATAATAAGGTCTTAATTACACCTAACATAGTACAGCTACCCTTCATACAACTGGAAGCACATTAATATTAACCTAAATGCTATTACATGAAGTTAACATTTAAATGCTAATATGAAGTCAATAAATCTTACGTCACATGATAAAGGAAAAAGAAAGGAGATAAAACAAGGAATTTTCTTAGTATAGATATATACATACTCATGACAATTACAGTCTTTGTTTTTGCAATTGGTCTCATGGTCGTAGCTGGTGTTGATAACTACCTTCTTCTACTACCCATTCTGTATTTCCTTGCTTTCAGCAAGCACCTCAGTTGGTCATGGTTTTTTACCTGGTGGAGTGACCCAAACCTTCATTCCTGAAGGGTCTGTAACATTTGTAGTCCTGCCTGGATTGGGTTGTTGTAGTTTCCCATTGATCTTAATCACAGGGTATGGTAATACTAAGAGACACCCAATGGATCTCCTGTATTCCACACATACCTTCCTTACCTCCATTGTGTAGTAGTCGTCTGATTTCATCTTGATAGTCCAGGTCAATCACCCCAACCAGTACTGTAACTCCCTTCTTAGCCTGTTGACTTAGAGGCAGGAGGAGCCCAAAGTGGCCAGGTAGCAATCTTAACTTCCAGTTTAATGGAATCACTGTTGTGTCTCTTGGTGGCCTCCCTCTGAAACTAAGACCTCTTGCCAGCAGAACATAATGTCGCAGGAACAGGAAGCAAAAATTTTCCTAGTGGGTCACTAGGGTTGATGGTGAGTGGTGCCACTTCCCCTTCTACCCCTTGATTCCTGACCCATGAATCCTGGATAGGGGAGAAACACTACCATATATTGGATGCTGATTCAGAGCATACACAGCCTTCTAAAGAATGACCTCAATTTGCCAGTGGAATCTTAGATATGACATCAAAAGCATAAACACGGAAAGAAAAAATAGATAACTTAGACTTCATCAAAATTAAAAACATTTATACACAACGGATACTACCAAGAAAGTAAAAAGACAACCCATAGAAGAAGAGAGATATATTTGCAAATCACATAAATCTAGTACTGGAGTAGTATCCAGAATACACAGAGCTCTGACAACAAAAGGAAAGAAAGAAGAAAGAAAGAAAGAACGAAAGAAAGAAGAAGAAAGAAAGAAAAGGAGGAAGGAAGGAAGGAAGGAAGGAGGAAGGAAGGAAGGAAGGAAGGAGGCCAATTTTAAATGGGCAAAAATTAGAATAGATATTTTCAAAGAAGATATACAAATAGCCAATAAGCACATGAAAAGATTATCAACATCATTAGTCATTAAGGAAATGCAAACCACAATCACAAAATTATACCACTTCACACCCATTAGGGTGGCTATAATTAAAAAATAAAAACAATAACAAGTGTTGGTAAGGATGTGGAGAAACCAGAATCTTCATGCACTGCTGGTAGGAATGCAAAATGATGCAGTTGCTTTGGAAAATGGTTTGGCAGTTCCTTAAAAACTTAAACATTGAGCTAAAATATAACCTAGCACTGAACTCCTAGGTATATATACAAAAGAATTGAAAACATATGTCTACACAGAAACTTGTAGACAAAATTTCATGGTAGCAATATTTATGATAGTGAAAAGGTGGAAACAAATCAAATTTCCATCAACTAATGAAAGGACAAAATATGATATAACTATACAATGAAATATTGTTTGGACATAAAAAGAATGAAATTCTGATGCATGACACAACATGGATCTCTCTTGAGAGCATCATGCTAAGTGAAGGAAGCCAGACACAAAAGGCCACATATTGTATGATTCCATTTATATGAAATGTCTCAAATAAGCAAATCCATAGAGACAAAAGATTAGTGGTTGCCAGAGGCTGCAGGGAGGGAGGAATAGGAAGTGGCTGCTAATGGGTACAGGGTGGGTTCTTTGAGGGGTCAGGAGGGAGGTGATAAAAATATTCTGAAAGTACACTGTGATGGTGATTGCACAACTCTGTGAATATAACAAAATCTATTGAATTGCATTTTTTAAATGCTGAATTTTATCGTATGTAAATTACAGCTCAATTGAAAGTGAAAAAAATGATTAGCACATGTAAAAAAGAAAAGAGAAGAGCAAGGAAAACACATTCTTCATTGAGATAATTGGAGGGATGGAAGGCACAAAACAGAGAAAGAGAAGGGGAAATCTGAGCCATAGAAGGAAACTGAGAGAAGTTGTTGTCATGGGAAGCCAGTCGAAGGGAGAGTTTTAATAAGAGAGGGTGGTCATCGGAATAAAATTTTAGAATGGGAGAGGAGGAGGTAAACTGACAAGGTCATTTGATTGGACAATTTTGAAGTCCTTAGGAAACGTCAAGAGAATAATTTCAGTGAAGTGTTGACGGTGGTAGGAGTGAGTGTGAGCATGAAGATATGTAAGTCGTGTGGTTACTTCACTCTTTCAAATACTTAATGAAGAAAAGGAATAAAATAAAATTAGACTCCAAAGGTGTAACAATGTCATGGAAACGTTTTTAAGCATAAAACAGAATTCCGTATGTGGGGGAACATAAATGGGAAGTAATTGAATGAGTTATCAGAGGAGGGAGGAAAGAATCGGATTGAGCTTTCAACTCCCTGAGCTCAATAGCGAGGCCATGTCCTTTTCAAATGGAAGAGAGATGGGTTGAGGTTAGTGCTAATAGAAGACTACCATGAGGGTTCTTTTTTCCCCAATATTTGCCACAGTGTGGTTCACAGACCCTCCTGAATCAGAACTCATGGAATGCATATTAGAAATGCAGATTCCTGAGTTGCACTAAGATATACTAAATTAGAATTGTTAACATTGGGAATCTGCACTTCAGTTGGAAAATTTGGCAGGCATTCAACTGAAGAGTCAATAGAAGATTTGTCAAGAAACCTCAGCTGAGGTCAAGAAGGTGTAGTACGTCACCTGGAGGGCATGTTGAACACAGATTACTGGGTCCCAGCCCACAATTTCTAAATCAGTAGATCTTGGGTGGGGTTCAATAATGTATACTTTTAATAAGTTCTTAGGTGATGTGGATGCTGCTGGTCCAGGACCCATGTTTGGAGAACCACTGCTGTATTTAATCTAATTATCCTGGTGCTGAATAGCTCATGATGGGAAGAGCAGAGAAAACTCACAGCAGGTGTGTTTGGGACTGAGGACTTACCAGGTGGATGCAATGGAAGGACCAGAGGAGCCCTGGAGAGAGAAGACATTGTCGAACAAGGTTTTAGACTCCTAGACAAGCTGGTAAAGAGAAAAGGGGCTAAGGACCTGTGAAGATAGGGTAGGGCTAGTGGGATGGAAGATAATGTAACAAGGAAAGTGAAGGATCAGAAATGAAAGAGCAGCATGGCCAGAAAGAAAAAGTTTGTAGTTGGGGTTCCTGGAGGTGGATCATAAGTAATAACCTGGTTCTATGTGAGACCATACTAATAGGTCAAGGAAGTAGCAAGGAGACAGTGTCTGAAAGAAAAATTCAAGACTGTGAAGCCAGGCTGTATAATTGTCATGAAAATGCCAGGATTATAACAAGGAAGCGGATGGATAATTCACTCACTTCTACCACTGTCAACGCTTCACTGTAATTATAAAAAGTCCGAGAAAATATACTAATGACTTTGAGACACTAAATGGTCTCCCCAAGTTCCTTCTAGGTAGAAACTGGCAGAACTGAAATAGGAAGCCAATTCCTTCTGACTCCAAAACCCATGTTTTAGCTATTACACACTGATGTTTACTTAAAGCATGCTAATGTGTTAATTTTGAAGGAAGTTGCATAGAATTTGTATCGGTTTTGAAGGTGCTTTGTGATTAGATAACATCTATGCAGTAAATGAATGTGATACCATAGTCTCTTCTTCCTAAAATGAAGTTGCACAATGAAGTCATCTTATTCAGGTAGATTAAAGAAAACTGCTCTAGTAAACAATGCTGGAAATGGTTTTCCCTCTTCCTCCAGCTTCTTTTTACGCATAAATGCTTTTGAGTGTACTTTTTCTGTATATAGGAAAAAATCAGCAGAGATAACGGTAGCATAAAATGGATCCAGAGGAAACATAAATGGTCAATAAACATATGAAAAGAAATTCAATCTCACCAGTAATCAGGGAATGTAAATTAAAACTACAATGAGAGACAGTCTTTTACTCATCAGACTGATCATAATTAAAAAGTGTGACAATCACCAGTATAGAGAAGGAGGATGACTAAACAGATAATCTCATACCATGCTTTTGGGTATATAAATTGAAACAGCCACTTGGGAGAGGAATGTAACAGTATCTAGTAAAATGAGAAAGGTGTCAATCCTACAAACTAACATTTCGCCTTCTGGGTGTACACCCCAGAGAAACATTTGACTATGTATACAAGAAGACACATAAAGGATGTTTATTACAGCATTGTCAGGAATAGCAAAAAAAAATAAAAATAAAAAATTAAGAATAATCCAAACATCCATCATTAAAGGAACAGATAAAATACGAAATTTTCATGAAATGGATTGCTATCCAGCTAAAAGAAATAGATCAGAGCTGTATGAATCAGTAAGAATAGCTCTAAAACACTTAATGTTAAATTTAAAAAACAAATTGCAGAATGAAATGTATAGAACAATTCTATATATATAAGTTTTTCAAAACTCAGAAATATTACATCTTGTTTCTAAATTTCTACTGCTATATGTAAAAGTATTAAAAGGATGAATATCAAACTCATCATAGTGGTTGTCTCTGAGGAACAGGGAGAGAGCAATGGTCTGGAAATACAGTCAAAGGGGAGTTTTTATATCTTATATATTAAAAAGAAAGAACCTGGCAAAGACTTCACAATGGAAACACCAAAAGCAATTGCAATAAAAACTAAAATTGAGAAATAGGACCTAATTAAACTAAAGACCTTATGCACAGCAAAAGAAACTATCAAAAGAGTAAACATGCAGAATGGGAGAAAATTTTTGCAAACTATGCATCTGACAAAAGTCTATAAGGAACTTAAATTTACGAGAGAAAAACAAACAGCTCCATTAAAAAGTGGGCAGAGGGGCCGGGCGCGGTGGCTCAAGCCTGTAATCCTAGCACTTTGGGAGGCCGAGATGGGCGGATCACGAGGTCAGGAGATCGAGACCATCCTGGCTAACACGGTGAAACCCCGTCTCTACTAAAAACTACAAAAAACTAGCCGGGCGAGGTGGTGGGCGCCTGTAGTCCCAGCTACTCGGGAGGCTGAGGCAGGAGAATGGCGTGAACCTGGGAGGCGGAGCTTGCAGTGAGCTGAGATCTGGCCACAGCACTCCAACCTGGGTGACAGCGCGAAACTCCGTCTCAAAAAAAAAAAAAAAAAAGTGGGCAGAGGACATGAACAGACACTTTTTAAAAGAAGAAATACATGTAGCCAACAAGCATATATAAAAAAAAAGCTCAGTATCAATGATCATTAGAGAAACGCAAATCAAAATCACAATAAGATATGATCTCACACCCATTGGCATGTCTACTCTTAAAAGGTCAGAAAACAACAGATGGCAGTGAGGCTATGGAAAAAAGGAAACACTTATACACTGTTGGAGAGAGTGTAAATTAGTTCAACCATTGTGGAAAGCAGTCTGGAGATTTCTCAAAGAACTTAAAACGGAACTACCATTAGACTCAGCAATCCCATTAATGGGTATATGCCCAAAGGACTATAAATCACTCCATCATAAAGACACAGGCATGTGTATGTTCATTATGGCACTACTCACAATAACCAAACACATGGAATCAACCTAAATGCCCATCTATGGTAGACTGGATAAAGAAAATGTGGTAGGCCGGGCGCGGTGGCTCAAGCCTGTAATCCCAGCACTTTGGGAGGCCGAGACAGGCGGATCACGAGGTCAGGAGATCGAGACCATCCTGGCTAACATGGTGAAACCCCGTCTCTACTAAAAATACAAAAAACTAGCCGGGCGACATGGCGGGCGCCTGTAGTCCCAGCTGCTTGGGAGGCTGAGGCAGGAGAATGGCGTAAACCCAGGAGGCGGAGCTTGCAGTGAGCTGAGACCCGGCCACTGCACTCCAGCCTAGGCGGCAGAGCGAGACTCCGTCTCAAAAAAAAAAAAAAAAAAAAGAAAATGTGGTACATACACACCATGGAATACTATGCAGCCATAGAAAAAAATGAGATAATGTCCTTTGCAGGAGCATGGAAGGAGCTGGAGGCCTTTATCCTAAGTGGACTAACACAGGAACAGAAAACCAAATACTGTATATTCTCACTTACAAGTGGGAGCCAAACATTGAGTATATAAGGACACAAAGAAGGGAGCAACAGACATGGGGCCAACTTGAGGGTGGAGGGTGGAGGATGGAGGGTGGCAGGAGGGTGAGGATCAAAAAACTACCTATTGAGTACTATGCTTATTAGCTGGGTGATGAAATAATCAATACACCAAACCTCCACAACATGCAGTTTACCTATATAACAAACTTACGCATGTATCCCTGAACCCAAAATAAAAGTTAAAAAACCTTTAAACCTGAAAAAAGAATACATCTATATAACTTCTGCTCTTTTTTAAAAAAGGCATACACACAAAGGCTACAAGGAAATATAAAAATTATTAAGAGTTTTTAAATCTGGGACATGAATATATGGGTGTTTCCTTATGTCACCATTTGAAAAAGTATAACTTTCTAAAAGAAAATCAAGTTCCCTAGCATTATCCCAGAGTTATAATTGTTCTGTCTCAGGAAAAGAGAAAAATAAGGCTTTATTAGTATTAGTCAAATGGCCAGACTATACACTGTGCACTAGTGTTTTGTGATTGGTCTGGACCACCCCATACTGGCGCATATATTCTTAAGCTAGCTATGTGTACACCTTCTTCTGTGGAAATCCCAGCGAAATTTGTGGAGAGAGATTCCATTACAAACTTGGATGTTCAAAAAAATTATCATTAAAGAGTGGAATGTGAAGGAACTAGGGACTTCAATAAAGACCAGAACAAAGAAATTCTCCCTGGAGAGAAGAAAAGCACAGAAGATAATAGAATATTAGGTTACTTCTACTTCACACAATCCTCCTCCCAGCTGGGCAGCTCCTTCTAACACACTCTGTTCTTGTCACCATTCTTGGAATAACTCTTGGGTCTCAGTCTGACGCTCTGTCTGTGACTATAAACAACTCTTCCTCTACAGTTAGCACAGCCACAGAATAATGACACTGCATTAAAGACATGAATCATGGCATAAATACTTTTTATTATGATAAAATAAATCACTGGTGTCTGTTCCTACAGGAATAGAATGTGCATTGGGCTTTTTCTTTTTTATTATCTACTGAAACTGAGAATATCATTTGTGAATAATATGTGCTTAAAAAATGTCTCGATGCCTACAATGAAAGAGATAATATGTGGATCTTTGGGCCAAGCATGGGTGATTTCTTTCCTACAAAAGAAAAGAAACATTTTCAACATTATAAAGAGGCACAGTAGCAAGATAGAAAAAGAACAATGGAAGGGGAGGGGAAAATGAAGCTAAAGGCATAATAGTCTTTGTAACTGTATCATGCTATGTCGCAATTAAAGAAGCCATGGGGACATGCACCACCGGCATCTCTTTGGTTTTTGGTGGCTTAAACAATTCTACACTCAATAGAAGAATATTGAGGCCTTGTGTCAATTAGGACAATCTAGGGAACACCACACTAATAAACAATCCTCAAGTCCTTGTAGCCTAAAGGTTGATTTCTCGCTTTTGTAACAATTCTAGAAGGTTGGCTTGGGGCTATACCCTGCATTGCAATTATCCTCACTTTAAGCCTCAGGCTGAAGGAGCAACCACTATTGGAGAATGTTCCAGTTACCATGGCAGAAGGAAAAAAGAGCTTCAAATGGGCTCCTAAAGTTTCTGCCAAAGGTGATTTACATCATTTCTGCTAACAATTCATTGTTAAGGCAAGTCATATGACTAATCCTGACAATACAATGGGGAGGTATTCTGTTACTACATCTCCCAGTTTTCTATACCAGGCTTCAGTGTATTCATTCCTGGCAAGATGGTCAGGTACCAGGAGAGCATCTTCCTGTAGGGAGAGGCAGATTGAAGAGAAGACAAGTGATTTCGATAGTGAAAATGTCCCTCCTTGGTGATATGGAAGAATCACAGCCTAATCCATCCATTTACACAAATATTGTCTAAGATGGCATAACTTTGGAGGAAAATGTCTGAGAAATGTTGGTGCAAATGGAGAAACCTAAAGAGCTCCATCTACCCAAGATAGACCAGAGTCCCCACAACCCACTCTTCACCCTTTCTACCACCAAAGGAGACAGAATTATAGCTTATTTAGGTAGAAAAAGACTTTTGGGTCTGAAACCCTCTTTTAAAATATGAAGAAATTGAATAACAGAAGTGAAGTAAATAATATAATCACACAGCAGAGGGAGCACATGAACACATTCCCTCACCTACTACTTCTCACCATCTCAGATAATTTTTGTGTTTAAAATCATAATCTTCTTTCTCTCCCATTTAGGAAGACAATATATCCTACTTCTTTCTAAAGGCTTCACAGTCTCAGTTACCACCTCTCCCAACTGCCTAAGGAAGAACTCCTTCACCAGTTCCTCTTTTCTCCAACATCTTCAATCTTCTTTTTACACTTTATTTCCCCTTTATTTCACTCTCGAATCTTGACAATGACTGATTCATACCTGGTCCACTTCTAATTTGCAGGAAGTTGATTTGATGATAGTTTTTAAAGAGAGGGTCCAGGAGTTCCACCACCTAGTTTTCCAGTACTGTCTTCACACCTATCCCTCCCAAGTCCTACCTTCCATCCTGAGGACTTCTATAATATTTCTCAAATAAATTTCCTTTTTTGCTTAAGTCAGAGCTGGTTTCTGCTGCTTGCAGCCAAGAACCCTATCTAACAACCCTCTTCAGTATCCACAACATGTGGATAAAGCCCAAATCAAAATTCCCAAGCACAATATTCAAAGCCCTTCAACTACCAATGCATCATGTTACTAATTGCACTGATATTTTATCTGTTTTAGCTTGTGTTACCTAGAAAACAGAGCCTGAGGTACATGCTAACACTTTTAGGGGTATGAAATTCTAGGTAATCACTTGTAAGGAAAAGAAGGAGTAAGGCAGGAAAGGAGGGAGAGCAAATGTAAGAGCATGCATTAACAAGCTGGCCAAAGCTTTGTAAAAATACAGTCAATTGCTCACTCATGTTGGATATGTTTAGAGAGATTATGAATCTACTATCTCTAAACAGTGTGATGGGGTGCCAGACTGGGAATTCATCAACCAGTTTTCTCTTATCTTCTAACCCAACTTGTTAAAGTTCACACTCTAATTTCATAGGGAATTAACAGCCTCCCCGTTCTGAGTTGTATCACATAGCCCCTTCAGCCACAGCTGGGGAAGGTAGATCCTATGCATGACTATGTGAAGGCATATTTAAGTCTAAAAGTGGTGGAAGAAGCCAGAGATTCCCGGTGGTAAGGGTCTCCCATGATGTCCATCAACACAGAGTGACTGGGGTGGAATAGGTGGCCCTGGAGATACATGACGCTGAAAGGATCTACATAAGGGTTGTGTGTTATACCATGTAGGGGCTAAGTCCAGGAAGGAAACTTAACACAGATGCTACAGGTTCCAGACCTCCGGTTAGGCCTCTTATGCTTATTCTCACATGGGGCAGTCATTTGACATTGACCACAGTTGATGTGTGCAGGTGGCCCATTGCTTTTAAACTAAGACTTTTATCATCCATCGTCATGATTTCCCAATATTTTGATCAAACAAAAATGCCTAATAAACAAACACTTTTGGAAGTTTTTATATGCACTCTTTGCCCCACAAAAAAGTTCAACATTACAGCAACCCTGACTGAAAAATAAATCAAATAACTCCTTCAAATCATTAGTGAGGATAAATATAATCACTCAAGGGTAATAGTTTTTAATCAGAAAATGAAGAAGTTCCTGGGAACAATATAAAATATAAGTTTTAATTATTTATTTTTTTCATTGAATTCGAATTTTTTTGTAATCTAGTATTTCTCAAGAACAATATCAATGTGCTGTCTAAATTAAGAATGTTAGGGCTCAGGGAACCAAGGTAAAGTCAATGCTGTGCATTTTATCCACATTATTCCGAGGCAGCCATTTAAATTGAAATTGATCAACATGGTAGTTTCTCAATACTTATTTTCAAACTTTTTATTCAAATGATTACATTATTTGCACCACTGGGTTCTTGGGTTCCCATGAGATTATAGAATTCCCGTGGTATCTTGCCTACCCTTTCTCCCAAACTGAAGCCCAACTAGAGGAAATGACACGGTCACATAGTTAGTGGTATTAACAACCCAAAATTTATGTCCCCTCCTGGTCCTGTTCACCGAGCAGTCCAAGAACTCAAAACAAAGGGCCTGAAGCAGTCTGGGGTGCAGGAGATGGGGGATCAGCGTGCCAGATGGCTTGATTACCTTACTCATGGGAATATTATCGTAAAAGTAAAGCAGAAGGTTTGGAGGTGAACAGTGTCTGAACACCATTCTGTCCACTTCAGCCAGCAGGGTTTCCATGAACATCCTGCTGTCTTCCTCCTTCTCTTCACCACAAGAAAGAAACTCTGGGGCAGAAGAGTGGAACAGGAAACCAGCTGAAGCTGTCACTCTGGGACAACCCTACCACACCCCTCTTTCAAGGATAACTGGAATTGAGCTTGGAGCAGGTTATGTCCAAGTGTCCCAGGCTCTCAGCCCTTGGCATTATCAGCTCTTGGGGATAAACGTGTAATAACTAATAAGGAGTATGTCAAACTACCTGGGATAGGGCTTTTGGCTGAGACAGGCTTTTACATTTGTCACAATGTCAACACTTTATGCATGAACTTTATCAAGAGATCACTTCTTATAGAACACGGTGCTGATGTACCTTCTGACTTTCAACCATGTCAGTTTAATGTCATAAATATAGTGTGAGGTAAAGAGAAGAATTAGTACATGAAGGCTGGGAAAAGAAATTGCCATTTCTCTTCATTACCTCACAGGCTTTTCTGATTCTAAGTCTCATCTCTCCCCTCACTCCAAAACTATCAAAAGCAATCTCTAAGTAAGAAATGCCAAAGGCCAGTTCAGTTTGAGATAAGGATAATAACGATAACAACAATCATAACAGGCATTCAGAAATGGTATGTGTCAAGCATTTTACATTTATTATTGTTATTATTATTTAGAGGCAGGGCCTCACCCTGTCACCTGGGCTAGATAGAGTACAGTGGGTGAGCATAGCTCATTGCAACTTGGCTCACATGGCAAAACTCCAACCATAGTTAAATTCAGTTTTTCACCTTTACTTCTGGCTTTACTTCTATATCTGAATGTGGCTGGAGCAAAACATATATCCATACTGACTGGTCTTTAAATTTATGATTATTGGCCTCAGAAGGGTTCTTAATGCTATCTGGTTACTAAATTATATTTCCCCTAGTTTCTTCTCTCTACTGTCCTCTCATAGGACAATTTCATACATTTTCCAGTATTTCCAGCCTTCCAACACTTTCTTCCTCTTGGTCTCAGATGACTTTGATACTTGTTTCATTGATTACATAGAAGAAATCAATAAAGAACTTCAATAAGCTCTCACCAACACATTTATCTGTGTACTAGCATTTGTATCATATGCTCAATATTTTCTACTGTTACTAAGAATGGACTGTCTATGATTCTAGCTAAGACCGAAGCTTCAACTTGTAACTGGGTCCCATATTCTCTCACTTGCTCAAAGACCTTATTCCAGTTATTCTCCTCTATCTGTGCTGTATCATCACTAACATCTCTAACTCATTTTAGAGTAGATCTTTTTTTAACACACAAACATGCTGATACCATTCACATTTCTTTTCTTTTCTTTTTCTTTTTAAAAAACCCCTCTCTTGGCCCTATTTACCCCTCTATTATCCAATTTTTAACTATTATTAATTCTTTTTCTCTCACTCTGTCTTTAAGTATAGTCTAATCAGATTTCCATACCCACTGCCCCACAAAAACTGTTTCAAGATCACCAGTGGTATCCACACAAATGAAGCCAATGGTCAATTTTCAGTCTTTTTCTTACTTGACCTATTGGCAACATGACAAAGATGATCACCGCCTCATCACTGAAATAATTTCTTTGCTTGGCTTTCAGGACATCATATATCCCCAGTTTTTCCTCTAACTTACTGACAATTTCTTCCCCATTTATTTTTAAATTTTTACTTTCTTTTTACTTCACTTCTAAATGATGGTAGATCTCTTCTCTTCTCTAGATGTACTCATTTCTTTAATGATCGTAGTCACTCCGCTCTCCTGATTTTAACTACTTTACATATGTTCTTGATTCTTAAAGTTTCTATCTCTTCTGAGCTCCAAACTTTCAAATGCAAATTCTTACTTTATATCTCCACTTGGACATCTAAGAGATAGTTCAAACATAATATACCCAAATCCAAACACTTGAGCTGGTCTCCTGTATTAGACTATTTTTTTGTTTGTAAGTATTTACTAATCCAATCTGGCAGAGGATGATACTCTTATCCTGATGACATAGAGTTGGCTATGTGCCTTATTCTGGGCAAAAGAAATATAAACAGAAGTGATATGTGTCATTTCTAGGCATAGCTTTAAGAGTCAATACGTGGTTTTCATGTTCTCTCTTTTTCCCCCTCTCACAAGACTGACAATAATCCAGATAGTAGGTATTTTATCATTGTGGGTTCCAGAATGAAGATGACATGAATGAGTTGTGTGAGCAAGAAAGAAGTGTTTGTGGTTATAAGCCATTAGAATTTTATGGTGTGTGATGCTGCTACATGACCTAGTCTATCCTAGCTGATAGTGAAATTGGTGCCAGAAGTTGGTTCTGCTATAATAGAAAAACACATAGCATTGGTTTCAGGGACAGTTAGTGAGAAGAAAAAAAAAATGTTACCAGAGTATGGAAGGTATGGTGATCTACAGTATGCAGTGTGGAAAAGTTTGCCTGCAATAAGTTGAAAGATAAATAATGTTCTTAATAAGTTTGTTGCTTTGTGGCTTAAAATGTTGCAAAACAGAATGTTAGTATTATGTCTGCTACTATTGACTGTATTTGACACTGTACCTGAAGAAAGAGATGAGCTCTGCCAATTTGAAACAGGAGTGAGAGGAAATAGAATTCAAAACTCCAGGGACTTGCAGGATTGGAAGATGCAAGTGGTTTTTACCACCAACTATCAAATATAAAACTGAGAAATTCTTTGAATCACAAGGCCTTTAAAACTAAACCTTGAGGCAAGGACCAAATAAAATAGGTGGCTGTCAAGCCCAGAGTTTACCACTATGCAATATACCCATGTAAGACAATGGAACTTGTACCGCCTAAATCTATAAAAATCTAAAAAAATGGCTGTCATGTCCTTTGTAAAACCACTGAGCCTTTATAATTGTTAGCTACTACAGCATGACCTAACCTATCCTGACATATAGACCCTGAAAGCCTATTCATATACTCTTCCTCATCTCAGTTAACGGCAATTCAATAATTCCTATTACTCAGGCCAAACAACTTAGAGTCATCCTTGAATTTTCTGTTTCATTTGTAATCTCAGCAAAATAGACAAATCCTACTGTTTCTACCTTAAAAAACATATCTGGAATCTCCTGCTTTTCACTATCTCAACTACTACACCTTGATCAAAACAGGCATTGGGGTACGTAAAATAATGCCCCCCATTCCCATTATATCCACACCCTAATGCCTGGAACCTATGAATATTTTACCTTACATGGCAGAAGGGATTTTGCAGATGTGATTAAGGGTACTGACCTTGAGATGGGGCAATTGACTATATAAACTGGGTTGACTAAGTCTAATCACATGAATCCTGAAAAACAGAGAATCTTTCCCAGTTTGGTCAGAAAAAGATGTGACAAAAGAAGAAAGGTTGGAGACATGGCATCGTGAGAAACATTCAACACCCTATTGCTGGTTCTGAGATGTAGGGTACTATGTGCAAGGACTGGAGAGAGCCCTTTACAAGCTGAGAATAGTCCTGAGTTCTCTCATGACTCCTGTTCTTTTTTGAAGAAGGGCCAGTAGAGTGAGTCAGATCTTTTATGTCTTTTTTGTAGAGTGGCCATCAGACATTGGTCTGAACCACCCAGGTGCAATGAGTTTCCTTTGGCATGGTCATTCTACTACGTATGTTTTCGACAGTGTGTAGGCTGTTTTAAGAAGCCACTTGAGTGGGCCAATTTCTAAATATATTATACAAATATAGAGTACGTTGCTTCTATGCTATCTTGCCCTTGGCCTACTTATAAGAAAGAAGCTATAAGAAATTATGTTATTAAATATGTTATTGTATTTACTATATAAATGTTAAAGACATCATTCATTATATTTCTTTTTTGAGGACACTGTGGATATTTTTTCTCTCTAATCTCAAAAGCATAAGTAACAAGCTTCTAAGCAACTTTTTTTTTTTTACTTTTAAGTTCAGTGGTACATGTGCAGTATGTGCAGGTTGTTAAATAGGTAAATATGTGTCATGGGGGTTTGTTGTACAGATTATTTCTTCACCCATGTATTATGCCAGGAACTCTATCTAAATACCCTCCTCCTTATCCACAACCTGTGGATAAAGCCCAAATCCAAATTCCTAAGCACAATATTCAAAGTCCTTCAACTACCAACTCATCACGTTACTAATTGCACCAATATTTTATCATTTTAGCTTGGGTTGCCTAGAAAACAGAGCCTGAGGTACATGCTAACACTTATAGGGGTGTGAAATTCCAGGAACTCACTTGTAAGGAAAAGGAGAAGTGAGACAGGAAAGGAGGGAGAGTAAATGTAAGAAAATGCATTACCAAGCTGGGTAGTGTAATGTCTCCAGCTTTGCTCATTTTGCTTAGGATTGCCTTGAAATTCGGGGGCTCTTTCTTGGTTCCATATCAATTGTAAAATAACTTTTTTTTCTAGTTCTATGAAGAATCTCATTAGTAGTGTAATAGGAATATCATTGAATTGATAAATTATTTTGGGTAGTATGGCCATTTTATGATATTGATTCTTGCCATCCATGAGCATGGGAAGTTTGTGCCATCTCTGATTTATTCGAACAGTTTAGTTTTCCTTGGCGAGATCTTTTACCTCCCTAGCTAGCTGTACTCCTAGGTATTTTATTCTTTTTGTGGCAATTTTAAATGGGAGTTTGTTCCTGATTTGGCTCTTGGCTTGACCGTTGTTGGTGTATAGGAATACTAGTGATTAGTGATTTTTACACATTGATTTTGTATCCTGAGACTTTGCCAAAGTTGTTTATCAGCTTAAGAAGGTTTTGGACTGAGATGATGGGGTTTTCTAGATATAGGATCATGTCATCTACAAATAGAGAGAGTTTCACTTCCTCTCTTCCTATTTGGATGCCCTTTGTTTCTCTTGCCTAATTTCCCTAGTCAGGATTTCCAATACTAAGTTGAACAGGAGTGGTGAGAGAGGCCATCCTTCTCTTGTGCTGGTTTTCAAAGAGAATGCTTCCAGCTTTTCCTCATTCAATATGATTTTGGCTGTGGGTTTGTCACAGATGGCTCTTATTATTTTGAGGTATGTTCCTTCAACACCTAGTTTGTTGAGAGTTTTTAACTTGAGGAGATAATGAATTTTGTTGAAAGCCTTTCCTGCATCTACTGAGGTAATCGTGTGGTTTTTGTCTTTAGTTCTGTTTATGTGATGAATCACATTTATTGATTTGTATATGTTGAACCAACCTGGAATCTAAGAGAAAAGTCTACTTGATGGTGGTGGATATGTTTTTTGATATGCTGCTGGATTCAGTTTGCTATTATTGCTGAGGATTTTTGCATCAATGTTCATCAAGGATATTGACCTGAATTTTTCTCTTTTTACGTTGTGTCTCTGCCAGGTTTTGGTATCAGGATGATGCTGGCCTCATAGGATGACTTGGAGAGGAGTCCCTCCTTCTTAGCTTTTGGAATAGTTTCAGTAGAAATGATGCCAGCTCTTCTTTGTACATCTGGTAGAATTCAGCTGTGAATCCATCTATCTGGCCCTGGACTTTTTTTTTTTTTTTTTTTTTTTGGTCGATAGGCTATTTATTACCGATTCAATGTTGGAGCTCATTATTGGTCTGTTCAGGGATTCAGTTTCTTCCTGTTTCAATCTTGGGAGGGGGTAAATGTCCAGGAATTGATCTATTTCTTCTAGATTTTCTAGTTTGTTCGCATAGAGGTGTTCATAGTAATTTCTGATATTTATTTTTATTTCTATGGGGTCAGGGGTAATACCCCATATGCCATTTAAAATTTATGTTCATTTGGATCTTCTCTCTTTTCCTCTTTATTAGCCTAGCTAGCAGTCTATCTACTTTGTAATATTATTTTAAAAAACAAAAAAGCTCCTGGATGTGTTGATCTTTTGAATGTTTTTTGGGGTCTCAATCTCTTTCAGCTCAGCTGCAATTTTGGTTATTTGTTGTCTTCTGCTACCTTTGGCATTGGTTTGCTCTTGGTTCTCTAGTTCTTTTAGTTGTGATGTTAAGTTGTTAATTTGAGATCTTTCTAACTTTTGGATGTGGTGTTAATGCTATAAATTTCCCTCTTAACACTGCCTTAGCTGTGTCCCAGAGATTCTGGTATATTATAATCTTTGCTCTCATTAGTTTCAAAGAAATTCTTGATTTCTGCCTTAATTTTATTATTTACCCTAAAGTCATTCAGGACGAGGTTGTTCAATTTCCATGTAATTGTATGGTTTTGAACAATTTTCTTAGTTTTGATTTCTATTTTTATTGCATTGTGGTCCGAGAGAGTGGTAGACCTTGACAAATCACTCCTAGGAGCTTCCACAGTCTCTGCTCATAGCCATACTTACAAGCATACTCTGTAGATTGTTTCTTAGTTATCATCAATAACTGCATATCTGTATCTCCAGTGAGAAAAAACAAAAGGTTTTACTACAAAGATACTCCTCGAGAAAAGCAACCCGAAGACACAAAATCATCAGATTCACCAAGGTTGAAATGAAGGAAAAAATGTTAAGGGCAGCCAGAGAGAAAGGTCAGGTTACCCACAAAGGGAAGCCCATCAGACTAACAGCAGATCTCTCTGCAGAAACCCTACAAGCCAGAAGAGAATGGGGGCCAATATTCAACATTCTTAAAGAAAAGAATTTTCAAACCGGAATTTAATATCCAGCCAAACTAAGTTTCATAAGCAAAGGAGAAAGAAAATCCTTTACAGACAAACAAAGCCTGAGGGATTTTGTCACCACCAGTCCTGCCTTACAAGAGCTCCTGAAGGAAGCACTAAATATGGAAAGGAAAAACTGGTGCCAACCATTGCAAAACCAAACCAAAACGTAAAGACCATCGACACTATGAAGAAACTGCATCAATTAATGGGCAAAGTAACCAACTAGCATCACAATGACAGGATATAATTCACACATAACGATATTAAATTAAATGTAAATGGGCTAAATGCCCCAATTAAAAGGCACAGACTGGCAAATTGGATAAAGAGTCAAGACCCATCGGTGTGGTGTATTCAGGAGACCCATCTCACATGCAAAGACACACATAGGCTCAAAATAAAGGGATGGAGGAATATTTACCAAGAAAATGGAAAGCATAAAAAGGTAGGGATTGCAATCCTAGTCTCTGATAAAGCAGGTTTTAAACCAACAAAGATAAAAAAAAAGACAAAGAAGGGCATTACATAATGGTAAAGGGATCAATGCAACAAGAAGAGCTAACTATCCTAAATATATATGCACCCAATACAGGAGCACCTAGATTCATAAAGCAAGTTCTTAGAGACCTACAAAGAGACTTAGACTCCCACACAATAATAGTGGGAGATTTTAACACCCCACTGTCAATATTAGACAGATCAATGAGACAGAAAATTAACAAGGATATTCAGAACTTGAACTCAGCTCTGGACCAAGCAGACCTAATAGACATCTACAGAACTCTCCGCCCCAAATCAACAGAATATACATTCTTCTCAGCAAAACATAGCACTTATTTTTAAATTAACCACATAATTGGAAGTAAAGCACTCCTTGGCAAATGCAAAAGAATGGAAATCATAACAGTCTCTCAGACCACAGTGCAATCAAATTAGAACTCAGGATTAAGAAACTCACTGAAAAACGTACAACTACATGGAAACTGAACAACCTGCTCCTGAATGACTACTGGGTAAATAATGAAATTAAGGCAGAAATAAATAAGTTCTTTTAAACCAATGAGAACAAAGACATAATGTACTAGAAACTCTGGGGCACAGCTAAAGCAGTGTTTAGAGGGAAATTTATAGCACTAAATGCCCACAGGAGAAAGCAGTAAAGATCTAAAATCGGCACCCTAACATCACAACTAAAAGAACTAAAGACGCAAGAGCGAACAAATTCAAAGCTAGCAGAAGACAAGAAGTAGCTAAGATCAGAGCAGAACTGAAGGAGATAGATATGAAAAACCCTTCAAAAAAATCAATGAATCCAGGAGCTGATTTTTTGAAAAGATTAACAAAATAGATAGACCACTAGCCAGACTAATGAAGAAAAGAGAGAAGAATCAAATAGACACAATAAAACTGATAAAGGGGAAATCACCACCGATCCCATAGAAGTACAAACTACCAAGAGATAACACTGTAAACAGCTCTATGCAAATAAAACAGGAAATCTAGAAGAAATAGATAAATTCCTGGAAACATACACCCTACCAAGACTAAATCAGGACGAAGTAAAATCCCTGAATAGAACAAAAACAAATTCTGAAATTGAGGCAGTAATTAATAGTCTATCAACCAAAAAACCCCCAAGACCAGATGGATTCACAGCCGAATGCTACCAGAGGTACAAAGAGGAGTTGGTACCATTCCTTCTGAAACTACGCCAAACAATAGAAAAAGAGGAACTCCTCCCTAACTCATTTTATAAGGCCAACATCATCCTGATACCAAAACCTGGCAGAGACACAACAAAAAAAAGAACATTTCAGGCCAATATCCCTGATGAAAATCGATGTGAAAATCCTCAATAAAATACTGGTAAACTAAATCCAGCAGCACATCAAAAAGCTTATCCACCACGGTCAAGTCAGCTTCATCCCTGGGATACAAGGCTGGTGCAACATATGCAAATCAATAAATGTAATCCATCACATAAACAGAACCAATGACAAAAACTACATGATTATCTCAATAGATGCAGAAAAGGCCTTTGATAAAATTCAACACCTCTTCATGCTAAAAATACTTAATGAACTAGGTATTGATGGAACATATCTCAAAATAATAAGAGTCATTTATGACAAACCCACAGCCAATATCATACTGAATGAACAAAAGCTGGAAGCATGCCCTTTGAAAACTGGCAAAAGACAAGGATGCCCTCTCTCACTACTCTATTCAACATAGTATTGGAAGTTCTGGCCAGGGCAATCAGGCAAGAGAAAGAAATAAAGGGTATTCAAATAGGAAAAGAGGAAGTCAAATTATCTCTGTTTGCAGATGACATGATTGTATATTTAGAAAACCCCATCATCTCAGCCCAAATTCTCCTTAAACTGATAAGCAACTTCAGCAAAGTCTCAAGACACAAAATCAATGTGCAAAAATCACAGGCATTCCTATACACAAATAATAGACAGAGAGCCAAATCATGAACAAACTCCCATTCACAACTGCTACAAAGAGAATGAAATACCTAGGAATACAACTTACAAGGGATGTGAAGGACCTCTTCAAGGAGAACTACAAACCACTGCTCAAGGAAATAAGAGAGGACATAAACAAATAGAAAAACATTACATGCTCATGGATAGGAAGAATCAATATCGTCAAAATGGCCATACTGCCCCAAGTAATTTATAGATTCAATGCTATTCTCATCAAGCTACCATTGACTTTCTTCACAGAATTAGAAAAAAACTACTTTAAATTTCATATGGAACCAAAAAAGAGCCCGTAGAGCCAAGACAATCCTAAACAAAAAGAACAAAGCTGGAGGCATCATGCTACTTGACTTCAAACTATACTAAAAGTAACCAAATAGCATGATACTGGTACCAAAACAGATATATAGAACAATGGAACAGAACAGATACCTCGGAAATAACACCACACATCTGCAATCATCTGATCTTTGACAAACCTGACAAAAACAAGAAACGGGGAAAGGATTCCCTTTTTAATAAATGGTATTGGGAAAACTGGCTAGCCACATGCAGAAAACTGAAACTGGACCCCTTCCTTACACCTTATACAAAAATCAACTCAAGATGGATTAAAGATTTAAATGTAAGACCTAAAACCATAAAAACCCTAGAAGAAAACATAGGCAATACCGTACAGAACATAGGCATGGGCAAAGACTTCATGACTAAAACACCAAAAGCAATGGCAACAAAAGCAAAATTGACTAATGGGATCTAATTAAACTAAAGAGCTTCTCCACAGCAAAAGAAACTATCATCAGAGTGAACAGGCAACCTACAGAATGGGAAAAAATTTTGCAATCTATCCATCTGACAAAGGGCTAATATCCAGAATCTGCAAGGGACTTCAACAAATTTACAAGAAAAAAACAAACAACCCCATCAAAAAGTGGGAGAAGGATACGAACAGACGCTTTTCAAAAGAATCATTTATGCAGCCAACAAACATATGAAAAAAAAGCTCATCATCACTGGTCATTAGAGAAATGCAAATCAAAGCCACAATGAGATACCATCACACACCAGTTAGAATGGCGATCATTAAAAAGTCAGGAAACCACTTTGGGAGGTCGAGGCAGGTGGATCACGAGGTCAGGAGTTCAAGAGAACCAGTCTGGCCAAGATGGTGAAACCCCGTCTCTACTAACAATACAAAAATTAGCCAGGCATGGTGGCGGGTGCCTGTAATCCCAGCTACTTGGGAGGCTGAGGCAGAGAATTGCTTGAACCCAGGAGGCGGAGGTTGCAGTGAGCCGAGATCACACCACTGCACTCCAGCCTGGGTGACAGAGTGAGACCCTGTTCAAAAAAAAAAAAAAGCAGGAAACAACAGATGCTGGATGCTGGAGAGGATGTGGAGAAATAGGAACGCTTTTACACTGTTGGTGGGACTGTAAATTAGTTCAACCATTGTGGAAGACAGTGTGACGATTCCTCAAGGATCTAGAACCAGAAATACCATTTGACCCAGCAATCCCATTACTGGGTATATACCCAAAGGATTATAAATCATTCTACTACAAAGACACATGCACACGTATACTTATTGCAGTAAAATTCACAATAGTAAAGTCTTGGAACCAACCCAAATGCCCATCAGTGTTAGACTGGATAAAGAAAATGTGGCACATATACCCCATGGAATACTATGCAGCCATCAAAAAGAATGAGTTAATGTCCTTTTCAGGGACATGGATGAAGCTGGAAACCATCATTCTCAGCAAATTAATGCAGGAACAAAAAACCGAACACCACATGTTCTCACTCATAAGTGGGAGTTTAACAATGAGAACACATGGGCACAGGGAGGGGAATATCACACACCAGGGCCTGTCAGGGGATGGGGGAGAGGGGGAGGGACAGCTTTAGGAGAAATAGCTAATGTAGATGACGGGTTGATGGGTGTAGCAAATCACCATGGCACATGCATACTTATGTAACAAACCTATACATTCTGCACGTGTATCCCAGAATTTAAGTGTAATTTTAAAAAAAGGTCTTAAAAGATTTTTTTTTAAAAAGGTGCTAATGGATTATTTTTGAACTCTGACCTCAGGTGATCCGTACGTCTCAGCCTCTCAAAGTGCTGGGATTACAGGTGTGAGCCACTGCACCCAGCCTCAAATGGATTATTTTCAAACCCCATTTGTTTCAAGCAACATCTGTTACTCTCAAAAGTTTGAATAAAGAGAAAAATCAGATTATGGCTATGTAAGACCACTGAAGTAGAATGTTTAAGAACATAGCCAGATCATAGTTCGAATCCTGTTTTTATTGCTTACTAGTTATGAGGCCTTAGGCAAGATATTTAATCTCTGTTAGTCTCAGTTTCATCATATGTACTATGTGGTTGGTAATACTTAACTCACAGAGTTATTGAAAGAGTCAGTCAGAGAACACATATAAAGCATCTAGAGTAGTCCCTAGCACATAGTAAGTATTCAGTACATGGTATTTATTATTGTCAGCACAGGCATGGTTTCCATCCATGACCACCTCAAGCTCTGCTTTACCTTACATGACAATCATGTGCTCTAGTTTGAGCTATCTATCATCTGACACAAGCATCTACCTCCTCTTACCACCATTATGCTCACTCTTCCCCTACCTCTAAACTAAAGCTGCAGGTTGTTTCTTTTAGAAGTACAGAGTCAGACCTAGGCCTGAAATTGTACTGAGTCATGGAGGAAGCATGATTGGAACCACCCATAGAGAAACAGATGAGAGGCTTGGGGGGTAGTATTACTGGCCCAAGTTGCATTTCTATATTTCCTCCTCTTTCTTTTGTCCTCTCTGTTCTACATACTTCTGCAAGAGGCCAGGAAACCCCTTAATTACACACAGAGAGATCTTTATTAGAATTATGGATATGGATCACAGAGTCAGGGAATGTTAGAGACAAAAAGACACTTCTCCCCACCCCCTCACACATACATATTCTTTTTTTTTTTTTTTTTTTTTTTTGAGACAGAGTCTTGCTCTGTCGCCCGGGCTGGAGTGCAGTGGCCGGATCTCAGCTCACTGCAAGCTCCGCCTCCCGGGTTTCACGCCATTCTCCTGCCTCAGCCTCCTGAGTAGCTGGGACTACAGGCGCCCGCCACCTCGCCCGGCTAGTTTTTTGTATTTTTAGTAGAGACGGGGTTTCGCCGTGTTAGCCAGGATGGTCTCGATCTCCTGACCTCGTGATCCGCCCGTCTCGGCCTCCCAAAGTGCTGGGATTACAGGCTTGAGCCACCGCGCCCGGCCACATATTCTTAAATCAACCAGGACAACCCCTTTTTCCCATACGTGAATCAACTTTACAGTAAGTCTTGAAGAAATCAGGATTTAAACCCAAATATCAATCATCCAACCAGGGGTGCTTCTCAGACATTCAAGCATAGCAGACAGAGATCCCACTTATTTTTACACTTACCAGAGCTGTATTAACAGATTGTACCTTTCACTAGTTTTTTTTCTATTACCTTGGCACAGTAAAGAAACAGGAGTCAAGGCATAGAAATAAAAGGAAGTGGCAGATATTTTGTAGAAGAAAACATTGGTAACTCACTTTTCAAGACCAAAAGCTACTATGGTATTCCCTCTGAATTAAGCTCCAGCTGTTGTGCCAGACACACTTCAACTTCAAAAATGAGATGCTTGAATTCAATCAGTTTATTTTTTCTGACTGCATATAATTTTCTCCTTCTCATTAAAACATTCTCTTTAGTATCTGAAGGTAAAGCAGACTGGGCAGGAGAAGGTGAATGATTCAGTATGATGTGCCACAATTGCTAAGACCTCATTTCAAAAACGTCTCCCCTATTGTTGGAGGTAGTGGTGTGTTAGTAGAGTATGAAGAACAAGATTTACACACACACACATATGCACACACACACACATACACACACACACACACAAGTTAAGTCAACACAGCAAGGTCTCTATAATATTTTTGAAGGAGGCAAACTCTTTACAGTTTTCAGCAGTTAAAGTTCCAGCAGACCCTGGAGAGAGTCTAAATGCAGAGCTGAATTGACAGGAGAATTGACAACAGAATTTGAGGGGCTGACTCCTGAACCTCAGTCGATGCATTAAAATGGTTATAATCCCAATTCTGGTAAAATAAATATTTCCCAGTCATCATCAGAGAGTACAGCAGGGGCCTTCCATCAGTGGAAAAAGTTATTTTCTTAACTTCCACATGCTCCAAGAGAGCAATATTTTTGTCAAAGAGGCAGTCTTTTCAGCATCTAGGCATAGCAATTTTGTGACTCTGCTTTGTAGCCCTGTTTTGTAAATATATTTGGTAGGATAATAAATTAGTATATCACAAGCCAGTGTTTTAAAGATTGACTTCAACTTATTAAAATAACTCACTAATCATGGGCTGTGACCATTCTGTTTACAAATAACACAAAGTAATTCACTTCAACCCAATTCACTTTTCAGGACATAAAGGCCTGGTAAACCATGCTAAAGGGTGTTGAATTTATCCCATTAGTGATGGAGAGCCATCAAAGGTCTTTGAAAAATAGTCTCCAGATAACTTTGGAAGCTTTGTAAACATGGGATTAGAATGTTATGCAAAAGTCTAGGCAAGAGAGGATGACAAGGCAGTATACAATTTTTAAAAAATAAGAAAAAAGGAGAGATTCAAGAGTTTTGAGGTAGAATTAATAGAACTTGATAACTGAATAAATGAGGGACTATTCAATTTATGGCTTTATCAAATGGAATGATAATATATGAGGCCATTTAATGCAATAGACACTAATTAGCATACAAAACCATTTTTCTTTTAAGTAAGAAAAATCCAGGGCAAGAGTCAAAGATCATTGGGCTGGAGGAAACCTTGAGTATTTCTCTCTCAGATAGAACTACGGTTAAAAAAAAAAAAAAGATTAAATTTGTTGCCCAGAGTTCTAATAGAAGGAAACTTCACAGATTCGAAAATATTTCATGATAGGAAAAATCAGGTTAACTGAGGAACTGAAAAGACATTCATCATGTGGCCTGCTATAGTTTGTATATTTGTCCCTTTCCAAATCTCATTGAACTGCAATCCCTAGTATATTGGAGATGAGCCTTGAGGGAGGTTAGTAGATCATGGGGGTGGATTTCTCATGAATAGTTTAGTGCCATCTTCTTGGTGCTGTTCTTGCAATAGTGAGTGAGTTCTCATGAGATCTGGCTGTTTAAACATGTGGGGCACATTCCACTCCCACCACCTTGCTCCATTCTCATCACGTGATGTGCTGCCGGCTCCCCCTTTGCCTTCCTCCATGATTGTAAGCTTCCTGAGACCTCCCCAGAAGCAGATACCAGCACTATGCTTCCTGTACAGCCTACAGAATCATGAGACAATTAAACCTCCTTGCTTATAAGTTACCTAGTCTCAGGAGTGTCTTTATAGCAATGCAATAACAGCCTAACACAGAAAGTTGGTACTGGGGAATGGGGCACTGCTATAAAGATACCTAAAAATATGGAAGCAACTTTGGAACTGGGTAGCAAGCAGAGGTTGGAAAAGTTTGAAGGACTCAGAAGAAGACAGGAAGATGAGGGAATGTTTGAAACTTCTTATAGATAAGAATGGTTGTGACCAAAATGCTTATAGTGACATGGACAGTGAAGTCCAGGCTGATGATGAAGTCTCAGATGAAAATGAGGAACTTATTAGAAACTGGGGCAAAGGTCACACATGCTATCCCTTAGCAAAGAGCTTGGCTGCATTCTGTTCATGATCTAGGGATTTGTGGAAGTTTGAATTTGAGAGTGATGATTTAGGGTATCTGGTGGAAGAAATTTCTAAGCAGCAAAGCGTTCAATATGGTGCCCGGCTGCTTTTAACAGACTATGCTCAATGCAGGAGCAAAGAAATGATCTAAACTTGGAATTTATATTTAAACAGGAATCAGAACATAAAAGTTTGGAAAATTGCAGCCTGGCCATGTGGCAGAGAAAGAAAAGGCTTTTTCAGGAGAGGAATTCAATCAGGCTGTCAAGAACCACTTGCTAGAATATTGGCATAAATAAAATGGAGCCAAGTGCTAACAACTGAGACACTGGGAAAAAGGTCTCAAAGGCATTCCAGATATCTAAGAGACAGACCCTCCCATCACAAGCCCTGAGGCCTAGGAGGATTGAATGGTTTCGTGGGCCAGGCCCAGGGACCTGCTGCCCTATGCAGCCTCAGGACACTGCTCTCCACATCCTGACCACTCTGTCTCCAACATTGGCTCAAAGAGCCCCATGTACTGCTTGGGCCACCACTTTGGAGAGTGCAAGCCACTGTAAGCCTTGGCAGCTTCCATGTAGTGTTAAGCCTGTGGGTGTACAGAGTGCAAGAGTAAATGAGGCTTGTCACCCTCTACCTAGATTTTAGAGGAATTATAAAAAAAGCCTGGGTGCCCAGGCAGAAGGCTGCTGCAGGGGCAGAGCCTTCACAGAGAACCTCTACTAGAACAGTGCCAAGAAGAAATGTGAGGTTGGAGGCCCCACACAGAGTCTCTATTGGGACACTGCCTAGTGGAGCTGTGGGAAGGGGACCAACATCCTTCAGACCCCAGAATGGTAGATCCACCGGCATCTTGCACCCTGTGCCTGGAAAAGCTGCAGGCACTCAATAAGCTGTGAGAGCAGCCTCAGGGACTGCACCCTGCAAAGCCACAGGAATAGAGCTGCCCAAAGCCTTGGGAGCCTATCACTTGCATCAGTGTGCCCTGGATGTGGGACATGTAGTTAAAAGAGATTATTTTGGAGCTCTAAGATTTGATGACTGCTCTACTGGGTTTCAAACTTGCATGGGGCCTATAGCCCCTTTTTTAGACAATTTATCCCTTTAGGAATGAGAATGTTTACCCAATACCTATACCCCCATTGTATCTTGGAAGTAAATAATTTATTTTTTATTTTACAGGCTTGTAGGTGAATGGGACTTGCCTTGTCTCAGATGATACTTTGGAGTTTTGAGTTAATGCTGGAATGATTTAAGACTTTGGGGGACTATTGAGAAGGCATGATTGTATTTTGAAATGTAAGAAGGACATGAGATTTGGAAGAGACCATGGGCAGAATAATAAACTTCGTATATTTGTCCCCACCCAAATCTCATGTTGAATTGCAATCCCAGTAGTAGAGGTGGGGCCTGGGAGATTTCTCATGAAGAGTTTAGTGTCATCCCTTTGGTGCTGTCCTTGAGACAGTGAGTGAGTTCCTCATGAGATCTGGCTGCTTAAATGTATGTGGCACATCCTTCTTCTCTCTTGCTCCATTCTTGCCATGTTATATACCTGCTCCCCCTTTGTGTTCTGCCATGATTGTAAGCTTCTTAAAGTCCCACCAGAAGCAGGTGCTGCTATGCTTCCAGTACAGCCTGCAGAACCAGGAGCCAATTAAACCTCTTTATTTATAAATTAACCAGTCTCAGGTATTTGTTTACAACAATGCAAGAATGGCCTCACACATGGCCTGAGGGCCATATTTGTTTCCAAGAAAGAGGACAAGCATTTCATGAGCCTCCTCAGGATCTCTGATCTGGCAGTTCAGTTTGGTTAAATAGACTAATGTGTTGAGCATTAGCCATGTATTAGGTGCTGGGGAATACAAAAACAAGTAAAACTAGTCTTCTTATTCTCACAGAACCTGTAACCCAAAAGCATCATGATGTCCAGTTGGCCTTTGGGGCTATCTTCAGTAAGGATACTTCTCTGACATACTGTAGGTCAATGTAGATGGCTTTCTCTGTGTTCCAAAAGCCCTTCTGCACATCTTTCACTGCATTTGCCACATTGACTCATGACTATCTGTTTATGTGTTCATCTTCTCCAAAGGACCATGAAACCCTAGGGTACAGGGATCGTGTTTTAGCAATCTTTGTATTTCCGGCACCTTGGACAGTGCTTGGTATATATTGGGAGCTCAATAAATGAACAGATCTTGTCTTTATGTGAGTCCATTTCTTTTTATTATGGAGTCTGGAGGGACGAGAACAGATCTTAGTAACCCTGCAGAAATTCGATAATCACTATCACCCCCTCAGACTTCTCTTATTGAACTTTGGGGATACTGGAAACTTTGACAATTTGTTCTGGCTTATTCTCCCAATGATTTAAAAATATTGATAGCCCTTCTCTTCAGTGTGGTGTAGAGCAAACCATTATGGGACTTGGAATCTAAAAATATTAATGAATTACAAGCTTCACTACTTACAATTTGATAATGAGAGGAACACTCAGTTTTGCCATTGGGAATAGGAGGGGAAGATAAAAATACTTTTTTCATAGGATTATTCTGTGGATCAAATTAAGCAATGCATGTTGTAAACTACAAGAGGATATTGTTACAGAGCATAGTGATTTACTTGGAATATCCACCAAGAAAAATACATAGTCGTTTTCATTAACTTTTAAAAAATATTTTTAATTTGATAAATATGTAGACTTGGAAAAACAGTTGGGGCTTACAATTCTGAAATAGGTAAAATAATATTTAATATTTCCAAATATTTTAAGAAAGACGCTACCACTGAATGACTAAAAGGGTCATAAGTTTTCAGGATTTATATTAGAGACATTTAAGTGCTTAAATTTGGTTCCCTTTTGGGTGGAGAGAGTTTTCATAGTTCAGTTGACAAAGAATTACTTTGAGTGGGAATGAGAATCTTAATCTTGTTTTGAGAACATCAATTGTCTAATTATTATGTGACTCTTTATATTCTTTTTCAATAACTGTGGCAAAGAGAATTTCATAGTCAACGCCTTCTGCAAATATGCTTTTGTGGTGAAGAGAACACATACATTTTGCTAAGGAAAATAACCAGATTTAGAGAATTAGACTGACTTGTTGACTCACTGGCTGAATTAAATAATTTCCCCTCAGACACTTGGCAGAGTAAAGAATCAAGCCATTTAATTTTATGGCTGACTCTATTTGTTTTTACCCAGTTCTTTTTCTCGTAGGTCCTGAAACACCAATTAAAAGTGTCTTGCTACCTGATGACAGTAACAAATGATAAACTTCTAAACTTTTAACTTCATAAACATAGAAGTTAGGATTCTGTCTGTTTACGGCTTGTATTCTTTTTTTCTTTATTTCTTCTAAAACAAAAATGGGATACATGTGCAGAACGTGCAGGTTTGTTACATAGGTATACGTGTGCCATGGTGGTTAGCTGCACCTACTGACCCGTCCTCTAAGTTCCCTCCCCTCACTTCCCACCCCTCAACAGTCCCATGTGTGTGTTGTTTCCCTCTCTGTGTCCATGTGTTTTCAATGTTCTTATGAGTGAGAACATGCAGTGTTTGGTTTTCTGTCACAGCTTGTATTCTAAATGAATACTTTCATTACTGTCTTCCCTAAGGTGATGATCAACCCGATTTTTAAAAACACACACCTATAGTAGACTACACTCTACTGAAGGGAAGTAATAGAAAAGACAGACAATACCATAAATGTGCTCAAATTGTTACTTTACTTGCAGTGACGTATAGAAATGTCACAACATAATCATATGTTTAGTTATAATTAATTTCTCAATAAAGTATTTACCTTCACTTAGTAAACCTTCATAGTGTACCAGTTATAGGCCAGGCAAGGCGCAAGGTGCTAGTTAGCAAAAGAAGACATTTCCCCAGCTCTTGTGGAACTTCGAGTTTAAATAAGGCAACAGAAACTAGTCAATTGACCACAATAATGAATACATCATTACAAATGGAGAAAAGTGTTGTAAAAGAAAGGATTTTGGGCCTCTTTGGTAAATTACTAAGAAATCTGTGAGGTCTGGGAGAACAGGGAGGGTGAGCTTTCTTGGGGAGGCAGCATGTGGCCTAACAGTTGAATGAAGGGTAGGAGCTCATCAGTTGAAGGAAGACTACAGTATAGACCAAAGGGACAGTATGTGCAAAGGCCCTGTTGATATAAGAAGCAGGATTTGTTCTAGAAGCTTAAAGAATCCCAGTTTTGTTGAGGCACAGAAAGTAAGATCTTGGGAAGGACACTGATGAGAGATGATACCGAAGTGCTAGATAGGGACAAATAATGCAGCATCCTATTGGCCATGTCAAAGATATTGCTCTTTAATGTCTTTAGGAAAGTCATTTATGTAAATAATCAGCATATACTTAGCATGCTTACTATTGCTAGGTGCTATTCTAGGAGCTAGGGATAGAGAAATGAATAAAAATACACATGATATCACTTGTGTCCATTCTGACTGAAAGATAGATTGGAGGAGGGTCAGCACTGATCTCTGGAGACTAGTTTGTGAGCTTTTGCAGCAGTTCACTCAAAACATACTGATGGTTTGGTCTACAACAATGGTGGTGCTGGGGAAATGAAAAGAAGTGGACAGGGTTGTGAAATGTTAAGAAGTAAAATCAACAGGACTTGGTGATAGATAAGAAACAGGCATGTAAAAGGGGAGGCATCATCTATACCTCTGTTTCTTTCTTGAGATACTCTTAATAAAGGTGACATTCACTAGAATATGGAAGTCTAAAAGAGGGATAAGTGGCATTTATTTTTCTTTTATTGGAAGACAGTGAGAAGTGACCATAAGTTTAATTTTATAAATTCTATCTTGGACATGTTGACCTTGAGGTGATATTGAAGTGGAAATATTGAGTAGATAGTTAGACATAAAACTATGAGACTCAAAGAAGAGGACTTGACTAGAGAAATTTGTATGTTATCAGATTAGTGAAGGGACTTGAAATCACCAGATTATAAATTTTATGACAGGAGGGTCTATGTCTACTTTTTCTCACAATTAGAATCTTTAGAATACTGTACATGACACAAGGTGCTTGGTAAGTATTTGTTAAATGATGACTACTCAATGGTTGAACCCAGAATCCCTTTTAATTTTCTTATGTAAACTTATGAAATTGCTGTCATCTGGGTTGCTCTAGCAATATTATGATGTGTTTTGCCTCCCCTGTGCCATAAATGGTGATCAGAGCATCGACATAATTCATTTAGGGTAGTACAAAAACTGAATGTGATGGGGCGTGAGTATGATTTCACCTTGACAAATACGGGTTTCTTCTTTTATAGAGTAGATTTCCAATCATGTATATTTTACTAGACAATAATATTGGGCACTGAAAGACATAGGAATAAAAACAATGAAGTATGAGAAGAATAAGAAAAATAGGAGGAGGAGGGAAAGGAGAAGGAAATAATAATTCAAAGGTTTCACAGAACAGAGGCCTCTAAAAACCAACCCAAGAATTTTTGTTCCTAGTTTGCTATATTTGGCATAAATCCCTCATATCTGATTCTAAGATCAGGTGGATGTGCTAAAGCCAAAAGACAGTAGTTTCTGTGTGATTCATTTTGCTTGAACGACTTAAACTAAAAGCCTGCCACGTTCCTCAGCTCCAACCCTTCATTACAGTAAATTGCTTTCTGCTCCTCACTGAACAACAAAGATGAAAAATCTGGAAGACATGGAGGCACAATTGAGGTGACTATAGTTAATGATGATATATTGTATGCTTGAAAAATAGTGAGTGAATGTTAAGTATTATCACCAAAAAAATTTAGTATGTAAGGTAATTATGGTAATTAGCTAGATTTCACCATTCCACAATGTATATATACTTCAAAACATCATGTTATACAGGATAAATACATATATGTTATCTGTCATTTAAAAATACAGATTTTTTTAAAGGACTCTAAATGTGAAGTTTTAGGAATACATTAATCAACTTATTTCATTCATGCTTCCCTTTATTTATATGCACATGTGCGATATATGATTAAAATTGTATTTATATAAGTCTAAATAAGCTATTTCAAACAGTACCAATAGAAATTCCAGGTGATAAGAAAGATTTATGCCATAGTTTAAATGGTAGCATTTTACCATTACATAAAATTATGGCATATCTTACAATCAACTGCATCATAGATTCAATGAAATACAATATGATAATCTACACAAAGCACCAAACCAGTGGCTATGACAACAAATAGACATTATGGCTCTTTACAATGCTACTGGCAAATCTGAAGATAAACCCAATTTAACAAAAATGAGATGCACCTCAGAACAGATATGCTTGCCATTAATCCAAAGTTGATTCTTATAAAATGAAATAAAATTCTTCAAGAAAATTGGAGTCAATAAGGTTTAGCATGAGAGATGTTCGTAGAATATTACACTATGATTATAATGACTATTATTGCTGATATGTTCCTAGTAACAATAGAGCCTTGGAGAGATTTTACCCAGTGTTATATAAGAATACTTGTTGACCAACAAAAAATATGCTTCTATATTTTGAAATATTTAATGATTCACATGAATTAGCTTTGAAACTAGTTTCTTTTTTCTTGCTGCTTTTAAGATCCCTTCTTTATCTTTGACCTTGGGAGTTTATGACATGCCTTGAGGTAGTCATATTTGGTTATACCTGCTTGGTGGACTATAACCTTCTTGTACTTGGATATTAATATCTTTATCTTGGTTTAGGAAGTTCTCTGTTATCTCTTTGAATAAATTTTCTATCCCTATCTCTTTCTCTGCCTCTTTTTTAAGGCCAATACATCTTAGATTTGCCCTTTTGAAACTACTTTCTAGATCCTGTAGGCATGCTTCATTGTTTTTTATTCTTTTTTTCTTTGTTATCCTCTGTATTTTCAAATAGTCTGTCTTCAGGTTCACTAATTCTTTCTTCTGCTTGATCAATTCTGTTATTAAGAGACTGATGCATTCTTGGTGTGTCAGTTTCAGTTTTCAACTCCAGAATGTCTGCTTAGTTCTTTTTAACTATTTCAATCTATACGTTAAATTTATCTAATAAAATTCTGAATTCCTTCTCTTTGTTATCTTGAATTTCTTTGAGCTTCCTCAAAACTGCTATTTTGAATTATCTGTCTGAAAAGTTACATATACGTTTCTCCAGGATTTTTTCCTGGAGATTTATTTAGCTCATTTGGTGAGGTTATATTTTCCTGGATGGTCTGGATGCTTGTTGATGTTCATCAGTGCCTGGGCATTTATTTTATGTATTCATTGTTAGGTATTTACTGTAGTCTTTGCAGTCTGGTCTTCTTTGTACCCGTCATTCTTGGGAAGGTTTCCCAGGTATTCAAAAGGACTTGAGTGTTGTGATCTAAGCTGTATCTGCATTAGGGGGTAACTCAAGCCAAGTAATACTGTGGTTCTTACAGATGCATAAAGGTATTCCCTTAGTGGTCTTGAATAAGATTCAGAAGAATTCTCCAGATTACCAGGCAGAGACTCTTGATCTCTTCCCTAATTTTTTCCCAGACAGAGTCTCTCTCCCTATGCTGTGCTGCCTGACTTGGGGGTGGAGTGACACAAGCACCCCTGTGGTCACCACCACTGGGACTGTCTGGGTCAGACCTGTAGCCAGCATAGCACTGGGTCTCACCCAGGGACCACTGTAACCACTACCTGGTTATTGTCTATGTTTGCTCAAGACCCTAGGGCTCCACAATCAAGAGGTGGCAAAGCTATCCAGGTTTGCATTCTTCTATTCAGGGTGGCAAACTCCCCCAGGCCCTAAGCAGGTCCAGAGATGCTACCTGGGAGCTAGGGACTGGAATCAAGAATCTTAGAAGTCTACCTGGTATACTATTCTACTGTGGCTTAGCTGGCCCTCAAATCACAAGGCATAGTCCTTCTAACTCTTCCCTCCCTCCCCTTTCCACAGGCAGAGGAGCCTCTCTCTGTGGTCATCACCACTACAGGCCCACAGGCAGTATTTCTAGGCTACTACTTATGTTCATTGAATGCTCAAGGGCTCCTCAGTCAGCCTGTGGTGAGTTTTGCCAGGCCTGGGACTCCACCCTTCAAGGCACTAGGCTCTCCTCTGGCCCAGGACAGCTCCAGAAATGCTGTCCAAGAGCCAAAGCCTGAAGTTGGGGACCCCCAAGAGCCTGCTTGGTGCTCTTCCCCACTATGGCCAAGCTGGTACCTAACGCGCTAAACATAGTTCCCTTTGTTTTCCCTCTGTTTTTCTCAAACAGGAGGAGTCTCTCTCCATAGCTATCACAGCCAGGAATTGCTGGGTCTCACCTGAAGCCAGCATGTCTCAGAGTCTCACCCAAGGCCCATGGCATACTACCTGGGTATCACTGCTGGTTATCCAGGGCCCAAAGGTTCTTTATCAGCAGGTGATGAATCCTGCCAGGATTTGTTTCTTCCCTTCAAGGCAGCAGGTTCCTTTATGGCCCAGAATGTGTCTAGTAATGTCATCCAGGAACTAGGGCCTGAAATGGGGACCTCACAACTCTGATCAGTACCCTATCCTGCTATGGCTGAGCTGTTATCCAAGATGCAAGACAAAAGTCCTCTTTACTCTTTCCTCTTCTTTCCTCAAGTAGAAGGAAGGAGTCTCTTTTGAAGCTGTGAGCTGTGCTGCCCGAGGGTTTGGAAAGGTGTAGCACAAGCACTCTCTCAGCTGTCTTGCTGGTGTTTCAGTAAGTCATGTATCTGTCCCCCACCCAGTCCACTGGCTCTGAGCTCAGCTCAGCCCTAGGACTTGCGGTCCTTGTGGCCTAGATTGCCTGTCAGAGCACTTCAGCGCAAAGTGGCAAGGTTTGCTAGAACTCTGGTTCCTACCACTGAGATGGGCTACTCCTCTCTGGCTAGGGCTCACCCAAATGCTTCTTGCATAATCGGGCATCAGCTGAGTTCAGCCCAGTTTTGCTTTCTTCTGTGACAGGGCGGCCCTGAATTCAGTATGAAGTCTCAATCACTGCACTCTCCCTCTCCCACCTGCACAGATTTCTCCATGCCATGCAGCTGTTGTAGCTGTTGTGGAGGAATGGCAGAGGGGTACTGTTGGTAATACGACTGTCATTCCTGTCCTCTTCAGTGCCTCTTTCAGTGATATGAAGTTAAAAACTGGTAATGTGAGTGCTTACCTGATTTTTAGTTCTTATAAATGCGCTTTTTCGTGTAGCTGGTTGTTGAATGTGGTGTCCCTGTTGGGGGGAATAATCAATGGAGCCTTCTATTCTGCCATCTTGCCCCAACCCCTCCCAGCCTCTTTTGCCTCTTTTCTTAACAAAAAAAAATGTTTACGATTTTCTTGAAAGGAGCCACATTGGTTGAGTAGAAGCTGTGCCATTAGAAACACAAATCCTGCCATGGCAGCTTTAGGAAGCTGTACAGTACTGGCTGAACACACAGTGGGTCTCATTCTGACTTCAGCCTCCAAACTATCTCAATTACCCCTGGTTGAAAATTCTCACGGAAGCCTGAATGTCTGTTCTTGGCATGGAGGCCCAAGTAACAAGGCATCACTGGTCAAGAGAGCTTCCTGGCAATGTCATATAAATGGTAGTACCAAGGTAATATCTCTAGAAAGGAAAATAAGTCAAAGACGCAGCTCTTAAAATATTTGCAAAGCAGTCACCAACACCCAAGTGCTCTCACTTGCTTCTTTTGTCTTTCTGCGGCATCATACATTGACTCTTCTCCTTAGGGAGCTGCACCTGCACAGTGCAAGCCTGTGAAACAACCCTTGCCATTAGCTGCTTCTACTGCTGCCCTCTTGGCATTTTACTGCTCTCATTGCTCATTTTTCCTTCCCTTTCACAATATCTAATTTGCCAATTATGAAGAGCACAGTGATGTGCTTGAGAAAGGAAAAACAAACCCAAGAAATCTTCCTTGAAATAGTTCCGTAATATATTCAGCTTGAACCCATATTGTTATTTCCATGAAGAGACAGTCAAAATAAGTCCCTTGAGGGTAGTTCTAGATGTTATGTGCATTTTTACAGAGGTATTCAAGCACAATTCAGGACATAGGCATGGGTAAGGACTTCATGTCTAAAACACCAAAAGCAACGGCAGCAAAAGCCAAAATTGACAAATGGGATCTAATTAAACTAAAGAGCTTCTGCACAGCAAAAGAAACTACCATCAGAGTGAACAGGCAACCTACAGAATGGGAGAACAGTTTTGCAATCTACTCATCTGACAAAGGGCTAATATCCGGAATCTACAAATAACTCAAACAAATTTACAAGAAAAAAAACAAACAACCCCATCAAAAAGTGGGCAAAGGATATGAACAGACACTTCTCAAAAGAAGACATTCATACAGCCAACAGACACATGAAAAAATGCTCATCACCACTTGCCATCAGAGAAATGCAAATCAAAACCACAATGACATACCATCTCACATCAGTTAGAATGGCAATCATTAAAAGTCAGGTAACAACAGGTGCTGGAGAGGATGTGGAGAAATAGGAACACTTTTACACTGTTAGTGGGACTGTAAACTAGTTTGATCATTGTGGAAAACAGTGTGGCAATTCCTGAAGGATCTAGAACTAGAAATACCATTTGACCCAGCCATCCCATTACTGGGGATATACACAAAGGATTATAAATCATGCTGCTATAAAGACACATGCACACGTATGTTTATTGCGGCACTATTCACAATAGCAAAGACTTGGAATCAACCCAAAGGTCCATTACTGACAGACTGGATTAAGAAAATGTGGCACATATATGTTTGGACGAATGGAGGCAAGATGGCGCACTTCCGGGTTCTTCATCACCAGCTTTTCCCACGTGCGGGAAAATGCAGCCAGCACCCAGGGAGGGTGCAGACCAACCGGGCATGCGGCAGGTGATGTCAATCCGAAGAGACCAAGGTTTACCTGGTCGCACCTGCGGAACGCCCCCCAACACACCCGTGCTCCACCTATTGCCCTCCCACTCCTAGAAAAGCCGCTCCCGGCAGACGTGCCACGCGGACTTCCCAGCCCCCAGTCAGGACTATATCAGGAACTCCACCCAAGAGCTCACCGGGCGACTCTCTTGGCCTCCTTTGCCGGAGGCCGACAGACCTCTCCCTACCCACCTTCTTCCCTGAAGCTAGGTGACCAAAAATAAAGTTGCAGTTTTGCTCCTACCCTTGCCTACCCGCTGCTTCTTTTTTTTTTTTTTTTTTTTTTTTGAGACGGAGTCTTGCTCTGTCCCCCGGGCTGGAGTGCAGTGGCCGGATCTCAGCTCACTGCAAGCTCGCCTCCCGGGTTCATGCCATTCTCCTGCCTCAGCCTCCCGAGTAGCTGGGACTACAGGCGCCGCCACCTCGCCAGGCTAGTTTTTTTTTTTTTTGTATTTTTAGTAGAGACGGGGTTTCACCGTGTTAGCCAGGATGGTCTCGATCTCCTGACCTCGTGATCCGCCCGTCTCGGCCTCCCAAAGTGCTGGGATTACAGGCTTGAGCCACCGCGCCCGGCCCTACCTGCTGCTTCTTTTGTGCCCACTCTGGTGGTCTTAGAAAAACAAATCAGTTGGTGCCGAACCCGGGAGGAGACCCCTCCTCAGGCCTCTAAGGGTTGAGGAACCTCCTCCTGCTCCCAGGCCGCAGACGGTCCAGAACCTGAGACCCGCTTCCCTCACTCTCACAGCCTCTCTGGGGTAAGTGCCCTTGTGTCCTCTTTACCTCCCTCGGCCAAAAATCCTGCGCAGGTCCGAGGCCCACTTTTGAGCCACCAAGTGGCTCGGGAGACACGTTCAGGACGGAGACGTCTGCCTGAAGGTAATCTCCACTTTGGCTCCAAGAGCCTCCAGTCTGTCTCTGCTGGTTCCAAAGGACGCTTTGAAGCCAGGCAGAGATCCACTTCTATTTCCATTGTGTCCATTGTGTAAGTAAAGAGGAAACAAATGGGAAACCCCCAGTCCAAATTTCCAAAGAGCACCCCCTTAGGGTGCCTCCTAGCCAATTTAAAAACCTTACAGCTTGAACAAGACCTTAGGAGGAAGTGGTTAATTTTCCTTTCCACTGTGGCGTGATCGACCTCAGCAATTTCTGCCAGCGGCTAGGCAAGTGGTCCGAAATTAATTACGTGCAAGGCTTTTGGGCCTTACGCTCTCGTCCCTATACTCCTCCTTCTCTCCCCGCTCTCCCCACCCCCTCCCTTCCTGCCCAGACTCCTCCTCCTTGCTCCTCATCGACTGGTAGCCCGCTCCTAGCAGCGGCTTTACAGCCCAGTCATAACCCCAGGCCAGAGAGCACACACCCCGCAGACTCCAAGGCTACAAAAGGAGCCTGCTATAAGTGCGGCAAGGCAGGACACTATGCCAACAGGTGTCCGCAAGGTCCCCGAGCCCCAACGCAGCCTTGCTATAAGTGCAAGGCATCAGGACATTGGGCCAGTGAATGTCCTAACCCTCGTCCACCAGCAACCCCCTGCCCTGCTTGCCAGCAGAGAGGACACTGGAAGTCTGATTGCCCCACCCTGATAACAGGTGCCGCGTTTCCATGTGACCCCCTTTCCCAGGATCCTGGGAGCTCCTTCCAGCTTCTACATCTGGACGACAACTGAAGGTGCCGAGACTCGGGGACCCCCATCACCCTCGCCGAGCCGCGGGTAACTCTCCTGGTAGCGGGTAAGACAACTAATTTTTTAATTGACAGCGAGGCTACCTATTCTGTTTTGCCGTCCTTCTCTGGACCTAGCCTTCCATCCAATATCTCTGCAGTAGGAGTAAGTGGAAAGCCATCCACTCCACGAAAAGCTCCATTCCTTAATTGCTGCCTGGCCAACAACTACTTTGCGCACTCGTTCCTCATTATATCCTCATGCCCTACCCCCTTACTAGGCCGAGAAATCAGTTCAACTTCCCCCACTCGCCTCAAACTTACTAATTTTCTTAACTATCTCATACTCCCCAACCTTGCCAGGACCATCCTTCTGGGTTTTGCCCATATTCCAACAAATGCTTCCATTCTTCATTCCTATACTAATACTGTGCCTTATTTTATTCTTCATCCGTACGTCCAAATACCAACCATAGGCCCTGACCTTAACGACGCCCCTTAACAGCACGATGTAGCCAGACAGACCACGGCGCCCCTTATCAGTATTATCAATAAAAGGTTGGACTGTTTGGATGAACGGAGGCAAGATGGCACACTTCCGGGTTCTTCATCACCAGCTTTTCCTGCGTGCGCGAAAATGCAGCCAGCGCCCAGGGAGGGTGCAGACCAACCGGGCATGTGGCAGATGACGTCAATCCGAAGAGACCAAGATTTACCTGGTCGCACCTGCGGAATGCCCCCCAACACGCCCGTGCCCCGCCTATTGCCCTCCCACTCCTAGAAAAGCTGCTCCCGGCAGACACGCCGCGCGGACATCCCAGCCCCAAGTCGGGACTGTATCAGGAACTCCGCCCGAGAGCTCACCGGGCGACTCTCTTGGCCTCCTTTGCCAGAGGCCGACAGACCTCTCTCTACCCACCTTCTTCCCTGAAGCTAGGTGACCAAAAATAAAGTTGCAGTTTTGCTCCTACCCTTGCCTACCCGCTGGTTCTTTTGTGCTCGCTCTGGTGGTCTTAGAAAAAACAAATCAATATACACCATGGAATACTATGCAGCCATAAAAAAGGATGAGTTCGTGTCCTTTGTAGGGACATAGATGCAGCTGGAAACCATCATTCTCAGCAAACTATCGCAAGAACAGAAAACCAAACACCGCATGTTCTCACTCGTAGGTGGGAATTGAACAATGAGATCACTTGGACACAGGAAGGGGAACGTCACACACTGGGGCCTATTGTGGGGAGGGGTTAGCCGGAAGGGATAGCATTAGGAGATATACCTAATGTAAACGACGATTTAACGGGTACAGCACACCAACATGGCACATGTATACATATGTAACAAACCTGCACGTTGTGCACATGTACCCTACAACTTAAAGTATAATAATAAAAAAAAAAATTAAGTGTCATCCAGTGTCACTGTTTGGGTCTAATTTGCATGAACTCCTTAGGAAGCCCTGGGGTAGTCAGGCAAGCCTTGGGGCTCAATAAGTAGAGAAATTCCTAGGCCCCATAGGAGGGACTTTGTATAGAGGTTTGAAGCTTATGGTTTAACCTCACACACTGCAGTCCTAGGAGTGGACAACCAATGCATGCCACCTGCTTCAAATTGTGCAACAGATAGGTAGTAAAGTGAACTGAGCTTGAGTCTCCCTTAGTGCTGTCTCTGAAGACATATATAACTAAACCCCAAAGGGGCAACTTTATGAGAAAAAGAGAGAAAAATACTATTTGAAAGGTAAGCATCTTTTCAGCAGACATGACCCATGAGGTAAATAACCAGGTGGCTCATGTTAGTGTGTGGATATCTAGTAACCAAGAGATTTGAGTGCTATAGGAACCAGATTATGATTGAGCAATGAAAACAGCACTAGCAACGTCCATGACCCCACTGACTGAGATCTGAGAGCTCAAGGTTGCTAGGATCCATGCTTTAAAAAGTGTAGTTTATCTATTGTTCCGTAGACATACATGCATATTCCATCAACAGGTCTCCTGGCTAGAATATCTAACAGCTTGTAAACTAAATCTTTCCAGCCCTCCATTGGAGAAAGTGGAGCACGCTTTCTCCAGACCATTCCAGTCCACTATGATCACTTCTTTCTCTGAGCTTCAACAATCCTCATATTGTACTTAAATACTATCTTGTATTGCCATCTGTTTTTATGTACATTTCTCATCTCTCAAAAAGTTATTCCTGAGTTCAGGAGCTCCTTGAAGTCGAAAGAGTCAGGGCTGGGTACCTCATACTATTCTCTTATTTATCCCCCTTAGTACTCAGCACAGTGCATTTGATGCTCGATAGATACAAGTTGAAGAGATGTGTAAATGAACAAGAAAAGTACTGTAAATAGTTCTACCGTCTATACCCCACATTAGCACACCCAGGGCTACCTTAAATGCTTTACTATGTATTACTGTTTCTTATTTCTTGGCATGGAGAATAGTCATATCCACTTCATCAACATGGACCAAGATGGCTAATCCCTGTGGACTGTGCTACAGATTACTTGATTCCCAGGTACCCTTTGGACAATAAAGTAGTCTTTCATTCTTCTATCCAATCCAGGTGACATTCTGAACACATATATGCAGAGCACTGCATGATATGCTACAAGATATACAAGGGTGTATGAAAATGTAATTATTACTTTTAAGAACCATGCAGTATAGACAGATAGTCACACTGGTACTTAATTTCAAATGGCCTTTTTCAGTTTCTTGTGAACAAAAATGATGATTGGTATAAATACAGAGGTTTAAGAGGAACACTGATAGGGAGGGGAACTGTTAAGGTAGGCTTGACAAAGCAGGTGTCATTGGACCCTAGACTTGGATGATGACTCAGACTTGAGGTAACACCAGGAAGGATCCTAGACCTTCAGGGTGAATTGTTCAGTCAAGACCAAACAAGATTTGAACCCTGAGTTGAATGAACTGAATCAGCTGAAAGTGTTTAAGACAAGCAGTTCAGACTTGGGTTACAACCTCCAGACAGGAACAAATTTGGTCTTGAAGGTTGCAATTAGGGGCAAATTTGGCAGGATATTTGCTCTGAAAATCAGAAGGCTACTTCCAACAGTGGAGATATGATAGATCAATTTTCACAATAGGAAAGGGAAACCAGTTAAGAGACACATATTTGCTTGGCATAGTTTATTAAGTATGCCAATAGATACAACCATATGTTAATAACTATGCCCCATATAAACTATGCTCCAAAACATGTGCTTAACTGAAATGATAAGACTTACCAGGTAGTATTATAATCACTGTGTCAGCCTCTATGGACCTCTTAGATGAATGCATTATTTGAGTCAATGCAAACATATGGCAAGCAGTTTTCCTGGGCACCAGAAAACTTTCCTGACTGAAACAGAAAAAGACAGAAGATCTAAAAAAATCCAACTCACAATACACCTCCACTCCTGTCATGGAGAAGAAATAGCTGTCCATTTGAATTGATAATCTTTTACCAGATAGTAATTCTATATCATTGCAATTCCTGTGTTGAGCCCAGCTGTGATGTATTCTAAGATCTCGGCTATAAGAAGTTTATAAATGGTGAAAGTGATTAATGGGTAGAAATAGACTGGAGTATAGACATCTAACTCTACTCTAAAGGAGGGCCGGGTCACTTATAAGTGGCCCAACTCCCTGGAGAACTTGGAGCTCATCCAAAAACACAATATTCTTCAAAATACCTTTCCCAGACTTCTAAAGTAGGATATTTTTTAATAAAAATCTTTGAATCTCACTCTATAATCAGTCTGTCCGTGGGTAGAATGCTATAATCTACATTTATAAACAAATTCCTCGGCTGATTCCTATACACACTAAAATCTGAGAACTTCACATTTAAGAGCCATTGTGGGATAGCCAGAGTATCTAGGCCAGTGGTCCTCTAACACCAACATGCGTCAGAACCTCCTGGAGGTTAAAAACAGATTGCTGGGCCCCAGCTCCAGAGATTCAGATTCAGTAAGTCTGAGTGAGAATGAGGATTTGCATGTCTTACAAGTTTCCAAGTGATAATAATACTGCTGGGCTAGGGACTACACTTTGAGAATCACTCAATAACAAAAAGACTCAAGAGTTCGCAGCAAGTGGTTCCATGTGGTCTCCTTGATTTAGAGCAAGAGAGAAAGAACTTGGATGTACAGGAAGCAAGGAGAATATCCCTTTGGTGAGAAAACATTAGTAAGAGCTAGACAAGACGGGCAGGTCCCAACCATGCAAGTTGGGTGTAGGGCAAGACTGCACAACTGAAAAAACCTTAGTGCATTAGGAAACCAAGGCAGGAGCTTTTCTAGACATGGTCTTTTTAGGTCAGAGTCAGAGAGCAGGGAAGAAATGGGGCCATGCCAGGCAGGACTGTCAGATAAGGCAGGGCACAGTGGCTCCTTCACCTAGCCAAAGGGGAAGGTTAGTAGAAGTGCAACCAAAAAAAAAAGCAGAATGAAACAATAATAAGTTACGATGGTAAGCTAGTGTACTCAAACATTGTAGATGCCAAATGGGAGGACTTGAGCAATCAGAAAGTAGGAAAGAAATGAAGCAACAAGACAATGGGCAATAGAGAAGGTGTGAAACTCAGATAGGAAGTTCAAAGATTCCAGCTACATATGATCGACAGGCATGGGTCACTGTGCATTTCCTGCTTTTGCAGGAACCATGTTTTGCAGGAACCACGCAACCATGTTTTACAACATGGTTGAGTTTAGGAACTAACACAGCAAGATCGAAAAGTGAAAGAAAACAGCTCAGGAAGCACATCCTATGCCCAGCAGGTTGAAGGAGAATTAAATGAAGCCTTATTCCCTAGGTTTGCCAAGCATTGTCTTGTCAAGTGGCAGGACTGAGACTGAACATCAAAGACCATCAATGCCCACAAAACAGAGTAGAGGCAGAGAGACAAGGAAGGAAAGGAATTGAGGAGGGGATTCATTTCTGCCCATCAGGAGTTAACCATTTTACCTATCCCAAGCTTTACAGTCGCACTTTCTTATTTCTTAGATTTATCTAATTACACAAGGAATATACAAATATGTTCTTACAAGCACTTCAAACAATAAAAATGCATCTAGGAAAAATACTAAAAGTTCTTTTTTACCTTCTCACCCCCAATCAGGTTTGAGTGTAAGTATTTAAATGCACATGTCATTGTACATGATTTTTTGTTGTTGTTTTGCTAACAAAAATAGGATCATGCTCTGGATACTGATCTGCCACTTGTGTTTTGTGGGGTTTTTTTGTTGTTGTTGTTTACTGTTTTTGCATCTTCTGACATGACTCTACATCTTGGACATGTTTCCATATTAGCACATAGACAGTCTGTCTTATTCTTCCTAATAGCTGCGTGGTATTCTATAATATGGATGTGTCTTTATTTAATGTTTTTCCTTTTTTCCTATTTATTTATTTATTTTATTTTTTGGAGACTGGGTCTCACTCTGTCACCCAAGCTGGAATGCAGGATCATAGCTCACTGCAGCCTTGAATTTCTAGGCTCAAGCAGTCCTCCTGCCTCCCGAGTAGCTAGGACTACAGCCAAATGTCACCATGCCTGGCTAATTTTTTAAAATTATTTTTCTTAGAGACAGGGTCTCACTATGTTTTCAGACTGGTCTCAGACTCCTGGGCTCAAGGCATCCTCCCCTCTGGGCCTCCCAAAGCACTGGGATTACAGGCATGAACCACTACCCTCAGCCTAACCTTTTTTTCTCTATTACTGGAAATTTAGGTTCTTTCCAGTTTTTCTCTATTACAAAGACATGCTATACTGATGATCTTTGAAAGCCTGAAGGAACATGTCTACAGAATAGATTGTAAAAACAGGAATGCAGAGTTAGAAGGTATATGCATATGCCAGATAGTTTCTACCTGTCACTGCAGACCCACTTGTACCCTTTAGCACCCCCTTTCTCGCCCAAGAAGGCTGACCCATATGGACTATAACTCTAGGCTCCCTTACCTCTGGCTTCTGTTTGGATTTTGCTAGTGGGAGGCACAGGGAAAAAGACTGGAAGAAAGGAAGAGAGTGACTCTGGGTTATTTGTTTCTCTCAATACCCTCCCTGCTATCAGAGTAGATTGGCTGTATCCTTTTGTCAAAGTCCATAGCACCTGGCAAGCTGCCCCTTCATACAGTTCCAAGTTCTGCTAACCACTCCCTACTCTCGCCCCCTCAGACCTAGGGTGGTAATGGTTTCCTGCTCTGGCCAACCATCCCTTGTTGGCTTCCCTAATCCCTTTATTGCATGCCCTCAATTACCCAGTTTGAAAGTGCCATCTGTTTCATGCCAGGACCTTGACTGATACCATGCATTTTGAATTTTGATGCATATTCCTAAATTGTCTACTAAAAGGCTGTAGCCATTTGTCCTCCTACCAACAGTGTGTGAGTGCCCAGTTAACCCACTTTGTTCAGACTGCTAGAAGGAGTACCGGATAAGCAAGAGCTTAAATGCTTTGAAATTCAATGATGTACACAATGATGGTCAACTCATCATGATGGATAAAAGGTCAGAGCTGCTTAAGATTCCCCTCTCCCTGTGCCATTAAAGAATAATTCTTGAGCCGACCAAAGACCTTCAGAAAAGTTCTCTGTGACTTTTGCTCTCAATCAAGCATCCCTTTTTTAAACCTCGGTGCACCATTTCCATGACTATTGGCAGGCTCACCTCACATGCATTGAAGCAGAACTATTACTGAGCCAAAAGGAACATTTCTCTTGGTATCAGATGCCAGTTTCATGGGTTGGCTTAATCACAAATTCCACAGGAATCTCAAGAAAGGCTCTGAATAAGCAACATAACTAGCCATGCCTGTTTTAGGGAGTATTCCTCAGAGAATCCTGGAAATAGGACAAACTGTAATGGACTCACAAACTGTTGAGTGTCAAAACTGTTTCTGAGGGCTGGGTGCAGTGACTCACGCCTGTAATCCTAGCACTTTGGAAGGCCAAGGTGGGCAGATCACCTGAGCTCAGGAGTTCGAGACCAGCCTGGGTAACATGGGGAAACCCTGTCTCTACTAAAAAATACAAAAAGTTAGCCAGGCATGGTGGTGCACGCCTGCAATCCCAGCTACTTGGGAGGCTGAAGTAGGAGAATCACTTGAACCTGGTAGGCGAAAGTTGCAGTAAGCCAAGATCCCAACACTGCACTCCAGCCTGGGTGACACAGCGAGACTCGGTCTCAAAAAAAAAAAAAAAAAAAAAAAAATCAACAAGTCTTTGTAGCTGATAATTAGACTAAAGATGTTAAAACAAAATTCAGGAGAAAACATTCTCCAAGAGTATTGGGGCTGCTGAAGGTGTTTTTCTCAGCCATCGTAGAGGAAGAAATGGCACTGAGAAAACTTCTAAGGGTCTCTGTGCATGAAGCCATTTCATCTGGCAGCTTTACAGCTGAGATTCTTCCCGTATATTCCTCATTAAGGCAGAATTCTCTCTTGTTGCTACTTAACTGGAGTCCGATGTCCAGAATCCCCTCATCTTCCACTGCCTGTTCAGCTTGCAGAATTTTGATTTTTCTTCATTATATCCTCATTGTCAGAACATGATCATCTTTTCTCTAGTCTATTACAATTGTCCAGTATCTATTCATATGCATATGTTAATATTACATAAAGATTTTTTTAAACCAGCCTTACCAGAAGAAAAGAATCTCCTTTTATAAAGATTCTTAATTGGGGCATTGCCTTATACACTGTTTCCTGAATGTAAAAAGCTATGGGAGGATGGCACTGTCTGGTCTGCGGTTTCCAGCAGAAAAATATTGTCACTTAGCTGTTGAAATAACTGCTTCAGCATTACACCTCCTTTGTGGTAGGAACAGTGATGGATCAGGCAGCAAGGTTTGTTACTTAAGGTAAAATGGCAGATTTTATCACAATAATGCAATAGTTTGCGTTTCATTTGTAAAGATGACACTATTGGCCTACCACAAGGAGAAGGAATACCTTGTGCCTTGAATTATTTTTATGTTTTGTGTTTTTTTGTTTTGTTTTTTACCAAATTAGGCCGAGGCATCCACAGCCTCCCATTCATACTTCCTTATGGTCAAAAGCCAGCATGGTGGATAACAGGGGCCACAGAGGCTAGAAGAAAAATTCCACTTGGTTTAGATCTTAAGACTAACAACTGCCACCCTATACTTCTACCCGCATACTGGTTACTAACATTTATTGAGCTCCAGCAATGTGCTTGCCACAATGCTATGAACTTTATGAGCATTGCCCCTTTAATCTTCACACAACTTCTTAAGTCAGTATTATCATTATTCACATTTTACTGAGGCACAATAGAGAGATTAGTGACTTGCCCAAGGTCACACAGCTTAGAGATGGCAGAGTTCAGATTTGAATCCAAATGTCCTGAGTCAAATTCACCAGTAGCAGAGTGTGAGATAAAATTCAGGTGCAAGTTATTCTTAAGTATATGGTACCAGAAGAAACCAACAAGGGAAGTAGGGGAAGGAATATTTATTACTTTTCTCATTGCTACATTAAAAAGTACCTCAAAACCTAGTGACTTAACACCAAATATTTAGCATCTTATATTTTTCTGTGGGTCAGAAATCTGGAGTAACTTCGTTGGGTGATTCTGGCTTAGGGTCTCTTACAAGGTTGCAGTCACATTGTCAGCTGGGGCTGCAGTCATCTGAAGGATTGACTGAGGCTGTAGGATCCACTTCCAAGATGGCTCCCTCATGTAAATGGCAAACTTGTGCTGGCTATTGGTGAGAGGGCTCAGTTCCTTGCCACATGGACCTCTTCATAGGACTACTTGAGTGTCTGCTTCACAAGGCAAATGGCTTCCCCAGGGAGGACAGACCAAGACAGAGCAAGGTAGAAGTCACAATGAATTTTATGATCTAGCCTTGGAAGTCACACATATCATTTTCACAGTATCCTATTGGTCACCCAGGTAAGCCCTATTCATTGTGGAAGGGGACTCTACAAGGGCATGAAAACCAGAAAACAAGGGTCATCAGAGGTCATTTTGGTGGCTAGCTACCACATATGCCAAGAAGGGGTAAAAGCCAAGCAAGAGTAAGATTTCAGGCAAAGTCCCTGCCTCACCCTGACCCTACAGTGAACTCTGAAGTGTCAGTTGCATCTCAAAGTTTGTCCCCCTCCAAGAAAAAAAGATCCAGGCTTTTATGGTTCTACAACAGTAAGATAGAGGCATGGCCTGTGAACTTCCAGGCATTTCTGGCTGCCTGTGCAAAGGAAATAGCTCCAATAACTGAAAAGATGGTACCAGAAAGGTCACAGTTGTTATTAATAGCTACTGAAAGCACACAGAAGCTGGGAGCCCCTGGGCTCAGAGATTTGGTAAATGGAACAGAGGAAATCTAAGTGAGGCCCTAACAACTTCCTTCTACTCTGTGTTATAGCCTACTCTAGAATTCCCACTCTTAAATGCTATCTTGCAACATTTGGCTTTTGACTTTGTTAAGATCTTCTGCTTTAAAACTGTGACCAAGAAATACACACCTTGTACACACTTCTCTAAAGAGAAATGTGACTTTCTTGAAGCCCTTTTTGATAGATATTATACTCTCCATCTTGCTTATCTAGGGTTTTAAATAATATATTTAAATAGATATTATATATTATTATATATTACATATTTATATATAAATATAATATATATTAATATTTAATATACATTTATTATACCTTAATAAATATTTATATATTAATAATATATTGTATATTAATTATATATTTACATATAATATTACATATACATTATATATAATTTTACAGTCTCAATGAAATAGTTCAGTAGACAAAATTCACTTTTGTCAAGATTTGTTGGTGTTTTTCTGTCTTTTGGACTCCTCATCCTGACTTCTCACCAATTATTTATTGTATTCACTTCTAGCTCTGTGCCAACTTCTAACTACTAAACCCAACCTATTACTTTCCAGGGCAAATAATGTTCTACTGTCTAACTCCTTCCAAGGACTTTCAAAATGGAAACTCTTGAATGTGTGTGTGTGTGTATACATATATATATATGTATGTGTATATATATGTGTGTGTGCATGTATATATATGTGTGTGTATATACATATAAATATATACTGAAACTATTCTAAAAATTAGTCAGACTTTCATATCTGTTGGTGTTGGAGAGATATTCAGTCCTAGCCAGTCCAAGCTTGAGTGCACCAAAATTGATGATAAAAGCTTCCTAAGATTTTAGTGTATATACACATACACACACACACACACATATACCCCAAGGAAGCCAGGAAATGAGGCTAAGCAATCCAATGGCTAATAGGATAAATAATTTAAGGAACCCAGCATTCTCATCCTCAAACCTCATAGAGCCAAGCATAGAGTACTCCAGAATTAGACTTCTAAAAAATTTACTTCTTTTTGCATTTTCTTCCTCGTGTTGGTGGAAGGGACATCAAGAGCAATCCTATAATGATGTGGCTTTTTTGAAGAGAATTTAGATTCATTAAAAGCAAGTCTGTCATTCTTCTACACAGTTCAAAAAGTGAGTTTTTTGGCCAATAAACTAGGAAAAACGTTCAACATCACTAATCATCAGAGAGGTGCAAATCAAAACCACAATGAGATACTTCATACCAGTCAGAATGGGTGATTATTAAAAAGTCACAAAATAACAGATGCTGGGGAAGTTGCAGAGAAAAGGGAACACTTATACACTGTTGGTAGCAATGCAATTTAGTTCATCCACTGTGGAAAGCAGTTTGAAGATTCCTCAAAGAACTAAAAATAGAATTACCATTGGATTCAGCAATCCCATCCCATTAATCTACCAAAAAGACATGCCCTTGTATGTTTATCAAAACACTATTCATAGTAACAAAGACATGGGATCAACCCAGGTGCCCATCAATGGTGAATTGCATAAAATGTGGTGTATATATACCATGAAATACTACATAGTCATAAAAGAGAATGAAAGCATGTCCTTTTCAGCGACATGGATACAGCTGGAGGTCGTTACATGGATACAGCTGGAGGTCATTATCCTAAGCACATTAACACAGAAACAGAAAACCAATACCACGTATTCTCACTTACAAGTAGGAGCTAAATATTGGATACACGTGGACACAAAGATGAACATAATAAACACTGGGGGTTCCAATAAACACTGGGGATTCCAAACGCGAGGAGGAAGGGAGGGTAACAATGGTTGGAAAACTAACTATTGGGTACTCTCTTCACTACTTTGGCAGCGGGATCATTAGAAGCCCAAACCTCAGCATCACACAGTACACCCATGTAAAAAACCTGCACATGTACCCTCTGAATCTTAAAAAAAAAAAAAAAAAAAAAAAGGAATAAAAACAACTGACTTTTGAGACTTTGGTGTATACTTTTCTTGTGCTTACTTCAACAGTTGAGATCTAATTCTCTTATAAGCCACAACACCTTGTTATATTTGTTAAACTATTTTAATATAGTGTGGGGTATGCCTACAGCACTCTCACAATAATACTGCCAAGTTGTCTCTAGATTTACTCTGAAATCAATTGAATTCAAATTGAAACAGTAATTAATGCTAAAGTTCTTTCCTCTGTTTTCAGCAAGCTGGTGTCTGTTTCCATGGAAACAGGCTGTCACTGCACCCTGCAGTAAAAACGTCAGAGATAGCTTATCAATTTTGGTGAGCTCAAGCTGGTATCTGCTGCGACTAAATTTCTCTAACACCAACATGTATGAAAGTCCAACTAATTTCTGCAATGAGAGGTGTTTTGTCACAACCAAAACCAAGGACTAGTTATCTGAGGAAGAGTATTATCTAATGATTGCTGACCCAAACTTTTAGCTGCAGCGTCTATCTATAGGTAATTGCCTATAATTTTGTTTCAAGTTGATTTGTGTTTTAGAAGTTACCTATTTGAATTTCCATCAGTCAGGGGGATAGAATGCTTCCAGAATTCTTTTATAATTTAAAAAGTGTTATCAAATCTGCAGTACTCTAATGTGTGTAATATGCTTTATTTCTTATATTGTCATTTAAGTAAGCAGGCCCATTTCATTCAATACATGTTTATTGAGGGATCTAAGTTTTAGGCCAGGAATTTTCAAACCATATAAGAATTCCCTGGTGATTTTATTTTAAAAGTAGAATTATAGGCCTTATCTCTTAGAGATTCTGCTTCAGTGTATCTGGGGTGGGGCCCAGCATACTAAATTCCCCATCTCCCCATCTGCAGATGATTTGAAAACTTCTTCCCTAGGCACTTTTTTTAGGAGCTTTAGATGCAAAAATAAAGAAGTTCATCTGTGTCCTTCAAGTCCAGCACATGGGGAAAACACACCAAAAATATATTACAACACATAGTCCTAAAATGCCCAGTAATCCAGGGACACCCAGAACCCCTATATTAAAAGGGGACCCCATGGTTTCTTCTATCTTTCAGCTCAAAATTGCATCACAAGTTTGTTAGTATATGAGGCTTCCAACTAACATGAACAAGGGGAATAGTTGAGACATATGTTCCTGGGGACTAGGAGTAATCATTAGCCTCAGGCAAAGTGAGAAGAGGAAGGAAATTTTAAATTAAAGGGAGGAAAAGACAAATAGACCCTCCACTCAAAAGAGGGCAGAGCAATTGCCAGGTAAGAAAGACAGATAAAGAACAAAGAAGAAAAACCATAGATACATACAAGAGTAAACGCGCTGGGGTGAAGACACCTGGGTGCATCATTGGTGAGAGAATCTACCTCTCTCTACCTCTAGATCTTGGACTTCTTAACTGTTGGTATATTAGGTCAAGATCCTTAAAAGTGGACCATAAAATCAGGAGTCATATGCAAGCAATTTATTAACGATATTTTTCCCAGGAAAAAACACTAAGGGAGTGGAAGAAATAGGTCAGGAAAGGGGAAGAAACCAAGTAAGGGTACAATTACAAGCAAAATCCTATAGAGGGTAGCTTCTGCCTTATCCTGCAAGGAAACTCTATAGTCTGAGTTATGCCTCAGAGTCATTGCTGCCAAAAGTAAGTGAGCTGAGCTTTTATACTCCCATATTCATTAGTCATTGATTGAGGGCAGCCATGGGCTAACATGTACACGCAAGCACTCCCAGCTCCCATACAGGCAGAGCCTCCAGTAGCCCAAGGACAAGCCTCCAAAGAAGAATGTCAGGTGTTAGGTTTTCAAAGCTAAAGCATACCAAGGCCAAAAGAGGGCGATCTAAAAAGGATAAAAGGGATCTGAGAAGATTTTAGCACCAACAATGTCTGCCACGGTGATCTAAATGCTGAAAGCATACTGTAATCAACACAGCAAATTCTAATGAGCTGGATTCTGAAACTTGAGGATTACTCAACATATCAGCACTCCATGATTTGTGGAGAGGGGAGGTTCACTACAAGTGGAAGAAAATACCAAATACGGCGTATCTTACAGTGTTATGGTTGTAGCGATGAACCATATGCAGAGAAACAAAAAAGCAGACAATTATCAACTTTGGTTGGGGCTAGAATGGGCTGTGGGTAACCAAGAGTCGCATTCTGCAAGAGGTATTGTTTAAGTTGGGATTTCAAGAACGAACAGTGAACATGATGTGGAAGCAAACCCATATTGTAAGGCATTGCATCTACTCCAATATATTGCATCATTGACAAACTATAACAACCAAAAATATTCATAAGCAGGCTTGCAAACCAAATACATATTAGATCAGAAGTGGAAACACAGAATGAAACACACAATGGTGAAGTACCAAGGCCATGGGCTTGGTAGGCTTGCTGGGCTCTGAGACTAGAGCAGCCTTTGGTGACTGGCAGTTTACCTTCTATAGGGTAAAGGGATTAAAAACACCTCATGTAAAATGAGGAAACAGAGCCCAGCCTATCAACTGAAGCAATAGGCTGGGAGATACCTCCCTAACTCCTAGAAAGAGGCTGAAAAACACAGCTGTGCCTGTAGTTAATGACAGACAGCTTCAGGGTAGCAAAGAGAGAAAAGGCAGATTTAGCCTGAAAATCAGGAACTAAGCCAAACTGACAGTTAGCATAGAGAATGTATTTACCACATCACCAACATCGCCAGGGCAGAAAGCACTGAGCTGATTCTGCATCGGGGGTCTGGGACCCAAGTGAAAGGGAGGAGTGAGCAGATAGGAAAATATGTAGAGACAAAGTGCTTAATTACACAAAGGAGAATGAACCAAGATTAAGTAGATACAGAAAAGAGAAATACAGAGAAGAGTCTGTGGTTATAATGGACATTACCGATGATAGGCTATGAGCTCCAAGACCTATTGCAAAGGATTTGGTGATTGAAAAGCAGTGAGATTTTTGGTCAGTTGAGGTTATACTGAGACCTATAGAGAGAACAGAATAACTTTAAAGTTAAAGTTGAAGGAAGAGAAGAAGCCTAAAATCAAAAGTGCTTTCTGAGAAACATGTTGAATAAATACATACAAATCCATACTCAAGTACATAATAAAGGCACTGAACAAAAATATGGAAGGAAAAATGCTATGAAAGAGTTATCATACAAAAAGGGAAGATTGCCTACTAAAGAATAACAATTAGACTGTCAGCAGAATTCATATCAGCAATAAATGCTAGAAGTCAATGGAAGATCATATCTTCATGGTGCTAAAAAAAACTATCAACCTATAATTTTATACCTAGAGTAAGTATTATTTATTAGTTAAGGTGGATGGAGAGAATAACAAAATTTTCAGATATACAAATGTTAAGAAGGTTTACCACTCATAGATCCTTACTAAAAGAGATATTATAGGATGTTCTTTAGGAAAAAAAATAAAAAAACTGGAGGAAAGGGTAGGTTAAAAAATAAGAAAACATAAAGTAGAATTCATTATTTTTTGAAAAAAATATTTTTCTTACAAATGGTAAAACTAATCTCTAGCCGTCAATAATAAGATGGGTGTTATTTTATGGATAGTAAAAGCATGATAAGGTCTTTAGTATGTTAGGGAAAAGGCCAAAATTAGGAAATGATTCTGTACAGTATTAAAAAAGGACATAAATATATTATATGTCAAAGTGTTAAGGATAACTAGTGAAAAAAATTAAAAGCATCTACTGTCAAAATAAACAAAGAATAGCAATATGGAGAAAAATGTATCAATCCACATACTAACTTCCTTTTTATGAAAAAAGATAGTGAATACTGAAAAAAAACTTCATCTATATACTTCATATAAAAAAGACTTCTCAAAGAAAACCATAGAGAAGGTTTTAAAATAAAAAGATGGGAAAACTATACCAGGAAGACATTAAACAAAAGAAAACTGGTATAGTCACATTAACATTAAACAAAACAGATTTAAATGAAAAGCATTATTAAGGATAAGTAGGAATGTTACATTAAAACAGTCAGTGTAAAAAAATACAACCATCAGTATTATAAATCATAAATTTAAGTGTACCAAATAATATAGCCTCAAAATACATAAAACAAGATGTGTTACAAGGAAAAATTGTTAAACCAAGTATTAGATGAATATTAAACATACTTCTAGGAGGTTCCAAGACGGCCAAATAGGAACAGCTCCAGTCTACAGCTCCCAGCGTGAGCGACACAGAAGACAGGTGGTTTCTATATTTCCAACTGAGGTACCAGGTTCATCTCACTGGGGCTTGTCAGACAGTGGGTGCAGGACAGTGGGTGCAGCCCACTGAGTGTGAGCCGAAGCAGGGCAAGGCATCACCTCACCCAGGAAGTGCAAGGGGTCAGGGAATTTCTTTTCCTAGTCAAGGGAAGCTGTGACAGATGGCACCTGGAAAATAGGGTCACTCCCACCCTAATACTGTGCTTTTCCAATGGGCTTAGCAAATGGCACACCAGGAGATTATATCGTGCACTTGGCTCGGAGGGTCCCACACCCACGGAGCCTCACTCATTGCTAGCACAGCAGTCTGAGATCCAACGGCAAGGCAGCAGCGAGGCTAGGGGAGGGGCACCCGCCATTGCTGAGGCTTGAGTAGGTAAAAAAAAAGTGGCTGGGAAGCTCGAACTGGGTGGAGCCCACCACAGCTCAAGGAGGCCTGCCTGCCTCTATAGATTCCACTGCTGGGGGCAGGGCATAGCCAAACAAAAGGCAGCAGAAACCTCTGCAGACTTGAATGTCCCTGTCTGACAGCTTTGAAGAGATGTGGTTCTCCCAGCACGGAGTTTGAGATCTGAGAACGGACAGACTGCCTCTTCAAGTGGGTCCCTGACCTCCGAGTAGCCTAACTGGGAGGCACCCCTCAGTATGCGCAGACTGACACCTCACACGGCCGGGTACCCCTCTGAGACGAAGCTTCCAGAGGAACGATCAGGCAGCAACATTTGCTGCTCAGCAATATTTGCTGTTCTGCCGCCTCTGCTGCTGATACCCAGGCAAACAGCGTCTGGAGTGGACCTCCAGCAAACTCCAACAGACCTGCAGCTGAGGGTCCTGACTGTTAGAAGGAAAACTAACAAACAGAAAGGACATCCACACCAAAACCCCATCTGTATGTCACCATCATCAAAGACCAAAGGTAGATAAAACCACAAGGATGGGGAAAAAAACAGAGCAGAAAAGCTGAAAATTCTAAAAATCAGAGCGCCTCTCCCCCTCCAAAGGAATGCAGCTCCTCTCCAGCAATGGAACAAAGCTGGACAGAGAATGACTTTGAGGAGTTGACAGAGGAACGCTTCAGATTATCAAACTTCTCTGAGCTAAAGGAGGAAGTTCAAACCCATCGCAAAGAACCTAAAAACCTTGAAAAAATATTAGATGAATAGCTAACTAGAATAACCAGTGTAGAGAAGTCTTTAAATGACCTGACAGAGCTGAAAACCATGGCACAAGAACTATGTGACGAATGCACAAGCTTCAGTACCTGATTCGAACAACTGGAAGAAAGGGTATCAGTGATTGAAGATCAAATGAATGAAATGAAGTGAGAAGAGGAGTTTAGAGAAAAAAGAGTAAAAACAAATGAACAAAGCCTCCAAGAAATATGGGACTATGTGAAAAGATCAAATCTACGTCTGATTGGTGTACCTGAAAGTGACGGGGAAAATGGAATCAAGTTGGAAAACACTCTGCAGGATATTATCCAGGAGAACTTCCCCAACCTGGCAAGGCAGACCAACATTCAAATTCAGGAAATACAGAGAATGCCACAAAGATACTCCTCGAGAAGAGCAACTCCAAGACACATATTGTCAGATTCACCAAAGTTGAAATGAAGGAAAAAATGTTAAGGGCAGCCAGAGAGAAAGGTCGGGTTACCCACACAGGGAAGCCCATCAGACTAACAGTGGATCTCTCGGCAGAAATCTACAAGCCAGAAGAGACTGGGGGCCAATATTCCACATTCTTAAAGAGAAGAATTTTCAACCAGAATTTTATATCCAGCCAAACTAAGCTTCATAAGTGAAGGAGAAATAAAATCCTTTACAGACAAGCAAATGCTAAGAGATTTTGTCACCACCAGGCCTGCCCTACAAGAGATCCTAAAGGAAGCACTAAATGTGGAAAGGAACAACAGCTACCAGCCACTGCAAAACATGCCAAATTGTAAAGACCATCAAAACTAGGAAGAAACTGCATCAACTAATGAGCAAAATAACCAGCTAACATCATAATGACAGGATCAAATTCACACATAACAATATTAACCTTAAATGGAAATGGGTTAAATGCTCCAATTAAAAGACACAGACTGGCAAATTGGATAAAGAGTTAAGACCATTAGTGTGTTGTATTCAGGAGACCCATCTCACATGCAGAGACACACAAAGGCTCAAAGTAAAGGGATGGAGGAAGATCTACCAAGCAAATGGAAAACAAAATAAGGCAGGGGGTGCAACCTTAGTCTCTGATAAAACAGACTTTAAACCAACAAAGATCAAAAGAGACAAAGAAGGCCATTACATAATGGTAAAGGGATCAATTCAACAAGAAGAGCTAACAATCCTAAATATATATGCACCCAATACAGGAACACCCAGATTCATAAAGGAAGTCTCAGAGACCTAAAAAGAGACTTAGACTCCCACACAATAATAATGAGAGACTTTAACACCCCACTGTCAACATCAGACAGATCGAGACAGAAAGTTAACAAGGATATCCAGGATTTGAACTCAGTTCTGCACCAAACAGACCTAATAGACATCTACAGAACTCTCCACCCCAAATCAACAGAATATACATTCTTCTCAGCACCACATCACACTTATTCCAAAATTGACCACATAGTTGGAAGTAAAGCACTCCTTAGCAAATGTCAAAGAACAGAAATTATAACAAACTGTCTCTCAGACCACAGTGCAATCAAACTAGAACTCAGGATTAAGAAACTGATTCAAAACTGCTCAACTACATGGAAACTGAACAACCTGCTCCTGAATGACTACTGGGTACATAATGAAATGAAGGCAGAAATAAAGATGTTCTTTGAAACCAATGAGAACAAAGATACATCATACCAGAATCTCTGGGACACATTTAAAGCAGTGTGTAGAGGGAAATTTATAGCACTAAATGCCCACAAGAGAAAGCAGGAAAGATCTAAAATTGACACCCTAACATCACAATTAAAGAAACTAGAGAAGCAAGAGCAAACACATTCAAAAGCTAGCAGAAGGCAAGAAATAACTAAGATCAGAGCAGAATGAAGGAGATAGAGACACACAAAAACCCTTCAAAAAATCAATGAATCCAGGAGTTGGTTTTTGAAAAGATCAACAAAATTGATAGACTGCTAGCAAGACTAATAAAGAAGAGAAGAGAGAAGAATCAAATAGATGCAATAAAAAATGACAAAGGGGATATCACCACTGATCCCACAGAAATACAAGCTACCATCAGAGAATACTATAAATACCTCTACACAAATAAACCAGAGAATCCAGAAGAAATGGATAAATTTCTGGACACACACACCCTCTCAAGACTAAACCAGGAAGAAGTTGAATCCCTGAATAGATCAATAACAGGCTCTGAAATTGAGGCAATAATTAGTAGTCTACCAACCAAAAAAAGTCCAGGACCAGATGGATTCACAGCCGAATTCTACCAGAGGTACAAGGAGGAGTTGGTATCATTCCTTCTGAAACTATTCCAATCAATAGAAAAAGAGGGAATCCTCCCTAACTCATTTTATAAGGCCAGTATCATCTGATACCAAAGCCTGGAAGAGACACAACAAAAAAAGAGAATTTTAGACCAATATCTCTGATGAACATCAATGCAAAAATCCTCAATAAAATACTGGCAAACCAAATCCACCAGCACATCAAAAAGCTTATCCACCATGATCAAGTGGGCTTCATCCATGGGATGCAAGGTTGGTTCAACATACACAAATCAATAAACGTAATCCAGCATATAAATAGAACCAAAGACAAAAACCACATGATTATCTCAATAGATGCAGAAAAGGCCTTTGACAAAATTCAACAGCGCTTCATGCTAAAAACTCAATAAATTAGGTATTGATGGGACATATCTCAAAATAATAAGAGCTATTTATGAAAAACCCACAGCCAATATCATACTGAATGGGCAAAAACTGGAAGCATTCCCTTTGAAAACTGGCAAAAGACAGGGATGCCCTCTCTCACCACTCCTATCAACATAGTGTTGGAAGTTCTGGCTAGGGCAATCAGGCAAGAGAAAGAAATCAAGGGTATTCAGTTAGGAAAAGAAGAAGTCAAATTGTCCCTGTTTGCAGATGACATGACTGTATATTTAGAAAACCCCATCATCTCAGCCCAAAATCTCCTTAAGCTGATAAGTAACTTCAGCAAAGTCTCAGGATACAAAATCAATGTGCAAAAATCACAAGCATTCGTATACATCAATAACAGACAAACAGAGAGCCAAATCATGAGTGAACTCCCATTCACAATTGCTTCAAAGAGAATAAAATACCTAGGAATCCAATTTACAAGGGATGTGAAGGACCTCTTCAAGGAGAACTACAAACCACCGCTCAATGAAATAAAAGAGGACATAAACAAATGGAAGAACATTCCATGCTCAGGGATAGGAAGAATCAATATTGTGAAAATGGCCATACTGCCCAAGGTTATTTTTAGATTCAATGCCATCCCCATCAAGCTACCAATGACTTTCTTCACAGAATTGGAAAAAAATACTTTCAAGTTCATATGGAACCAGAAAAGAGGCCACATTGTCAAGACAATCCTAAGCAAAAAGAACAAAGCTAAAGGCGTCACGCTACCTGACTTCAAACTATACTACAAGGCTGCAGTAACCAAAACAGCATGGTACTGGTACCAAAACAGAGATATAGACCAATGGAACAGAACAGAGTCCTCAGAAATAACACCACACATCTGCAACCATCTGATCTTTGACAAACCTGACAAAAACAAGAAACAGGGAAGGATTCCCTGTTTAATAAATGGTATTGGGAAAACTGGCTAGCCACATTCAGAAAACTGAAACTGGACCCCTTCCTTACACCTTATACAAAAATTAATTCAAGACATATTAAAGACTTAAATGTTAGATCTAAAACCATAAAAACCCTAGAAGAAAACCTAGGCAATACCATTCAGGACATAGGCATGGGCAAGGGCTTCAAGTCTAAAACACCAAAAGCAATGGTAACAAAAGTCATCATTGACAAATGGGATCTAATTAAACTAAACAGCTTCTGCACAGCAAAAGAAACTACCATCAGAGTGAACAGGCAACCTACAGAAAGGGAGAAAATTTTTGCAATCTACTCATCTGACAAAGGGTTGATATCCAGAATCCACAAATAACTCAAACAAATTTACAAGAAAAAAAACAACCCAAAAGTGGGCGAAGGATATGAACAGACACTTCTCAGAAGAAGACATTTTTGCAGCCAACGGACACATGAAACAATGGTCATCATCAGTTGCCATCAGAGAAATGCAAACCAAAACCACAATGACATACCATCTCACACCAGTTAGAATGGCAATCATTAAAAAGTCAGGAAACAACAGGTGCTGGAGAGGATGTGGAGAAATAGGAACACTTTTACACTGTTGGTGGGACTGTAAACTAGTTCAATCATTGTGGAAAACAGTGTGGCGATTCCTCAAGGGTCTAGAAGTAGAAATACCATTTGACCCAGCCATCCCATTACTGGGGATATACCCAAAGGATTATAAATCATGCTGCTATAAGGACACATGCACATGTATGTTTATTGTGGCACTACTCACAATAGCAAAGACCTGGAACTAACCCAAATGTCCATCAATGTAGACTGGATTAAGAAAATGTGGCACATATACACCATGGAATACTACGCAGCCATAAAAAAGGATGAGTTTGTGTCCTTTGTAGGGCCATGGATGAAGCTGGAAACCATCATTCTTAGCAAACTATCGCAAGGACAAAAAACCAAACACTGCATGTTCTCACTCATAGGTGGGAATTGAACAATGAGAACACTTGGTAACAGGAAGAGGAACATTACACACTGGGGCCTGTCGTGGGGTGGGGTGAGGGGGGAGGGATAGCATTAGGAGATATGCCTAATGTAAATGACGAGTTAATGGGTATAGCACACCAACATGGCACATGTATACATATGTAACAACCTGCACGTTGTGCATATGTACTCTAGAACCTAAAGTATTATGAAAAAAACATAATTCTATCATAAATTGATAGATCAAGCAACTAAAGTAAGAGCATAGGTTTGAGTCTTGAAAAACAGTTTGTAAGTATATATATATTTATATACAGAAAGACAGAGAATGGCATGAACCCAACAGAGACCATAGTTTAAGTACACTTGGAACAATTATAAAAACTGACCAAACACTATGTCACAAAAATAATCTCAAAAAGTATGAGGAATTGATATCTTATATATCATATTTTATGACCACAATGCAATTAAATTCAAAAAACCTTAGAAATCAAAAGTAGTTCTATTTCTTTGCATAGCCTCACAGTTCCTCCTAAAATACTTTGAGGTTGGCTCTACCTCGAGTCTTTTAGGGATTATTCTCCTCAAAGTTAGACGCAAGTCCCATCAAAGCTTAAAACATTTTAGGATGCTAAAACAGATATTTACCTTGTAAAGTTATGGGCAGTATATTATTGCTTTTGCACACTGACAGTCAGTCTGATTGCCAGAAAGATTTGATTGTTTGAGATTCTTGCTAGAAAAAAAAAAAAGGTTATATTTTATTATTGTCCCAGTTAAACCAGCAGGAAGACTGAAGCAAATAGAAGCATTCCGCCTGCAGCCACTAAGAATTCTAATAAACAAAACCTAATACACTTAATTTCCAATTATATTCTATTAGCTGGACCTGTGGATCATATGTAATAAAATGACGGGAATTTCTTCAGGGTTAAAAATAAAATACAATTGAAGAATCTTTCACGTAGGTATACTTTTGAAACTCAAGGGCTAAGAATTTCAGGTTAAAGAGAGATCATAAGAGAAATTTTTAAATGTTTAGAAAGTAAACTTTAACAAAAGAATGACATCAAAATTTGGGAGCTACAGCTAAAATGGCAGTTAGAGAAAATCAGTAGCTTAAATTCATTGTTTAAAATATAAATGAATTCTAACTAAAGGTAAGCATTCAATGGAAAAGTTAGAAAAAATATAATTAAACCTAAAGTATGAAGAGAAAAAATAATAAATACGAGATAAGTGTAGTGAAATAGAAAACAAAAAAATACAGAAGATCAATACACTGAAAAGAAGGTTGTTTCAAGAAATTAATAAAGCTTCTATCTCCAAATAAAGCCATATTCTGAGGTAATTACAAGAGGAAAATGTACATAAATGCAATATTAAGTATGCAAAATCCTACATAACAGTACAGATTTTTTAAAATAAAATAATTCGGTGTTCAATTCTATTCAGGTCAGAACAGGAATAGGATTCCTGAATGGGCAGACTAGGAAGTAGGAATAGGAATTCCTAGGAAAGGAAGAATTAATAAGAAACCCAAATGACCAACAAATGAAGAGATGTTCATCTTCATTAATAAGCAAGAAAATGCAAGTTAAAATACAAAGTAATACCATTTCATAATTTAGCATATCTATTCTCATTTCTATCTATTACTGTTTACATAGAAAATAAAAGAGAATTTTGAATAAAATAATTGGATTTAAGATTTGGCAAACTTGTTCAGTATATCATTAACATACAAACATCAACAGCATTCCTATATATTATTAACTAATTTTTAAATGCTATTGAAAAAAACTCTATTCACAAGGAACAATAGTCGTTAGGTATCTAGAAATAAGCTTAGCAAATATGTACAAGACATCTCTAGAGAACAATTTCACCACAATTTTGATTAAAATGCAAACAAGATTTTACATAAACCTTGACAAACTAATCCCAAGAGTCATATGACAATAGTAAAAAAATTACAAATAACTGGATACAGGGGTAGCATTATTTGCCATATCAAATATCATAACCATTGTAAAATTACAGTTAATACTGCATGGTACTAGCATATGGCTAGATAAATATGGTCTTTCCATATATGCATAAGTTTATTTCTGGACAATTTGCTCCACTTGCTTATGACAGATGTGATCTTACAAACCAGTGGGGGAAAATGTGGATTATACAACAAATGGTATAATAAAACAACCTTGGATTTCTAACCCTCATAATATGTGAATGCATTCTAGGTTGAAGAAAGACTTTTTTTGTATAAAACATTTATTTGTTAGTCTTTTGGGGGAATTGGATGCATCACTACTGTATTACAGGTGAGCCATTAATTCTGTAGCTTCATCAATATTAGCTGGTTTTCTTTCATGACCTGATGAGGAATCAGTTCATTCTGCAGAGGTTCAAAAGAAAGGCCCTTTGAAAAGCATGCAAGTTCCTTTTGTATACTTACAAAAGCTTTACTCACTTTAACTTTTTCATCATTCATATTTATCCTCTTAATATTAGTAGTAACTGGTTTTGCTTTGTTTTTAGTCTTAAAGGTTTTTTTTTTTTTTTGGCTGGCTATGTAAAATACATTTCTGGACTTCTGCCCTATTTTTATTTTTATTTTTATTTTTATTTTCCTGAGATAAAGCCTCCTTCTGTCACAAAGCCTGGAGTGCAGTGGCAACATCAAGGCTCATTGCAGCCTCAACCTCCCACCTCCTGGCTCAAGTGATCCTCCCACCTCAGTCTCTCAAGTAGCTGGAACCACAGGCCCATGCCACCACACTTGGCTAATTAAAAAAAAAATTTTTTTTACAGAGATGGGGGTCTCACTATGTTGCCCAGGCTGGTCTCAAACTGCTGGGCTCAAGTGATCCTCCTGCCTTGGCCTCCCAAAGTGCTGGGATTACAGGTGTGAGCCACTGCACTCAGCCAGCCCCGTTCTCTTGATTTGTTCTTGGCCATTGCCTATGATACCTGGGTGCAGCTCATTAAGCTCCAGGTGACTCCATCTACACCTGAAAAAAGATTTTAATGCAAAATGTAAAACTTTAGAACTTTTAGAAAAAGCTACAAGGATTTTCTTTATGACAGTATAGGCATTTCAGTTTTCCATTTCTAACAATGTACACTGAGTCTGAAAACAACAATTTGTTATTTCTCATGATTCTGTGGGTCAAGAATTCGGGCAGGGATCAGCTGGAACGTTTTCTGTTTTATGTGGTGGCTAGGATAATACACTCAGCTGCATTTAATTGGTGGCTGAGCTGTCTGGAATGTCCAAGAAATATTAACTCAATTATGTGGTGCCTTGATGCTCCTTTATGTGAACTCTCTGTCTCCACATGGATAACCTGGGCTTGCTCACAGTACGGTGATCTCATATTTCTTATATCACTTCCATGGCATTCTGTTGATCAAAAAAAAAAGTCACAGAGGCAACCCAGACTCAAGAGGAGTCTGGTAGGTGGAACTACAAACTAAATTGTAGGCTGGCTAGTTTTCCAGAGAGAAATAGGGAAAGAGAAAGTTGAAGGGCCCTTCTGAAGTAATAACTAATTTCAAATAGTCTCTCTGGGAACTATCCCTTCAAAGGAGCCCAAATTTCATTGGATTTATGGGGAAGCAATTTTTATCCTAAGTCATTGTTTGAAACATACAGCAATCAGACAGCAATTAGTGAAGCTCAACTGCTGGATGGGGTCAGGGAAAGAGACAGTAATAGAGAGCCCTGCCAAAACCATTGTCATCCCAGCATGACTGTGGGTACATCTAAGGCTGCGCTGCATGAAAAGCAACATCAGGGGATTCACACTGTATAGGTAAATAGACTTCACCGAAATAATTTTGCTGGTAATTAAACAAGTAAACAAGCAAATAATAAGCCCTGAAAAGGAGTAACTACTTCCCAGAGTTGCTACAATATATTATCTAATTTTTTTGTTTTCAACAAAAAAATTACAAGACATGCAAAAAGACAAGAAGATAAAACCCATATACTGCAAACCAACCAACCAAACAAACAAAAATCAAGCAGCAGAAATTCTGAGTGACCAAATGTCAGATTTGACAGATTAAACACTACAAAGTAGTCATTATAATTATGTTCAGAAACCTAGATGAAACCAGGTCTTCCCTGCTTGCCTGTTGCAGCATGGAACTCATGTGCCTTGAGCTGGGTTAAAGGTGATTGGGGCCCTAGTATTCTCAGTGGCAACATACCCAAGGTAGAGAGACTCCATTCCACAAGTGAGGGCTGGGCAGAAGAAGGGAGCCCCTCCCTCTCACCTGCACTTGCCCAGAGCTTAGATTCAGCAACAGACAGTTGACGGCAGGATGAGAAATGGTGATTTTGTGCCTCTTCCAGTAAGACAGCCCTCAACTGGGAGCTGGGAGAAAAAGGAACCCTGTATTCTTGGCTATACCAGTATTGAGTGGAGTTCCTGCCCTACAGAACTGAGAGAAGGGAGGGAAGGTACAAATACCACAGACTCTTAAAGTTCTTCCTGAGTTTTAGTAAATCATCTTGAATAAATGTTTCTTCATTTTCATTATGCCCGTAGGGCTATTCCCAGAGACTTTAAATGCTTATTTGTTTTTTATAATTTCAAGCAGTTTCACTAGGGAGCAGGTCCACAGAGCTCCTCACATATCATGAACAAACGGTTATTCCAAGAATGTAAGAAAGTTGCAATATTTTAAAAAATCTATTAATGTAATGCTTTATATTAATATATCTTTAAAATTATGTATCCATACATGTTTTAAAAAAAAGCATCTGGTAATAGTCAAAGCCCATTCTTTTAAAACACTTGATAAAATAGGCATTGGTCCTTCTTTATCGTGATAAAATAAGATTGAATAAAGCCAGCATCTTACTTAATAGGGAATCGGTGCAGGCAGTCACACTATAGTTAGAAACACTGCAAGAATCTCACTATGTCCACTACTCTTAACATTGTATTGGAGGTATTCACCAACACACTTAGACAAAAGGAAACTTGGAGGCAAAAGGCTTTAGAAGGAAAAGTGCAACAGTATAAATAATATGAGTATAATAGGAATAAACAAGTGCATTAATCACAACAAACTACTGATGAGGCTATGAATGTCAGAGAATCTACTCTAAAGTCGCACCTTTATAAATGCATGCACGCACACACACACACACACACACACAAGATTATCCATTGCAACTTTGAGAAAGCAAAAATTTTGAATCAACCCAATGTCGTTCAACAGCAGTGGTATGAGCTGTGTTACTGCCACAAAATGGAGTGCTATGCAACTTTAGAAGATAATGAGGAAGATCTCTATGAATTGAAGTAAACTCAGCTCCAGGATATACTGTTCAAAGGAAAAGGCAAAGTACATAACAGTATGTATACTAGCCTACCATCTTGGTAAGAAAGTATGGGAAATATAAATACGTATGCAAAAACAAGCACAGGAGAGGCAAACCAGAAAACTAAAAAAGGCAGATTTTCTGAGTATTTTCTTATATGTGTTTTGATATATGCACTGTGTAAATGTTTTACTATATTCAAAAGTAAAAGAAACCTCTAAAATGACAAGAAATGATCATCACTATATCAAAATGTTTAAAAAGAAAGCACAAAAGAAAGAGAGAGAAAATTATTTCAGGTAATTGTAGAGCACAGCACTCTGTATATTCTTATTAGGACATAGTAAGAACAAAAAGAATTGCAAAGAAATTATAATAATATTTACTCAGTAGTAATATTGGTATACTAATTTTTAAATAATACTGTCACTAGAAACCATATATTCAGTGTAAGAGAAAACAAAAGTTAAAAATAAATAAAGAATTATGGATAAATTTGAATTGAAAATTTCAATGTGAACTTGTGAAACTAGCCCACACAAAGGGCCAAGAAGCAATCCCACACCCAGTAACAGGGAGTATTTTTAGCTCTCAGATCCTAGCTTTCTTCGTAATATGAATCAGAACTTCTTGGAGAAATGGTTAATTCCAGGTCTGGGACAGAGGAAGTATGAAGTGAGTCTGGTTCATCATGTGTCAGAAAGTTACAAAGTGCCCAAAGCAAATGAAAATGTACCAAAAGAATCCAGGGCAAGTAGGCTTGAAAAGGTTCCCACTGGCCAAATTTGGAAGATTTTAATAAGTGATGGTAACACACTTAATAAAGAAAAGGTCATGAATCAGCGTAGCTGACCTTAACTGTTGGTGCCTTACTCATACCCCTTCATCAGTAGACTTCTGAGTGCCAGTACCTGCCAGCACCTGTGTTTCTTTGCTGGCGGGGCTTTCTCTGGATATTGGAGCCCTTTTGTCTGCCCACATGGCCAGCTGATAATACCAACTAATTAATGCTCCTAGGAGCAGTCTTCAAAGAATGACTGACAGAAATTGGTGAATAAATACCTCTCAAATGAGATGCTCTGTGGTACATGTGTTACGTGGCTCTTTTCTGCATCAGGATTAAGTTCTAGTTAATTGCAGTGGTGAGCCCCTAAGTAACACTCCCTGATTATCTTCCATCTCTTCCCTGTCTCATTTCCCTACTCCTCTACCAGTGTCTTTGGAATCACTTTCTAAATAACTACCTTCACTTGAGTTCTGTCTCAGGGTCTGTTTCTGGGGAAACCCAAACTAAAATAGCCCGTAATAATACTCAAAAGGAAGAAAAGAAGGGAAAACCCACTCATCTGCCATCAATGGAGATGACTTACTTTAAAAATTGCTAATTAAAGAAAAAGAATGAAGTAATCACCCTGGAGGAAAAACTGGAGTTCACTCCCAGTTATTCAGTGATAAATGCTCTTCTTTTTAGCAGACTGTCAACTAATAAATGTAGAATAATTGAAAGAATTAGAAAATTACCATCTTAGAATCACTAATTATATCATTGATTCAGGCATCAAGGTATGCTAAAACTATTAGGTAAAAGAGTCATGGGAAAGAGGAAAACGTTCAGTTATCAGGAGACATATGTTCTAAAGTAAACGTTAAATGAAAGCACGAGGAAAGATTCTGAGAAGTCCACATTATGCATTATGCCACTTAGTCAATTATCCTGATGACTTCAAAAAGTCAGTATCATAAGAAAAAATTGTAGGGATGACCGTTCTAGAATGAAATAGTTTAAAGAAACAAAACCAAATGTAATGAGTGAAATTTGAATGGATGTTGTACAGAAAAAAAAAGTTATAAAAAGATATTTCGGGGAAAAATTGCCTTTTTGTATTGACAGAGTATTACATGAGGTAAGGGAACGCTTGTCAATTTTCGTGGGTGCAGCAATGATGTGGTGGTTATGTAGGAGAACGCCTTACTCTTAGGAGAGGTATGTGGAAATATTTTGGGGTGAAGTGTTGTGATGATGCCTGCAATGACTTAACTTAGGTTTAAATGTTCCACGTATATGTGGTGTTGGGGGAGGTAGTAGTAAATAAAATAAATGAAATGAGAGAAGGAGAATGAATAAGCAAAATATTAACAACTGTCAAAACTCAGTACCAGGTATATGAGTGCTCTTTGTACCACTCTCAACTTTATGTATGTTAGAAAATGTTTACTATAGAAATTGGAAAAATATACATCTGAGGTAAATATGGCAAGATACCAATATTTTTAAAACAGATGGTAGGGATATGCTTGTTAATTATGCTACTCCCTATATTTTTTATGTTTGAAATGTTTCATAAGTTAATAATTACATAAACAAAACAAAGCACTAAAGAACTGAGTTGGAGTTTACAAGTTGAAGAAGGAGAAGAAGGTATTTCAGGTAGAAGAAACAGAATGTGCAAAGACCTATGGCATATAAGAGCATGTTTTCCTTCTTCACTCTGATAGGAAGAACCTGAAGGAAGTGGCCAGTAGGAGAACATTCAAAAGGACTCCGAATTTAAGGTGAAGGGAATGAAGCACTACAAAAAGTATGTAAGCTGAGGAGAAACCAAATCAGAGAGGCATAGACCAGAATTAGAGAAGTCTGGAGTCTTTGGCAACAGTCCAGGTAAGTGGTGACTCAGGCCTAAAACCTGCTTGGGTCCATGAGAATGGACAAGATTTTGAAGAAGAAGAAAATTATTTTCAAGTATTTCTCATTCAACACCCTATAGCTCATCATACTTTCTAGTTAGAGGAACCCAGAGAAACTAGATCAACACTAATGAGCAACCTCTACTTTCTAAATTCACTAAGATGAATACACAGCTTTATAACAAATGCATATTTATAGAACCTGTTTAGGAGATAATTTGTCTGATAAAAAAGAATAATTTGAGCCAATAGGAGATATTTCAAAGTTGTGGTGGTTTATTTATTAAGGTTTCTGTTTTGTAAAACCAGGCACATTCTAATAAATGTTATCAAAATGGAAAGAATGCCTGTAAAACTACACCATGATTACATCCTCTCCAATTTTATCACTTTCCATCAGCTAATAATTACATGTCTGTCCTTGATTTATCATTTTAGCACACTTTTGTCCGAAAAAAAATAGAGTGTTGGGGTGGACAAAAAGCTGCTACTAACCGATGTCATACTTCCGTGTGAATTAGGAAAAGGTTCTCATTCTTTAATAATTATTTTCAGCTTTACTGAGGTATAATTGACAAATAAAATTGTATATATTTGAGGTGTACAATTTGATGTTTTGATATATATACACATTGTGAAATAATGACAACCAAGCTAATGAACATGTTCTTCATCTTACAGTTACCATTTTCTTTCTTTTGTGTGTGTGTGTGTGTGTGTGTGTGTGTTGAGAACACTCAAGATCTACCCTCTTAGCAACTTTTATGTATACAATACAGTATTGTTAATTATAGTCACCAGACTGTGTATTAGCTCTCCAGAACTTATTTATCCTGCAAAAACCTTTGTACTCTTTGACCAGCATCTTTCCATGTAATTTCTTAAATGAATGTATGTAGTAGACAGGCTTCAAGGTGGCCTTATGATCCCCACCCCCTGGAGTTCATACCTTGTATGGTTCCCTCTCTTTGAGTGCAGTGGGGCCTGTGACTTGCTTGTAACCAACAGAATATGGCAAAGACGATGGAGTGTCACTCTTGTAATCACATTACATTATATAACTCCATCTTACTAGCTAACTTGCTATCTTTCTTCCTTGCTGGCTTTGGAGAGGTAAGCCGCCATGTTGAGTGGACCTATGGAAAGGGCTATGTGGCAAGGAATTGTGGAAGCCTCTAGGAGCTGAGGGAGGCCTCAAGCCAATAACCAGGAAGAAGCCAGAGTCCTCAGTCTTACAAACATAAGGAAATGAACTCTGCCAATGACCACAAGAGCTTGGTAGCAGATCCATTGTCAGTTGAGCCTCTAGATGAGAACTCAGCTCTGGCTGACACCTGGATTGCAGCCTGGCAGAGGACCCAACTAAGCCATGCCCAGAGTCCTGACACACAAAAACTGGGAGACAATAAATATTTGTTGTTGTAAGTTACTAAGTTTGTGGCAATTTGTTATGCAGCAATAGAAAGCTAATATATATATTAATGTGTAATCCCAACAGTCATACACAGCGACAGCTGTTGACCCCTCTAGCCACATTAGGTGACTGTATTTGTCTCTAAACTCCCTCTGCCTCTCTCTTACAAGGATACATGTGATTGCATTTAGGCCCTACTGAGAAAATTCAAGATAAGCACTGCGTGTCAATATCTTAACTTAATCACGTATTTTGCCATATAAGGTAATATTCACTCTTTACACGTAAGGAAATATTTACAGATTCTGGGGCTTAGGAAGTGACTATATCTTGGGGAGATGTCATTTTTTTCAGCCCAGCACAGTGACCATAGAGATAACCAGTGTGTGAAAAAAATAGAGAAGGGCAGGAGAGAGAGAAAAGGAATCTTTTCTCTCTCTCTAGGGATTGGACAAAGCCTATTCGAATGTATTCCACTTAAGTACTAAGATCATCCCAGAGCCTGAGGGTGGCAGCTGCTTATGTACACACACACACACAACACACACACACACACCACACACACACACACACACAACCATATATTCCTGTGCACTTACCTCCTGCCCAGCACATAAAACCTAAGAAGCGCACATACTCCATCCCCAGATGAGGTGACCATGACAAATTCAGAGTAAGAGGAAATGTTGGAATTCAGGTACTCAGAGTACAGCCAGAAGAAAGCATAGCCATGTGCACATGTTCATCTCCAAGTCAATGTGAGCGTGCAGGCCCTGCTGAGGTGCACACGACCAGTTGAGAGAGTGAAAGTTTATGGAGTAGAAGGCGCTTTCTTGCTGCTTCAGGACTCAGCCAAGAGGTCTGGAATGTCTACACTCACCTGCAGCGTTCCCAGGTAAGTCAGTTCTGTACATGTCCCCAGTGTGAATGGTGCCTCCTCAAATGTGTTGACCCTGTACAGTGCATACTCTGAACAACCTAGCATGGAGACCCAGGGAAGGAAAGTGTAGGAGAAACAGCACCCAATCTAGAATCCTGAAATCACATCGGAAAACCAAATTTTGACTAGGTACAGTGCCTCGCACCTGTAATCCCAGTACTTTGGGAGGCCGAGGTAGGAGGATTGCTTGAGACTAGGAGTTCAAGACAAGCCTGGCCAACACGGCGGAACCCCGTCTCTACCAAAAAAAAAAGAAAAAAAAGTAGCCAGGTGTAGTGGCACTTGCCTGTAGTTCCAGCTACTCAGGAGGCTAATGTGGGAGGATTGCTTGAGCCTGGGAGATCAAGGCTGTAGTGAGCTGAGATTGTGCCTCTGCACTCCAGCCTGGTGACAGAGCTAAACCCTGTCTCAAAAAAAAAAAAAAAGAAAAGAAAAGAAAAAAGAAAAACCAAATCTCAAGATTTGGTTCAGACGGCTGCATCAAAGAAAATAAATATCTGAAACTTATAGCTTCAATATGTGAATACCTATCTATTTTAAAGCATTCCATAATTGTTAGTGATGCTCAACATATGGCTACACTCACATCTTTTCAGTGGCGTGCTGCTGATCTTTCATTTCATTGCCTACCCAGGAGCAACAAGCTTTATCACACTTTATGTGTTTGTGAGAAGTAAGATGAATTTAAACATCAGCTCTTCAGTATAAGGAAGACCCTTAAACGTTTATTTGTAACTGGTTGTGTGAGTCAATCACCCACGTTGGCAAAGTTTCAAAAGTGTTCTGCTGTTTTGACATTGCATATATGCAGCCCAATAGCAGCCACATCAGTGGAAAAAACTCACCATGTTTAGTTGTAACCACTTGAGTCAGACTAAAAAGGAAGAGTTGATGGGTGCAGCACACCAACGTGGCACATGTATACATATGTAACAAACCTGCACGTTGTGCACATGTACCCTAGAACTTAAAGTATAATAGAAAAAAAAAAAAAAGGAAACAAGGTTAACGCCATCTATGGAAACATCCTAAATTCGCTTAGGAACCTATGACCCCACTCCCAAGTATATTCATGATGACTATACTTTTCACCTGCCCAGTGACTCCCTCAATTGCCTTTTCCTTCCTATCACCCTCCCAGTAGATATCTAAGAATAGTAGAGAAATGTTCATCTCTTTTGGAGGAGAATATCATTTTAATATAATCAAAGCTCCACTGATGTCTATGTAGGTTACATCTATTGCTTCCTTCATATCTGCATGGCCTGTCAGTCTATCATGCAAAGATCTTTATTAATTCTATCATGATCATCCTTGTCGTTTGAACTTGTCTAGTAATAGCAAGTCTTAAAATAATTGTTTTATTTTCATTCCAATTGTTGAAGCTAAGCTTACTCATCCATTAGCATCAGGCTTAGACATTTTCGTGCATGTGCAATAGCCAGATGTATGTCCTTTTCTTTAAGAGTAGGTGAGTCATAATACTGATCAGTCAGTGCTTCAGTATCCAATCATATGTCAGTACCCTGTTGATTTCGTTATAAAAAAATAGCCCCAGAGAAAGTATCTTCCAAAATAATACTCTTTCTGTACTCTGCCTGTTGTCAACCATAGTAAAATCAAAATAAGATATTCCAGCAACATTGGCCTGAATAGGGCACAAGTACAGATTTTCACTAAGCCTCCGAAAGCCCCATGGACTAGAGCAAGGCTGATTCAAAATGTCTCCTCCCTTCAGAAGTCAATTCAAATGGCCACTAACATCATTTTATATTTTTTCCCAGATATGCCATTTCACTTGCATAGAACCAAATATAAGAAATGTTTAAAAAAAAAAAAGATATATAAAACTTAGAACAAATTAGTCCTAGCCACACCTTTCCCGAAATAAAGCAGGGCCAAGCAAATTTGTAGAGTTCAGTTATTTTTATTCTCCTCTGTATCAGTTCCAAGTTTCCATCTTACCTTATTTCTCTGTTAAGGTCCTCCAGTACAACAATGAATAGAAGACGTGGTAACAGGCAAACTTGTCTTGTTCTCAGTCATAAAGGAAAAGCTTCTAGCAATTCATAATTTAGTATGATTTTTGTTGTAGCTTTTTTCCTGTAGATAATTTTATCAGTTTAAGAAAGTTCCCTTTTATTAATAGTTTGTTTAGAGGAGATTTTTACCCCTATAAATGGATATGGAATTTTATCAATTTTTTCAGCATCTGTAGAGATGAACACATCATTTTTGCCCTTAATTATGCTGTGATGAATTACACTGCTCAACTTCGTATTGTTAAACCAACCTTGCCTTTCTGGAGTAAACTCCACTTGGTTCAGATATATCGTATTTTAATATATTGCTAGATTTGAATAGCTATTATATTATTTGGGATTTTTCATGTATGTTCTTGAGTAATATTGACCTGAAATGTCTCTTGTTATATCCTACTTAGATTTTTAGTATCCGTGATTTGCTGGCCTATAAAATGAATTGGGGAATGTTCTCCTTTTCTTCATATGTCACATCGTTTTTAACAGATTGTCATTCTATTTTCATTAAATGTTTGGTAAAATATACTAGTGAAGTCATTTGGGAATTTTCTGTGTATAAAGAAAACCAAAATAATGCTGTCAAAAATACTGGGAAGTATTGAGCTGAAGAATATTAAAAAGCAGGAGGACACTCTACTCCTCCCTCTGCTTGCCTGATGGCAGGACAATTGCCATAGACAAGGTTTTTCTTCCCTCCTCTGCCTTTTCCTACCTAAAGAGAGGCCCCTTTACAATGCTTGCTTATCAGCTCAGAGACAGTGGTTGCCTGAAGATGTAGAAGCAGACTTTATTCTTCCCATAAACTTAACTTCTCACATTTTCCCACCTTTTGAAAGCCTGAAGATGCTCTCCTTTTTGTCTTTGCACTGTAGAATGTATGGCTCTTGGTTAAAATACTATTTAGTAAAACCCCTAGGCCACTGTCTTGAGAGAAAAGTACTTTTGAACTGAGGCCTCTCCTGTGTGATGTGTATAGCATTTGTCAATAAACTTCTGCTGGATTTTCTCTTGTTAGTCTGACTTTTATTTTCAGGGGAGTGTCTCTACTAAGAACCTATGAGGTAAAAATATAGATTTCCTCTTCTACGTGTAGAAAAGCTTATAAATTTCATCTGCAAATGTTTTTCTATTCTTCAGGTTTTCTATTTCTTCTTGTGTCAGGCTTTTAAACTTGTATTTTTCTATAAATGTCTCTAGTTTGTCTAAATTTTTCAAGTTTATTGGCATAAAGTTGTATATGACAGCTTCTTCATATATTTTTATGTCTAGGATGCACAGTGATATTTTATGATTTTTATAAATGTTATCCATTGATTTAAAGTAATAAAAAGTGTCAATAAGTATCCTTATTGACGCTTTTTTATTCTCTTCTTTCTACTTCCTCTGATTCTAATTTAGCTTCCTTTTCGTAATTTATTTATACGAGTGCTTAGCTTATTGATTTTTAGCCTTCCTCTTATAATACGTGGGTTTAAAACCTCCAGCCTCCAGCTGAAAGCCAGCAAGAAACTGAGGGCCTCAGTCTGACAGCCTGAAAAGAAATGAATGCTGCAAACAACCACGTGAGTTTGGAAACAAAGTCTTCCCTGGTACAGCCTCAAAGGAAAAGCAAGTTCTGGACAACACCTTGATTGCAGCCTTGCAGAGGGCTCAGTTAACCTATGCCCAGTCTCTCAACCCACATAAACTGCGAAATAATAAATATGCATTATTTTAAGCTGCTATGTTTGTGTAATATTGTTATGCAACAATAAATAACTAAAACAACATGTTTGTGTCACCTTTACTACTGAAGAAAATTATCACTTAGTATAGAATTCTAGGGTGGTGCATGTTTTCTTTCAACGTTTTAAAGATGTCATTCCAAGGTACTGGGCTTGTGATGTTTCTGTTGAGAAGTCAGTGGTCATTCCTTTTGTTGCTTCTTCGAAAGTAATTGATATTTTTATTCTAGCTGCTTTTAACATTTTTCAAGATTGTTATTTTGACTGTTCAGTAGTTTTACTGTGATGTGCCTAGGTAATAATTCCATTTTATATATCTTGCTTGGAATCAATAGGAATTCAATAGGATTTATTGAATAGGAAATCAATAGGAATTATTCAGATCCTGTTCTGTTCCAAACTCTCTTTTGTTCTATTTCTGAGATTCCAATTATATATGTGCTAGATCATCTTGCCATATATTTTACTGTATCTTCTGTATGTTTGATCCTTCTAACTTACCCAGCTTAATTCTAGATATTTTCTTCTGAACTATCTTCCCATTCATGAATTATCTTAACTCTAATTTGCTGTAAACTGTAAGTTCTTAATATTTTTATTTTAATGTTTTATTTATTTTTATTTTTTACTCTTTTATTATACTTTAAGTTCTGGGATACATGTGCAGAGCGTGCAGGTTTGTTACATAGGTATACATGTGCCATGGTGGTTTGCTGCACCCATCAACCCATCATCTACATTAGGTATTTCTCCTAATGCTATCCCTCCCCTACCCCGCCCCCCTCCCCACCTCCTGACAGGCCCCGTTGTGTGATGTTCCCCTCCCTGTGTCCATGTGTTCTCATTGTTCAGCTCCCACTTATGAGTGAGAACACGCAGTGTTTGGTTTTCTGTTCCTGCATGAGTTTACTGAGAATGATGGTTTCCAGCTTCATCCATGTCCCTGCAAAGGACATGAACTCATCCATTTTTATGGCTGCATAGTATTCCATGGTGTATATGAGCCACATTTTCTCTATCCAGTCTATCATTGATGGGCATTTGGCTTGGTTCCAAGTCTTTGCTATTGTGAACAGTGTTGCAATAAACATGTGCGTGCATGTGTCTTTATAGTAGAATGATTTATAAAACTTTGGGTATATACACAGTAATGGGATTGCTGGGTCAAATGGTATTTCTGGTTCTACATCCTTGAGAAATTACCACACTGCCTTCCACAATGGTTGAACTAGTTTACACTCCCACCAACAGTGTAAAAGCATTGTTATTTCTCCACATCCTCTCCAGCATCTGTTGTTTCCTGACTTTTTAATGATTGTCATTCTAACTGGCGTGAGATAGTATCACATTGCAGTTTTGATTTGCATTTCTCTAATGACCAGTGACGATGAGCTTTTTTTCATATGTTTGTTGGCCATATAAATGCCTTCTTTTGAGGAATGTCTGTTCATATACTTTGCAGACTTTTTGATGGGGTTGTTTTTTTTTTTCTTGTAAATTTAAGTTCTTTGTAGATTCTGGATATTAGCTCTTTGTCAGATGGATAGATTGCAAAAATTTTCTCCCATTTTATAGGTTGCCTGTTCACTTTCATGATAGTTTCTTTTGCTGTGCAAAAACTCTTTAGTTTAATTAGATCCCATTTGCCAATTTTGGCTTTTGTTGCCATTGCTTTTGTTGTTTTAGCCATGAAGGTTTTGTCCATGCCTATGTCCTGAATAGTATTGCCCAGGTTTTCTTCTAGGGTTTTTATGGTTTTAGGTCTTAATTTTAAGTCTTTAATTAATCTTGAGTTAATTATTCTATAAGATGTAAGGAAGGGGTCCAGTTTCAGTTTTCTGCATATGGCTAATCAGTTTTCCCAACACGTGAGTTTGGATTCAGTTATTAAACAGGGAATCCTTTCCACATTGCTTGTTTTTGTCAGGTTTGTCAAAGATCAGATGGTTGTAGATGTGTGGCATTATTTTTGAGGTCTCTGTTCTGTTCCATTGGTCTATATATCTGTTTTGGTACCAGTACCATGCTGTTTTGGTTACTGTAGCCTTGTAGTATAGTTTGAAGTCAGGGAGCGTGATGCCTCCAGCTTTGTTCTTTTTGCTTAGGACTGCCTTGGCTATACAGGCTCTTTTTTGGTTCCATAGGAAATTTAAAGTAGTTCATTATGATTCTGTGAAGAAAGTCAATGGTAGCTTGATGGGGATAGCATTAAATCTATAAATTACATTGAGCATTATGACCATTTTCACTATATTGATTCTTCCTATCCATGAGCAGGGAGTGCTTTTTTCCATTTGTTTGTGTCCTCTCTTATTTCCTTGGGCTATGGTTTGTAGTTCTCCTGGAAAAGGTCCTTAACATCCCTTGGAAGTTGCATTCCTAGGTATTTTATTCTCTTTGTAGCAATTATGAATGGGAGTTCACTCATGATTTGGCTCTCTATTATTGATGTAGAGGAATGCTTATGATTTTTGCATGTTGATTTTGTATCCTGAGACTGCTGAAGTTGCTTATCAGCTTAAGGAGACTTTGGGCTGAGATAATGGGGTTTCCTAAATATACAATCACATCATCTGCAAACAGAGACAATTTGACATCCTCTCTTCCTGTTTGAATACCTTTTATTTCTTTCTCTTGGCTGATTGCCCTGGCCAGAACCTCCAATACTACATTGAATAGGAGTGGTGAGAGAGGGCATCTTTGTCTTGTGCCAGGTTTCTATGGGAACGCTTCTAGCTTTTGCCCATTCAGTATGATATTGGTTGTGGGCTTGTCATAAATGGGTCTTATTATTTTGAGATACATTCCATCAATACCTAGTTTATTGAGAGTTTTTAGCATGAAGGGGTATTGAATTTGTCAAAGGCCTTTTCTGCATCTATTGTGATAATCATGCGGTTTTCATCATTGGTTCTGTTTATGTGACGGATTACATTTATTTATTTGCATATGTTGGACCAGCCTTGCATCCAAGGGATGATCACCCCTGGACAAGCTCTTTGATGTGCTGCTGGATTAGGTTTGCCGGTATTTTATTGAGGATTTTTACATCGATGTTCATCATGGATAATGGGCTAAAATTTTCCATTTTTTTGTTGTGTCTCCACCAGGTTTTGGTATCAGGATGATACTGACCTCAAAAAGTGAGTTAAGGAGGAGTTCCTCTTTTTCTGTTGCTTGGAATAGTTGTAGAAAAAATGGTACCGGCTCCTCTTTGTACCTCTGGTAGAATTCGGCTGTGAATCCGTCTGGTCCTAAGCTTTTTTTGGTTGGTAGGCTGTTAATCACTGCCTCAATTTCAGAACTTGTTACTGTTTTATTCAGGGATTCCACTTCTTCCTGGTTTAGTCTTGGGAGGGTGTATGTGTCCAGGAATTTATCCATTTCTTCTAGATTTTCTAGTTTATTTGTGTAGAGGTGTTTATAGTATTCTCTGATGGTAGTATGCATTACTTTGGGATCAGTAGTTATCTCCCCTTTATCATTTTTTATTGTATCTGTTTCCTTCTCTTTTTTCTTCTTTATTAGTCTAGCTAGTGGTCTATCTATTTTGTTGATCTTTTCAAAAAAAACCAACTCCTGGATTCACTGACTTTTTGAAGAGTTTTTCACATCTCTATCTCTTTCAGTTCTGCTCTGATCTTCATTATTTCTTGTATTCTGCTAAACACTGCTTCAGCGGTGTCCCAGAGATTCTGGTACACTGTGTCTTTGTTCTCACTGGTTTTCAATAAATTGTTTATTTCTGCCTTAATTTCGTTATTTACCCAGTAGTCACTTAGGAGCAAGTTGTTCAGTTTCCATGTAGTTCTGTGGTTTTGAGTGAGTTTCTTAATCCTGAGTTCTAATTTGATTGCACTGTGGTCTGAGAGACTGTTTGTTATGATTTCTGTTCTTTTCCATTTGCTGAGGAGTATTTTACTTCCAATTTTGTGATTGATTTTAGAATAAGTGCAATGTGGTGCTGAGAAGAAAGTATATTCTGTTGATTTGGGGTGGAGATTTCTGTGGATGTCTATTAGGTCCACTTTGTCCAGAGCTGAGTTCAAGGCCTGAATATCCTTTTTAATTTTCTGTCTTGTTGATCTGTCTAATATTGACAGTGGGGTGTCTCCCACTGTTATTGTGGGAGTCTCCCACTCTATTGTGTAAGAGTCTAAGTCTCTCTATAGGTCTCTAAAAACTTGCTTTGTGAAGCTGGGTGTTCCTGTATTGGGTGCATATATATTTAGGATAGCTAGCTCTTGTTGCATTGATCCATTTACCACTATGTAATGCCCTTCTTTGTCTTTTTTCATCTTTGTTGGTGTAAAGTCTGTTTTATCAGAGACTAGGATTGCAACCTCTGTTTTCTTTTTTTTCTTTCCATTTTCTTGGTAAATATTCTTCTATCCCTTTATTTTGAGCCTATGTGTGTCTTTGCATGTGAGACAGGTCTCCTGAATACAGCACACTGATGGTTCTTGACTCTTTATCTAATTTTATCTAAAAGTCTGTGTCTTTTAATTGGGACTTCTGTCCCATTTATATTTAAGGTTAATATTGTTATATGTGAATTTGATTCTATCATTATGATGCTAGTTGGTTAGTTTGTCCATTAGTTGATGCAATTTCTTCATAGTGTCAATGGTCTTTACATTTCAGTTAGGCTTTGCAATGACTGGTACTGATTTTTCCTTTGCATATTTAGTGCTTCCTTCAGGAGCTCTTGTAAGGCAGGCCTGGTGGTGAGAAAATCTCTCAGCATTTGCTTGTCTGTAAAGGAATTTTTTTCTCTTCGCTTATGGAGCTTAGTTTGGCCGGATATGAAATTCTGCGTCGAAAATTCTTTTCTTTAAGAATTTCTTTAAGAATTCTTTTCTTTAAGAGTGGGGGCCAATGAATGTTGGCCCCCACTCTTCTCTGGCTTGTAGGGTTTCTGCAGAGAGATCTGCTGTTAGTCTGATGGGCTTCCCTTTGTGGGTAACCTGACCTTTCTCTCTGGCTGCCCTTAAAATTTTTTCCTTCATTTCAACTTTGGTGAATATGACAATTCTATGTCTTGAGGTTGCTCTTCTCAAGGAGTATCTTTGTGGTATTCTCTGTGTTTCCTGAATTTGAATGTTGGCCTGTCTTGCTGGGTTGGGGAAGTTCTCCTGGATAATATCCTGAAGAGTGTTTTCCAGCTTGGTTCCATTCTGCCTGTTACTTTCAGGTACACTAATCAAATGTAGGTTTGGTCTTTTCATATAGACCCATATTTCTTGGAGGCTTTGTTCATTCCTTTTCATTCTTTTTTCTCTATTCTTGTCTTCATGCTTTATTTCATTCAGTTGATCTTCAATCTCTGATATCCTTTTTTCTGCTTGATTGATTTGACTATTGTTACTTGTGTATGTTTCCCAAAGTTCTTATGCTGTGTTTTTCAGCTCCATTAGGTCATTTATGTTCTTCTCTAAACTGGTTATTCTAGTTAGCAATTCGTCTAACCATTTTTCAAGGTTCTTAGCTTCCTTGCATTGAGCTAGAAGATGCTCCTTTAGCTTGGAGGCGTTTGTTATTACCCACCTTCTGAAGCCTACTTCTGTCAATTTGTGAAACATTCTCTGTCCAGTTTTGCTCTCTTGCTGGTGAGGAGCTGTGATCCTTTGGAGGAGTAGAGGTTTTCTGGTTTTTGGAATTTTCAGCCTTTTTATGCTGGTTTTTCCTCATCTTCATGGATTTATCTACCTTTGGTCTTTGATGTTGGTGACTTTGGGTTGGGGTTTCTGTGTGGACATCCTTTTTGTTGATGTTGATGCTATTTCTTTCTGTTTGTTAGTTTTCCTTCTAACAGTCAGGCCCCTCTGCTGCAGGTCTGCTGAAGTTTGCTGGAGGTCCACTCCAGACCCTGTTTTCCTGGGTATCACCAGCAGAGGCTGCAGAACAGCAAAGATTGCTGACTGTTCCTTCCTCTGGAAGCTTCGTTCCAGTGGGGCACCCACCAGGTGCCAGCCAGAGCTCTCCTGTATGAGGTGTCTGTTGATCCCTGTTGGGAGGTGTCTCCCACTCAGGAGGCATGGGGGTCAGGGACCCATTTGATGAGAAAGTCTGTCCCTTAGTAGAGCTTGAGCACTGTGCTGGGAGATCCACTGCTCTCTTCAGAGCCAGCAGGCAGGAATGTTTAAGTCTGCTGAAGCTGCACCCACAGCCGCCCCTTCCCCTAGGTGCTCTGTCCCCAGGAGATGGAAGTTTTATCTATAAGCCTCTGACTGTAGCTGCTTCCTTTCTTTCAGAGATGTCCTGCCCAGAGAGGTGGAATCTAGAGGGGCAGCCTGGCTACAGTGGCTTTGCTGAGCTGCAGTGGACTCTGCCCAGTTCAAACATCCTGGTGGCTTTGTTTACACTGTGAGGGGAAAACTGCCTACTCAAGCCTTAGTAACGACAGACGCCCCTCCCCCCACCAAGCTTGAGTGTCCCAGGTAAACTTCAGACATAATCCCATAGTCCCATATTTTATATGGGACTGTGCTGGCAGTGAGAATTTCAAGCCAGTGGATCTTAGCTTGCTGGGCTCTGTGGGGGTGGGATCCTCTGAACTAGACCACTTGGCTCCCTGACTTCAGCCCTCTTTCCGGGGGAGTGAATGGTTCTGTCTTGCTGGTATTCCAGGCACCACTGGTGTATGGAAAAAATAAAACTCCTGCAGCTAGCCAGGTGTCTGCCCAAATGGCTGCCCAGTTTTGTGCTTGAAACCCAGGGCCCTGGTGGCATAGGCACCCAAGGGAAGCTCCTGATCTGCGAGTTGCAAAGACTGTGGGAAAAGGGTTGTATCTGGGCCAGACTGCACTGTTCCTCACAGGACAGTCCCTCACAGCTTCCCTTGGCTAGGGGAAGGAGTCTTCCGACCCCTGTGCTTCCTGAGTGAGGCGACACCCCACCCTGCTTTGGCTCGCCCGCCGTGGGCTGCACCCACTGTCTAAGCAGTCCCAATGAGATGAGCTGGGTACCTCAGTTGGAAATGCAGAAATCACCATACTTCTGCATTGATCTCACTGCAAGCTGCAGACCAGAGCTGTTCCTATTCGACCATCTTTCCAACTACCAGTTCTTAATTTTTTGTTGTCTTTTTCATTTCTGAAATTTATTTTTCATTCTTTTATATGTTTCCAATTATGTCAATTTTCTCAATTTTAATTTCTGCTTCTGAGCACAGTAAAAAGTATTTTAAACTGTGTAATTGATTATTCCTTATCTGTTGTTTCTGCTGGTTTTCTTTTAGGTGATCTTGTCTCTTATGCATCTGGCTAATTTTTTGTTTGCCAGACATTGTATTATTTATTTATTTTAATTTTTTTTTTATTATTATACTTTAAGTTCTAGGGTACATGTGCACAACGTGCAGGTTTGTTACATATGTGTACCTGTGCCATGTTGGTGTGCTGCACCCATCAACTTGTCAGCACCCATCAACTCGTCATTTACATCAGGTATAACTCCCAATGTATTTATAAAATATTCATAGAAATTATGTGAGGCCTAGGAAACTATTAGCCTCTTCCAAAGTAGTTTTTCATTTGCTTCTGCCTTTATCTGAGGATTAAGGTAACTCAGTATCACTGCAATCCACTCAGGGATCGAAAATGAATTGAGCTACAGTCTTTGTGAAAGCTTGTTGTATCAGGTATACCCTTACTCCTAGGATACAGCCCTTCTATGGTCCCAAGGCCTCAGAGAGCTCTGAATGTCAAACTGTGTTTCTCTACACTTATAATGCTATCAAAAGCACCATTCAACCTTTTAGGTTCTTAGTCACCTGCTACGGAAATGGCAGCTATCCCAAGGGAAAACTGGCCCCAAACCCTGCCTCGCTCCCTGAGAATCTATCTTCCTGTGGTTTCTGGCCCAGTAATTCTCTGATCTATTTGTTTGTATTATTACTTTTAGCTATCTTATCTGGTACTTTCGAGAATATCATTTTAATATGAAGTGTGTGTGTGTTTGTGTGTGTTCATGTGTGTGTGTGTCAGCTTTTCCTAGTTGTCTTCAGCAGGAGGGCTAGTCTTAATCAACTAGGCCAACCTTACCAGAAATGGGAGCTCTGTACCCAGACTCATCATAATCATCACTTTAATTCATCTGTGACCTTCATACCCCAAGTCCTCTGCTCTTTCCTCTTAACTTGCATCACAACCCAGATGGTATCCCTTCTACTCCATCCTCATTCTGCTTCCGAATCTTTCTGAGTCTCTGTAAAATACAGGAGAGCTGTAAGTTCATCCACAGCACAGCTCATGTATTTATTTACACTGAAGAATATCTCAATTCTAAACTCCAATGAAGAAAACCTTAATTTTCTCTTGACTGACTCCACATACAGATTTTATCAGTTGTCCAATTTAGCCAGCACTCAGAGACGTTCTGCTTTTACTTTTTTCTGTGAAATGGCAGGCATATATCCAGCTCTCTGACAAGTAGGGAACTAGATGTGAAAATGTCTTTAAAACTGCAATGCTCTATACAGATATTGTTGTAGGAGTTATTAAGAAATTATTTTAGGCAGATAGAGAGGAAAAGTGGTCCTTGGAAACTTTTCCTTTTTAAAGCAGCTCTTAGAGCCAGGCCAGCAACTTTTGATATGCAAATGCAAGCCATTAGAAATGGTCCACCCAACCATGGCGATCCCAGCAGGCCTTGCCCCACATGTTCCTGGCAACATGGCTGCCCTCACGTATCCCCACGTGTGTAGAACATCATGGTGCCCTGTGTTTGCATATTAAAAGGTTAGGGTGGGAGGGCCAGCTTTTTCGGGGGTTACGTGAATGACATGCCTGGTCAAACCAATCCCCAGAGCCCCGTGCAAATCAGACACCGCCTCCTCCAGCCTACTCACAATACTGGCTGGTATGGTAGCGCTTGGGGTCTCCTCTCTCAGCTTTGAAGTCCCCTTCCCTCTGTCTCTGTACAGGGGGAGGGGGACTCTTCCTTCTTTCTTCTTCCTTCTTTCTTGCTATTAAACTCTCTGCTTCTTAAAACCACTCCATGTGTGTCCATGTCATTTTATCCAAACTGGCACGAGGACCAAGAACCCCGGTGTTCCTCCATTCATGAGAGCTGTATCAATATGAAGTCATAGAGGCAATTCTACACCTTTTACATTGACCACTTTTGCTTCTCTATCTCTTCTCCTACTACTCAAAAAGTAGAATACAACATCTTTGCTTTTCATCTCTAATTTAAACATTTTTTAAAGTACCTAACTTTAAACAATTTAGCAAATTTATTACTCCACCTTTTACCACCCTAAATCTAGAGTAAGTAGATTTACCCAGTTAAAGGAGTAACTTTAACTTTTAAAAAGTAGTAATTTTGGCCAGGCGCTGTGGCTCACGCCTGTAATCCCAGCACTTGGGTGGCCGAGGCAGGCAGATCACGAGGTCAGCAGATCGAGGCCATCCTGACTAACACTGTGAAACCCCGTCTCTACTAAAAAATACAAAACAAGATCAGCTGGGTGTGGTGGCGGGCGCCTGTAGTCCCAGCTACTTAGGAGGCTGAGGCAGGAGAATGGCATGAACCCGGGAGGCGGAGCTTGCATTGAGCCAAGATAGCGCCACAGCACTCCAGCTTGGGTGACAGAGGGAGACTCCGTCTCAAAAAAAAAAAAAAAAAAAGTAATTTTACTATTATACTATTATAATAATATTTTCTCAAGATTATTTCAGCTATGTTGAGGCAGAGTAAATTATGCCAAGCACAAGATAAGTGCTATTTACTAGCTAAATTCAAATAACTATAATTTAATAATTTGCTTTTTATTATCAACCAGATGGATTCATATATGGTTCATATCATAAACAAAAGAAGTTTTAAAGCCTCTCAGATGTAATTTCAGAATTTTTTTTAACATCGTGGTTTTTTTTTTTTTTCATAGATATCTCTCAAGGTCAGTAAGTATTGATCTAACTCACTCTTAATAGCTGCATAGTATAAGTATAATGCAATTTATTCAATCATTGCTCTAATGATATATGCATAGATTGTTTATAGATTTTTTGTCAATAAAAACAGTGGTGCAACAAATAGTATTGAATATACCCATTTGTTCAAAGAGGATCAATTCCTAGATAGTACACGAGTGTTGTTTAGTCAATGGTACCAAGTAATTACCCACCTCTAGCAGAACCTCAAACACACTCTTAACAAAAGTTTGAGTCCGCTATTTAGTCCTGCATTACTGTCACCAAAGGCAAAGTTATGTCAGCAAACTTATCTAGTGTGTAATCCTGTTGCCCTTGCCTTTCAAAGATCCTCATCTTTTAAAAAAATAAAAAATTAAAAACAACAGAACTTACACTGCTTTTCATCAAAAACTCTACAATGATTCCATAGGATACCAGCAGCGTAAACATCAACCTTTGTTTTCACTCACATCTCATTTTCAACTCAGGTAGAAAACTCAGAACGGGTCATAGCAACTGTGATCACGGTCTCTGCCTGGACTACCAAGATTTAATTTCTTCAGGCCTGCTGCTGATTTTCCTAGCCCTGTCAATTCCCTAGTGATGTGACACTTTCATTGGTTCACACCTGTTGGCTTTGCTTAAGCAGTCAGTTTATCCAGCCACAAACCTGTTATTTCTTGGCTCTGAAATTTCCTGTCTGATACTGTTCATACTTTCTCTTCCCTTTCCCCATTCCCTCAATTCCAATTCCTTTTCCTTATTATGGTACTATTCTGATTAGAAAAGTTGTAATTTTTTTTCTTTCCAATAAGTTGTTTCCATGACCTATGCCATCAGCAAATGCCACTTATGGGCTCCTCTGGATTGTTTTCACCACTATTCAATTATTTCCAGTAAGTAAACACTGAACTGGCAAGGTAATACCAGTAGTATTAGTGAGCCTTACATACTACCTTTGTTCTGGGCCCTCAAATTGTGTGGCAAACCACTATTTCAGTATCTATGTCACTGAAGGGGTTCAGAGTATGTCTCTGTAGCATAAAACATTATTTTGAGAAGACATTTGAATTTCTAAAATCCCTTATCTGGCTAAAAGTAGAGCTTCCCAAAGAACTCAGAAGAACTCGACTGTCATAAATCCTCCTCTTGGGAGAAACCAGGGAAGACTGACTCTTATCACCGGAGATTGAGAAGTCTCCACACCACAGCTAAACAGATATTGTCACAGAAACGCTCTTATCTCCCATTTATTCTCCCAAGGGCTTATTTGTCTTTCCAATAAAAAGTCATTTGTTTTTCCATGAATACCCTTTCTCTCTCTCCCCTTCCCCTATTAAGATGGTATATAAGCTCCAAATGCAACCTCTTTGAGTCATATTTCTTTGTGAACTCCCACATGCACATGCATGTTGGTGATTAAAAGCTGTCTTTTATCTTCCTTATCTGTCTCTTGTCAGTTGAGTTCATAGGCCCCAGTCACTAAACCTAACAGGGTAAAGGAAAAGAGTTTCCTTCTTGACATCACAAAAAAGAGGAAAATACAAAGGAAACATGGAAAACGCAAAGGTTTTGTAGAAGTAGAAATAAGAGGTAAATGTAGACTGGCTATATTCCTCCAATCTACCTCTACTATTATATTCCTGAAATCCCCCTAAAACAGAAAGTTTAAATAAATCTGATTAGTGCACTTAGGAATACACATCAGAATGAATTATTGAAACTTCATAACTAAAGATGTTACTTAAAATCCACAGTTTTTTTTTTCAATTACATATAGAAAAGAAATTTAGGGTCTATCTTCCTTCAGGAATCAAACTGGACAAGTTGGCACCTGTGTTGCTCTTCTCTAAATGAAAACTGTTAATTTTTCATAATATCATAGTTTTTCAATTAAGTGCCTCAATTGTTCTCCAGAAATACTCCATGCAGTATTTCTTATTTTAAAAAATTCTCTTCAATTTCACATTTAGAGAGGGTCCGCTATGAGGGCTTGGCCCAAACGAGCAACTAACTAATATGAACAAAGATAATTCTGACTGGGATGCTGCTTAACTTGGCCCCTCTCGGTGGCCATAGAGGTACAGCATTCAGATCTCCCTTTCAGAGCCCTGCTCAGAGGAGGAGCATAATTTGCTGACAGCCTACAGCTGCAATACCTTCAGATTCGCTGTGGCATCCATGCCAAGGCTGTGCTTACCCCAGGCCAATGGCAAAGCACAGTGAGAGAACTAGAGCTGGGCTATTCCTGCCTGACAGGGAACCTCTCCTATGTGCAGTCTGTGCTCTGGGGCTCCCCGTCAGCCTGGCTGAGACTTTCTCAGAGCTGCATTGCCATCAGAGTCTCTCCCTACCCACCCTTCCTTCCTTCCTCTCTCTTTCCACAGGAGTCAGACCTGCCTCCCCGTCTGAAGGTTCTCTCTGCCTACTCTTGCTTACTGCCCATTTATCCATCAAAATGAGCCTCTCCAAATAAGTCATTTTACATCTAATCCCATATTCTAGGAGGACCTGAGCTGACTCAGCCCCCAATTACCACAAATCCTGAGGCACAGTGGCTTGTTTTTGCATACCATCAGGTATGGCACAGACCAAACATATCTCTCTAGATACTACAAAAATTCCGAAGAGTAATAAAAGCTATCATTCATTCATTAATTTCCATGTGCCAGACACTGTGTTCAATTATTTTTGTAAGTAATTTCAGTTAAGCCTCATAGCAACTGTATAAGATAGGTAATATTATCACGATTTTATGGTGATATACCCAAGGATGTATTGCTACTCATGTTTTTAAAAAAGCAACTGGCATTTAAATTCAATTCTATCTAATTTAAAAACAGATGTTCTTACCTACATTATAGTGCCTACTGTTTGGATGAACGGAGGCAAGATGGTGCACTTCCGGGTTCTTCATCTCCCCCCCCAACTTTTCCCGCCCGGGCGAAAATGCAGCCGGCAACCCGGGAAGGTGCAGACCAACTGGGCATGCGCCAGGTGATGTCAATCCGAAGAGACCAAGATTTACCTGGTCGCACCTGCGGAACTCCCCCTGACACGCCCCTGTCCCGCCTATTGCCCTCCCACTCCTAGAAAAGCCGCTGCGGAGGGACACCACGCGCCGCCTTCTCACAGCCCCACTCCTGTCGGGATGTGGGGACTGTGGGAACTCCGTCCGAGAGCCCCACCGGGGGAGTCTGTCGGCCTTCTTTGCGGGAGGCCGACAGACCTCTTCCCCACACCTTAGGTGACCAAAATAAACTTGCAGTTTTGCTCCTACACTTGCCTACTCGCTGGTTCTTTTGTGCCCGCTCTGGTGGTCTTAGAAAAACAAATCACCTACTAGCAGTAACACTCATCATGACTCTGAATGTCGGCTAGTATTAAGTATACCAGTCACTGGGCTACACATTTTTATGTGTTACTTCATGCAATACTCAAAACAACCTCATGAAGGCGGTATTATTACTCTAACTATTATTATTATAATTTTCCATTTCACAGATCAGAAAACTGAAGACATTAAGACATAACCAGTCTATCACAGACAGAGTATTGTTTCCTGGGGCAGTTAAATTAAAGGAGTTGTTCTGCCATAGTAAATGGTAGGACAAACTTAGATTAACATTTTACTAAACTGTGATTTGTTTAACGGCAGTGTCATTTACATGTTTTCTTCAAGATTCTGGCCTTGGGACTTATATGCTAAACATTCCAAGGCCCTCTCTTAGTTCTCTTGGGCCTTCTTTTTTGAGCCTTTGACATTGTAGGTCAGGAGAGCTTCTGATCCATTGTATAGCCAATGTTACTTCGTAGCTCCAGGGTACTTTATAAACAAAAAGTTAATTCAGAAAAATTGTCCACCAGCAAATGAATCTGGTTTCCTAGATAACACAGCTCAGAGTTTGTTAATACAGGGTATGGGTTAGACAGAGTTGATTTTGCTTTCTGCATGGTTTGGAAGCTATTCTCTTATGTTCTTTCCTGAACTGTATATTAACTATAAATAATGTACCATCATATAATGGTTAATACATACTTTTTCCACAGAAATATGCTTGGATTTCTTTTTCTTCCCTCTGAAGTGATCACCACCCACACCAACCCACTAGTAAGATTAAATATTCTTTAACAAGAATAATAAAAGCTGAAAAATGCCTTCCAGCATCAAAAAAATTTCAGCAGAAGCAGTAGGAAAAAAATTCCCTGAGTTCAGCTTTTGTGATTACCTTTAAGACACAGGAGGGTCATTCTTGTTCCTTCAAGAGGTTTCTGGATGTTTTCTGTAAATCCAGGTTGCTGCCCAAAGAGTGTCAGTGGGTGGGTAAGTGTGGAAGGGGTGAGGAATAAAAACAAAGGATATTTCAAGACTGAGTGAGGGCGGCGGTGTAGTCAAGGATTTCTGAGTCTCTGTTCATGAACTACAATACTCCTGGTGGCTATGGAGCACCTCGCCTGCTGATGGCTCAACACGTCTCCAAACGATATACAGTATAGCAAAGTCTCAGACTAGAGTTTCAAAGACACCATGGGACTCAATCAATCCTCAGAATCATGAGCTATGTAAATAGGGCAGGCACCTAACTAGGTAGGAGGACAATAAAGGCAATATACGATACATGAAAATATGAATACCCATGGTTTTTTCCCCCACTCAAAAATCACTGCTTACATAAAATAGTTGTCGTTTCATACTTGTGGACGGATTGGTTCCAGGACCCTGAGGATACCAAAATCCAATGATACTCAAGTTCCTGACACAAACTAGTATAGTATTTTCATATAACCTATGCACATCTTCCTGTATACTAAATCATCTCTAGATTACTTAAATACCTAATACAATGTAATGCTATGTAAATAGTTGTTATACTGTATTGTTTAGGGAATAATAACAAGAAAAAATGTCTGCTTGTCAGTACAGATGCAACCATCCATTTTATTTTTTTCAAATATTTTCAATTTATGGTTGGTTGAATCCACAGATGTGGAACCCACAGATATGGAGGGTAGGCTGTATTTTATTTTGGGTAAGGTGCAGTTGTTACATAGCAACACGTAATTGTACAGGCAGATGAGGTAAGATGGGGGTGCTTCCAGGTTGAAGAAAGTTGAAAGCCATGGAATTGCAAAATAGTCTCATGTATAATGAGAATGCTAAGTGATATCTCTCCAGTATACACTTCTACATGAATCTTTTGGCAAATTATATTACATAGCGCCAAACCAACTAACCCAGGTGTAATTTTTTAAAAAATCATACTATTTAAGGAGATGATGCCATTCTAAGGAAATCTTGTTTGGACATAATTCTTTGTTAATTCTTTAAAACTCAAATAATGAATATCTGAAGTTACTGTTGCATTTATCTTCAATGTATTTATTATATGTGTATTAATAGTTCTTAGAAAGCACAGTGAACATGAAGAGAGGGCAGGCACCTAACTGGGTAGGAGGACAATAAAGGCAATATATGATATGTGAAAATACGAATACCCATGACTTTTTCCCCCACTCAAAAATCACTGCTTACATCAATCCCAAATTGTCATGCTTACAATTTAAGCTGATTTCTTGTTATGCTTTCCTCACTGGAACTCAAGGTTTAGTCTCCTTTGTTGTGTTTTTAAAGATATTTTTAAAATTTCCTCTTGATCTTTCCTTTGGTTGACTAGGAAGCTCAGCCTCCCCAGCATGTTACCATGTTTTATATATAACCTTTTAATCACCCTCTGGCTCCCTGGGAGCTTTATCCAAGTTCTTCTTGCCTCTCATTATAGGTTGCCTATAGATAGCTGCCTAAGAAACCACCCCAAACACAATGGCATTAAAACAGCAACAGCCATTTTTTAATATTATATTTCACAGGCCTGGGGGTTGACTGGGCTTGGCTAGCTGGTTTCCTCTTGAGGGTCTCTTAAGTGGTTGCAGTCAGATGGATGCTGAAACTGGAGTTCTCATGAAGGTGTCCTTACTCGTGTATCTGGTGGTAAATGCTGGCTGTTAACTAGGACCTCAGCTGGAGTTGTAGGCCAGAACACCCACATGTGGCCTATCCCTGGTGCCTGGGTTGGGTTTCAAGAGGAAGCCTCTCAAGAAAGACAGAAAGCCAGGCCAATGCTGTCTCATCCTTTAAGATGAAATAATTTAATATGTAGTTTAGGTATAATCACGAAGAATAATTTTCTTTGCATTTTATTTGTTAGAAGCAAACCACTATGGCCAGGCCATGTTCAAGGGGAAGGGGATTAGACTTCACCTCTTGATGGGAGGAGTGACAAAAATGTGCAGTCATGTGTTAAGCATGACACATCTCTGGAGTTGGGGAACCCATTGTCCTTTCAGGGTATAGGAAACAAGTGGGGGCAGTCATAAGGAGCTAGAGTCAGAATGCAGAGACTCTTCAGGAATCTCAGGATACTTGTGGTCATGGCCAGAGAAAGGTAAGAAGGAGCCCATAAATAACAAGTCCACCGCAGGGGTTCTTACAAGTTGATCTAGCAAAAAGGTGACCCCAGATGTATCCTGGACCTGAGGATAGAGGTTGCTTAATGTGAGGGTGAGCCCTGCATGGCAAGGAGAAAGAGCCCAGAGGAGCGGTAGTCAAAATCGAAGAGCACTCAGAGACCCACTGTGATGAGTATGAGGTAAGTGCCATTTTCAGAACTACAACTGTGGAATCACCCAGGCCTGGCTCGAGGCGCACAGAAAGCTTCCTGTCACAACACCCACCTCTGACCACCAGCATCTTAGTAACGAACATCGTTGCCTGAGAGAAAGTGCAAGCCCACCCAGAAGGGATAAGGCTACTCTTGGCTGGCTGAGTTTCTGAGAGTTGTCATAGGCAGTTGTGGTTGTTGAGTACCCCAGACTCCTGCTTCTCGAGAGAAACAATGAGTTCTACTGAGATTCTTCCATTCATATTCATTCAGATAAAGAGAGAAAGAGGCCAGGCAGGAGGTAGAGGCAGTGAGTTCTAACTCCTGATGCAAGGAGGCTGACTGCACTCAGCGATGCGCACTGTTGGGACCATGGTATCTGCAGGCAGATCTTTAAATTTCATGCTCACCTAATAACAGAAATGAGACTTCATTGCGAATTCGTATTTAGATTATAATCTCATGTCCAAACCTACACACACGCACAGCCTTTCTTCCTGTTCCTTTTTCTTTAACAGCAGCTTCTTCTGTGAAATATGTGCAGCTCCTGTAAGAACTGGTGCCATGGTTACCTTTATGTGTGAGTGAGTTGTCACGCTGATTGAATGTAGTGACACCATTCCTTTATTGTTCATTCAGACAGTGTTTATGAACATTGGGCCAGACAGGGAACTTGGTACAGCTGCACTGGCAAAGATGCATAAGGTAGAGTCCTGTCCCCCAGGAGTGACAATTGAGAAATAGGACTTGAAAAATCATTCACACCACAACCTGCAAGTGTAGAGGACATTTAGCTTCTTTGTGTCTATAACTAATCGGATACCCTCCTGTGAGTGAGCAGGAAAGCCAATTAGTTAAAGCTGCAGTATGGTTCAAATATAACCTCTAACACTTCCTCCTGCCACCCTCCCTAAGACGCTACAGCAGTCAGGGTCCCAGGAGTAGGATACTGTCCAAACCAGGAACTTTTGAGAGTAAAACAGGATGCTGAAATAATTACACTGGAATAATTGGAATAGACTGGGACTGTCTGGGGCGAACCAGTACAGAAAGTCATTCTATCCAGATGGAAACCACATTCAAAGGGGTTCATTTAACTAAGGTCTATTTTCAAAGGTTAAGAGAAGCCAACAAGAGATGGGAAAGCACCTAAAGCCCACAACAGTGGGAGGATGCTGCCACCCCTAAGCCTAAAAGAGTGAAAGGAGATAAGAGTTCCAGAGCCTGGTGAGGCTTATGGCTATGGAGAGGGCTGCTCATCAGAGGCTGTGACCTTCATTAGGGGAATGCAGTCCCCTTTAACCCACTCTCAGGTACGGAGGGAGCAGGAAGAAAAAAGCCCAATCTTTCTACCCACACTCTTGCCTTCCTGCTCGTGACTTCCATTAGCCAAAGGCAGCCAGAAGCCAGAAGTCAAGGGAGCCAGTAGGTGCAGAAAAGGGTGAAAATGGATCCTGCGTGGGAGTAGAGAAAAGAATATCTAACACATTATTATTCAATGGGACGGGACTAGGGGGACTAATGCATCCTCATGATGGCAGGAAGAGCTTGAGTTCCTCGGGCATGGTGACCTCTGCCTCCAAAGCAATAAGGAGAACACCTTAGTCCCCTTTTGAATGGACTATTTACTGTGTTCCCACTATCCAGTGAGGCCTATGGGTGGTATATCTCTGGTTTGCTAACCCTCTCAGCTTGTTTCCAACTCAGTGGTGGCTTGGCCTCACTTCAACTCCCACTGGTTACTGACCAATCCCTGGGTCTCTGCCAAGTGCTCCATCATGCCTGCTGGCCCAGATATCTACCCCAAGACTCAGGAAAGTTGTTCTTCATTCTGTCCCAGGGGATCCCTAGGAAAAGTCCATGGATTCTCAACTCCAAGTCTATGGTTAACTCCAAGTCTAGGAGGTGAACACTGGCAGTATCACAAAGTTTAACCTAGGGGCTTCCTCTGTCCAGCCATGCTGTGCCTCATTCACTCTTGGTGTTACTCTAATTTCTCTAAATCCCCTCACCATCTCCTTACTGACACCTTGAGTGAAAACAATCAGGGACACGTAACAACTTGGTTTGATCTCCATTTTCCTTTTACCTCTTTCTCCTTCCCATGTTCTTCTGGGAGAGAAAGGGGTTCAGCTGTCTCTTAGTTCCCTGGTCATATTCTCCTTCTAGTAGTGAGCAGCAAGACTCACGGCTTTGCTGTGGACTCAGTGTGTTTTTGTTCTACTCTGGGTCCTTGAGGCTGGATATGCTATCTTGTAAAAAGGGAATGAGCTTTAAAAACTGAGCAAATCATTTTTTAAGACTATAGCCTGACTTACAAGGCCGTTGCCCTGCTGCACGATCATATTTTGCAAATACGGTCATGCTCTTTCTGTATTCCTTAACATTTCTTAACCCTAACACATACCCAGACACACATACACACACATAGCTTCAAAAATATTTCTAGGTACTTGGGTATCATGAGCCAACTAGAGTACAATCACATGCTCAGGAAGGCAGAATAGAAAATTACATCAATATTTGTAAAATATTAATCCCCCTTAAATTTTTAATTTTTTGTTTCCAGCTATATTCTGGAAGCTTGGGCTTTAAAGTGAAGAGCATCGTACCTGGGCCAGGGCAGCAGTACATGAAGCAATGTATGAACCTGGATTTGAGCCTTGTCTCTGCCTCTCATTAGCCATATAACCTTAAGCAAGTCGTTTCACCTGTCTGAGCTTCACTTTCCTCCTGTGTAAAATGAGGACCTAACACCTGCCCTCAATGTTGTGCTGAAGGTGACATGAGCTGGCAGAGAGCCTGGTTCATTGTAGGTGTTAAGTGGCATTCACTTCCTGCCCTCAGAGCTAACCCTAAGTGAGAACAGACATACAGGCCCCAGAGCCCTTTGAAAATAGCGGGACTAGAATTTCTGGACCTAAGATTTTTGGTGTCATGCAATTGAGCAAGATGGGATGGGAGCTAGACTTGACTGAGTATTCCCCATGAGAAAGATGCAGTCACAGAGCTCTGTTAGCCTTTAGAAATGATCTCATCACCAATGCATAGGAGAAAAGGAGGGTCAGAGAGATTCAATAATTTGCCTGAGTCCCATACCCCTTGTGAGTAGACTTCAAAGCTCTTTTCACTAGAAATATATCTTTCTTGAAACAAATTGTCTGCATTAGTGGACACTGTGGTGCTCTGTCCAGATCCTCTTCGCGGGGTCAATGCCCCCATCCCCAGCTGCTGGAACGATCAGCTGCAGATGATTCACACAGCTGCACCCCTTCACACCAAGTACCCTTGGCTATGAGAAACAGCCTGCCCAAGTTTATGCCTCCTCCAGGTAGTTCAGCTTCAGTGTCTGATTTGGAGATTCAAAAGCCTGGCCCCATAAACCTCAATGTGGCATAACTTGAAGGGCGTTTCCTGCTCTAGCACTCCCCATAGGATCAACTGAGGCTTCTGTAGCAACCCCATCATGAGTCTTCTGCCTCAGTCCTGCCTTCCTCACTTCCTTCTGGGTGTATTTCTCCGGAGCACAACCCAGTAAACCTTCCACACACAACTCTGTCTCAGAATCCATTTCCAGGGAATGCAATCTGAGGTGTAGACTTAAACCTGAGTGTTTGGGGGGGAAAAAATTCCCAAAATATACGAGGCCTCAATCCCCAAATCTTTTCTCAAATATGTTGTTCAAAAGATGGTATAAAAAGTAACTAGTAGAAGTGGAATGGGAGTGGGCAGTTCCTAGGAGGAGGAATAACTAAGAGGAGAGTGCTATGAGGGACAAAGTCCCAGGAGTAAGGGAGGAAAAGAGGATGCCCAAAGTGTTCCCTGTTCCAATGGTATGCTTTGCACTTTTGCAATTAATAAAAGGTCTTCTGAATGTGGCAGCTCTGCTTGGTGTCCATACATAAAGGATCTGATTACAGGCAAGGTAATCAGCTGTAGGGTAAGAAGAAAATGAAAATAAAATTAACTAATTACAATGTTAACAATAATAGTAATAGCTAACACTTATATAGTGCTTTCTACATTGCAGGCTATGTTAGTCCATTTACACTGCTATAAATAAATAACTGAGGCTGGGAAATTTATGAAAAAAAAAGAGGGTTATTTGGCTCATGGTTCTGCAGGCTGTATAGGAAGCATGGTGTCAGAATCTGCATCTAGTGAAGGCCTCAGAAAGCTTCCAATCATGGCAGGAGGTGAAGGGGTAGCAGGCACATCACATAGCAAGAGAGCAAGAGAGAGAGGGAGGAGGTGCCAGGCTCTTTCAAACAACTAGATCTTGTGTGAACTCATAGAGTCAGAACTCACTCATTACCAAGAAGACAGCACCAAGCTATTCATGAAGGATCTGCCTCCATGACCCAAACATCTCCCACTGGGCCCACCTCCAACACTGGAGGTCACATTGCAACATGAATTAGGAGGAGATGAACATCCAAGCAATATCATAGGCATTGTTCTAAATGCTTTATACATATTAATTTGTTTAACCTTAGAAAAATAACCATATTAAATGGTCACTAGTATTATCACCATGATGAGAAAATGGAGGCATAGGAAGGCTAGTAACTTGTACAAGGTCATGCAGCTAATGAGCTGGGCTTTTACCCAGATTATTTGGCTCCAGGGCTGTTACTCACAACCATTGTGCTCTGAGGGGGAAAAGCCACTCCCTCCTGTAGAAGAGTAATCATCACAGAAATTCAGTCCTGGTACCTAGTCCAGAAGCCACCAGTCCCAGAAACCACAATGGTAGCCCAAAGATGCCACCATCAATCCTTATTTCCCAATCCTGTTGAAGATTGACGTCTTAGCTAGTGAGAAAGAAGAGCTTCTCTTCATTATGTGCCCTAGACTGTTTTAGCTAGAGATTTATTTATTGGGGAATGTAAATATCTTATTTTATATGTAGCATAATGCCATTTGAAAGAAATGGTCTCGGCTCCAAGCCCCGGGCCATTGGAGGGGGCAGTGGTAAATGGATACCTCAGTGATATTGTTGAGAACATTACTTTGCACAAAATAAATGAAGGGAAAGCCTCCCATGTGGTTGGGGATCCACCCGTAATTGACAGTCATCTCCAGAAAGTCCTTCAAAGAGTCATCATCAGTCATAGAACTTACATTCCAATGGAGAGTGGTTGGCCCATTTGTCACCTACATCAGTTAATTTAACCAACGTTTTCTCCATTAACCTCTGCTGAGAAGCCCAGGAGAGGCACTACTCAACCAGCGTTTGATCATTTAATGGCATCTTATCCTTACTGCTGTTGTTCCTGTAATAAATTTGGAGTAAACATTGATTTGTCAAAGGTCTGGAGTTAATTTTATACATATCAGAATATTGTAGTGGATGAAAGGTCTGAGACACTGTGAAGTAGCAAAAGGTGTATATCAATTATCTATTTCCGTGTAACAAGCGACTCCAAAACCTAGTGGTTTAAAGCAACAACAATCATTTACTTTACTCTTATATCTGCAATTTGAGAAGGGCTAGGCAGGAACAGCTCCCCTGTGCTTTACACAGCATCAGCTAGGGCAGTTCAACAGAAGGCTGCAGGATTCACTTTCAAAATGGCTCACTCACATGGCTGGCAACTTAGAGCTGGCTGTTAGCTGAGAGCTCAGTTAGGACAGGGCACCAGGGAACTCAGTTTCTTTACATGGCAGGCCTCTCCTTGGAATGCTTGGGCTTCCTTCTGGCATGGTGGCTAGGTTTCAAATGTGAGCACCCCAAGCTGCAGAAAGTAGAAGCAGGAAGTAGAAGCTGTCAGTTTCCTAGTCTGGGCCTAGAAACTGGCACAGCATCATTTCTACCATATTCTATTGGACAATCAGTCACAGAGCCCAGATTCAAGACGAGGGAACATAGACCCCACCACTCAATGGGAGGAGAGTTAAAAAATGTTTGGGTCATGTTTCAAAATCACCACACAGTTGCCATCACAGAATGTCAAGCATATGGCATCTCTTATTTCACATTCTTTTATGACAATGAAGGAAAAAGTTTGAAGATGTAAAGTTATTTCCCAAGACCACACCACAAGATAGTCACAGAGACAAACCTGGCTTTATTTAGCTCACTGAAACACAAAGCATGCTACTCATAGAAGATAGCTCTTCAAAAATTACAGCTAATTGCAAATGGCTAAATCCCTGAAAAGTACACAGACACTTAACACTATTATAGGGCATTGACATGATAATACATTGTAATAATATAATCATATAATAGCCATAAAAAGATAATGACACATTAATCAACTTTTATCAGGCATCACAATGGTGCAGGAGATACAGAAGCGAGCAAGAAACAGGTCGTGTCTTCTAAGAGTGCATAGGCCAATGGAAACCACAGACAGTTTAAACAAGAAAATACAATTATGCTTTTTTGTGTGTGAGGAAGTTTATATTGTTTTAAAAGCACATTGAAAGGGAAACTAAACCTTTGTCTGGGGTCTAGAGATTCTTCCTAATTGATGTGATGTCTAAAGCAAAACCAGAAGGGTATGCAGGGGACAGAGATCAGAATATTTCAGGTAGAGGGAAAAACATTTACAAAGACATTGAGAATAAGACTCCATGTTGTTTAGAAGACTGGGTAGACTCAAGCTATCACTGGCACATAGTAGATTCTCAATACCTAATAACTGAATTAAAAATACACAGTTGATTTATTGGTATCTCCAGTAACTGGGGATGAATTGATTTTTCTTGGTTCTTTCTCAGACCTGATTAAGCACTAGAGATTATTGGTAAAGAAAATGAACACGGAGACATGGTTCATCTACCCACATAGTAACCACGTTATTGCCTAGTGTTCATGGATCAGTGACAGCCTAAGAAAGCCTGTTTTCTTGCTGTTCCTACCAATGCTAAGGCTATTTGTTTCTGTTTGTAAATGCTTAACACATCTTGGAAAGGGTGTGGGCAAACACTCTTGGTGCAATTATGCAATCTTTGTTGTCAGAATGGGATAAATGTTTCTCCTTCCTGCAGTAATTGCTAATTATAAACTAGCTGATATAGTTGTCTGATGACTTAATTTTCTGTAACAGCCTCTGTCCTTTCTGAACCCTGCACAAGTAGTTCTCAGGAGGCTCAGCTGACATCCAGTTCCCCCAGGGAGTTTCCCATGATTACTACCAAGGTCTTTTCAGAAAACATATATTTGCCTTCAAGAGGAGACACTTCTCTATTGTGTAACACCCACTTTCCTCCACCTTGCCCACCAATATTATCACTTCTCACCTCAGATCTTCAGTCCGTCTCTATAAATATTTGAATCAATTATGTGCAAGACACTGAACTAGGTATTTTCCTAAAGATGAATAAGAAACAGATTGTAAACTCCATGAAGATAATTACTCTCAAGAAAAAAAAATCTATACAAATAATACATTATAATACATGAAAGTGTGTGGTGCATGCTCTAGGAAGAAAAGTGTCACACCACAGTGGAAAGAGTTTATTTTTCAGCAACGAGAATCCCAAAAGACTATGGTGGAAGCAGCATCTGAGCTGAAACTTAAAGGATAAATGGGGGATTATATAAAAAACTCTCATATGAGTGGATAATCATATGATCAGATACTCACTCCACATGTTTGTCTGGAGAGTTCAGAGAAATAAAGCTGGAAAATAAACATACAGCTGAACCAACCCTGTGGTAACTACTTTTCTTCACCAATGTTTGCTGCTTGTCCATGTGGAAGGAGTATATTTCTCCATTCTGTTGAACCTATGTATGGCCAAGTCACTTGCCTTGACCAAAGAATGTGGGCAGAAGTGATGTGTGTCAGTTCTGGATGGAGGTTTTAAGGGCCAATCTCTTCCTCACCATGTTCTCTTTTTCTTTGCCACAACTACTGGCAATGTTCCAGGACAAGGCCACTCTGTTACCCAGAGTCTCAGAAAGAGGGACGCTAGCCTTTGTTGTTACAAGACACTGATATTTTAGGATTATTTTTTATGACAGTATAACATAGCCCATCCTTACTAAGACAAACACCAAACTTGTCCCAGTCAGCTCAATTCCTAAAAAGTAATACAGGGCTCAAAAATGGAGTAGCAAGGTACTATTTGACTGTTCCCAAATGTTCCAGGCACTGCATGGGGTACTTGACATACATAATCTCATTTAATTCTCACAAGTTCATCATGTATCAATTCTTACTCCCTTTCTACAGATGTAGAAACTCAGAGAGGTTAAGAAACTTTCCCAAAGTCACACAGCAGGCAAGAATCATTGCTGGGATTCTAATTTCATATTGTACAACAGGGAATCCGCTCTCTTTGTGGTGATACAATCCTACCAAGTCACAAAGATATCGTATCCTTAAATTCCCCAGCAAACTATGTCCATTATTCTGAATTTAATGACCCTGTGACCTAAGCCTGGACTTTGGAAACAAGTGGATAGGAACCTTGATTCCAGTTCTATTATTGTGTGGGAAACATGGGCCCCTGATCAATAATAAGAATTTCAAAGTCAAGGAAAAAAGATTAACCTCAGAAACAATTTAAATCCATTGTGTCCCATCAAACCTAAATGCCAGTTACTCATCTTGGATTCTAGGTGCTTTTCTTTCTCTCTGGTCCGCGATAAAGTCACAAGATTAGATTTCCTTTGGATACCATAGGACCACAAAAGAGATTACATAGTTCAAAAGAAACAGTGTTCCCCAGGAATTGTTCTGATCTCTGCGGATCACTAGGAAACAGGATTGCAATTTTCTCAATCACACTGCTGTTACAGGCTACAGATTTTGTTATGAAAAGTGAGAAGTACACAATCAATGGAACCTAGTGCAGCCAAGATACATATGACATAAGTGTTCGGTAGACCCAGAAGACTTGGTCACCAGAGAATGAGGTGAGTGCCCTGAGGGAGGCATGGGCTGAGACAGTGGTAGAATGAGAGAGAAGTTTCAACAGAGACTCTCCTAGAAATCAACTTGGTAACCTGGTGGCTTATTTTTCTTATTATCCATATTTTTTACCTCTGGTTTACCTCTTCCTCTTGACTCTTTCCTGCCATGGATGTTACTACCTATAGTTGGTGGTCATTGGGAGAGAAATGTCTATTTTTCTTTTTCAAGCATCCAGTACATGTTTAGTGTTGAAATTTTTCCTTTACATTTTACATAGTATCATTTCCTACACACAGTTATCAGAGCCATGGCATTAGGTTTTTAGGTGGTATTTGGAAGTATTTATTATTTATGTAGTTTAGCTGGCTGTTTTTAAGTTCTGTATCACACAAAAAGTGCAGAAACAAACAAGGAGAAGAATGAGAAACACAAGAGAAACAGCACACAAATCAGACACAGACCATGGACACTTGGGCCTGGTAGCTGAGTAGTGGATGAAGGGCCAAATGAAGGAAAGGATGGCTGGCAAAATAACCCATTGATCAAGCAATCAAGATAAGCTGAGCAAACGATGATGAAGAAATAAGAGCCTAGGTGGGCCAGTGTGCTGATGAGCACCCTTCCTGGTTTTGCTAAAAGTTTCCTTTTGATAATTTCAATTAAATGACTTCTTAGCATCTTCTAAAATTTGACACTGAGATTATTTGCCTTCAATAAGATATTACATGAAGCTGGCCAATTAGAATGAAGGAAGGGAGAGAGAGTGAGAGGAAGGGAGGAAAGGAGGGAAAGAGGGAAGGAGGAAAGGAGGGAGGGAGGGAGGGAGAATGTGGAAGTGGGGAGGAAAGGGGGAGGAAAGGGGGAGGAAGGAAGGACCTGGATTTTAAAATGTCTGCACTCTGCATCTGATTTTTTGTTTTGATTAAAGTTTTCATCATAATTGAATGCCCTCACTATCTTGCATCTCAAATGTGAGAGAAATCTATGGCCAAGAGCAGACAAGGATCAGCTGATTGGGAGGCTGAGTGTAAATATTGGTGGAGATGGAACTATGCCAGGGTTTTTATTAGAATTGTTATGGTTTTGTTGGTAGTCTAGTTAGAAATTTCCATATATTTTGAGTGGTCTGCCCCAACTCTATTTCTCCCATAAGCCAGTTATTTATAGTGTGTGATTTTGCAACATGAGAGGTTTTTTCAGAAATGCATACTTGGTGTTATAGCAGGAGCCTGAATATATACATACATATGAAAGTTTACTCCTATATAATTATCAAAACTCAAATTGATTTAAAGTTATATTTTTGCACCCAGCTGGGCCTTCTGCAGAGATGAAGACCGTGTTATAGGAACAGTACATGATCCTTCCCCTTTCTCTCTCTGCCTAAAGCCTCCAATTCCCTGCTCCTACCTCGCTCCCCAGCTTTCTGATTCTAAAGGAGCTAAGGAGAGAAGAGGGAGTAAAAGATGACTTTATACTCTCTGGGCCTGGCAGACACGACAGTTGACTTTCTCTCTTTGAACAAACATTCCCCCTGAGGCATTGAGGTGGATGTCCTGTAAGCCACACAAATGTCTCTCCCCTTGCTGGCTACTTTTCTCTTGGCTCTTGCTTTTTAGGTGCCCACTCCATACAGATCACTCTCTCTTGGAATCTCTTTGCCCCTACTGGTGGTTCTCTAGGACAGGGTTGTGTAAAGCTCCAGGCTGGCTCTCTCTTCTGCACATGGCCCCATCTCATCTACAGGAACCACTCTGACACCCTTAGCACCAGCAAAGTCCAAGAGTGGAAGCCAATCTCAGCACAGGGGCACTTGCTCCACCGCCATCGCAGGTCCCTACTCCTCACACAGCCTCTAAACTTCCTGAAGGGGCCCAGCACCAGTCCATTAGGACCTCCATACCAACTTCTCACAGTCCTTTCCTCTCCTTGGACTTGAGGCAGAGGGAGAGCAATCCGAACTGTCCTGCCCTGGCAGGAGTTTGCAGTGAGACAGCAACTACCAAAGAAATTTTCTTCACAAACCCCCCTCCAAGTCTTCACTGTTTTCTACATCCTCTATGAAAGGAAAGGGCTCAAAGGCAAAATAAACAATTGTCATACTTTGACTTTGAAATGCTTGTATGGTGGTGTCTTTGGAGTATAGGATTTATTGTCTTCATGCTTCAATGAGAACTGAGAATAGAATACTTCTATTTTAAAATAGGACACACATTCACACACTTCAGTACATAAGCACACTCACAGAAATGCTTACGGTTTCCTATGATAAATGGTCTACTTTTCAATCTCTGTAGCAACACTATACTGTTTAAATTAATGTAATATTGCTATATATATATCTACACATATAAATATCCACATACATATGTATATATATCTACACACACACACACACACACACACACATATATATGTTAGGTCATGTTCTTGTACCTTGCTTTTATTTATTTATTTTTCAAATTGTCTTGGTGGTCTTGGCTTTTTACCATCTTGTTTGTATTTTAAGATCGTTTATCAAATTACACACACACTAACACACACACACAACTATTGGGATTTTTGCTGAAATAACATCTACAAACACGTAGCGCTCTCCACCCAGTTTTTCTATATCAAGTTGTTTATATTTTTGATTACATTTATTCCTAAGTGTTTCTTGCTCTTGTTAAAAGGATTCCTACAATTACATTTTTAATTGGTTGTTTCTGATGTATTGGAACATCGCTGCTTTTCAAATTTTATTTTTATCCACCAACCTTGTTGAAATTTTCTTATTAGTTCTAATAGTTTGTTGAATTTCTTGAATTTTCTCTGTAAACAATTAGATTGTCTAAAAATAATGACAATTTAACTTCTTCCTTCCATTTCTTTTTTTTTTTTTTTTTTTGAGGCGGAGTCTCGCTCTGTCGCCCGGACTGGAGTGCAGTGGCCGGATCTCAGCTCACTGCAAGCTCCGCCTCCGGGTTTACGCCATTCTCCTGCCTCAGCCTCCCGAGTAGCTGGGACTACAGGCGCCCGCCACCTCACCCGGCTAGTTTTTGTATTTTTAGTAGAGACGGGGTTTCACCGTGTTAGCCAGGATGGTCTCGATCTCCTGACCTCGTGATCCGCCCGTCTCGGCCTCCCAAAGTGCTGGGATTACAGGCTTGAGCCACCGCGCCCGGCCCCATTTCTTAAAACTATATTAATCTTCCTTGTCTGATGCATTGCTTACAACCTCTAATACCATGTTAAATCCAAACAGTGCTAACAGGCAACATTATCTTGTCACTAATCTTAAATGAATATATGCATCAGCATTTTGTATGATATTCACTTTAGGTTTTTAAAGTTGCATTCAGAGATTGCCTTTCTTCCAGATTGCTCATTATGAATGGCCTTCAAGACAGACAGTCAAAGACTCTAATCAGCAGCAAAACTGCCCCTAAATCACTGCTCTAGGAAGAGTTTTGGGCAGTTAAATGACTTCCTTGAGGTCCCAGCCAAGTTTCTGGCAGAGCAGTGTTAGGTCATTCTTTTACTACACTTGCTTTAATCACCTACGTGTAAAACACATTCTTTATTCCTTTGTCCCATTTTTGCATTGCTGTGTAATTTTAACTTAAAACATTTACTTTATCTTTCCAAGTAGATTGTAAGATCCTTGAGGATAAGGACTAAATATTCCCTTTCTTTTATATTATATAAGCTCTCTAGAATATAAGCTCTGTGAGGAAAGGGACTTTGCCTGTTTTGTTACTGCTGCTTCCCCAGTGCCTAGTACAGTGTCAAGCACTGTAGGCACTAAAAATTTTTGATTGAATGAATGAATCAGCTTCACGTCTCTCCAACCCCTCACAGACTCCAGCTCACCATCTGGCAATTTGCTATGTGCACTGAATGCATTCAAAAAATGTCGGTAGAATGAACGAGCCATTCCAGCCCCTAGTCTTTCATTTTGATTCCACCATTCTTTCACCTGGACATCTCTATTTCTAAACAACTTAAGTAAAGCTCGATGTTGATGTTTTTGTCAATGCCAGAAAAAAAGTGTTTGACAAGTGTGCAATCTAACTTCATGAATTTCAAAACAGATGACACCCATTTTGATAAATGCATATGATTCTGCAGTTGATGAAAAAGAAAAATGAAAATGGGGCCAAATTACAGTTTGGTACCCAAGACAATAATGAATCTTTCATCATGTGAATGGTCTGTCATGAGACTGTAAAACCACATGAAGACGAGAAACGGGAATGTCCTCACACGGGCTTTCCAAGGGAGTCAACGTAATTTGGTTAACAAGACACACTTATCTGTGAATGAATTATAGCTAAGTGTGAACCTGGCAGTTCAATTATAAAATATGTCAGAGCTTTCCAGAAGCGATTACCACCATAACATTGAATAAGGTTACCATGGACAGAACAGACTAATTGGTAGAGTTAGGTCTATTTTTAAATGTCAAACAACATCTTGCTCCTCTTACCGTGCTGCTCTCTACCCTGGACTGGGAATATTAACTACCTACAGGTTTCTCATTCTCACCAGAAATGGTCCGTCCACATTTGCTTTTTAAATAACATAGTTAGGGAGAGATGCATGGAAATCTGTATCCACCAAGTCCTAGCCATGCCTCCTGTGGGGTGGTAGTAAATGTAGGGTGAGTGAAGGGAGAGTCACGAAAGGATGGTGTGTGCTGGGAATGCTGGTATCTCAGAAAACCTCTTACTGCCACTGTGCTGATCAGAATGGACTGTGCACTGCATTGTCACAAGCAACACTGTTATCACCCTTCACTTGTGACCTCTGGTGTCCATGATCTCATATGTTACTCTCAACGTCAAGTTCTCTTCCTGCCCTTGGCCCTCAAGTCCCCTCCCTCCCTCCCTCTCTCTCTTGGTCTTTCTCTCTCTTTCCTTCTCTCTCAGCTACATGAATTCAGTTACTTGTTCACCTGCCCTTTTACTTAAAGGCAGAAAGCCTTCTCTCTGATGCCATCATAGCCCTTGCAAATAGTTCTACGATGTGAATCCACCAGTAATGGAGTGAGGAAGTGAGACAGAGAAGGAAAGGTCAATAAAACAGGCATTACCATGAAGTTACCACTGAGGGCAATTGTGAACTCAATTCCACTGGAGAACTCTGAGAAACAGCGTAGAACACAACTCAGTGTTATACCGTCCCAGAAGCAAAAAGGCTGAGGAATTTATTCAGCTATTTTCATCAGCCATCAATTGAAGGCTATTCTCAGGTGGCATTAATTTCCTGGTGCTTCTGGCCTGCTATGGGCAACAGCAGAATTGGCTCAAGCACCCAGAGAAAGCCCTCAGGCAAAAATGCAATTGCTGGCATTTGAAATTGGGCTGGCATGCAATGAAATCCCTAAAGCAGAAGAGATATGGGTGGGGCCCTAGTAGTATCTGCTACCTCAAATAGTCAGGGGTAATGTGATAACTCTGTTACTGGTTTATCTAGGTAGAAACTCTTCCAACAGCCTTTACAAAAGAAAAGAAACTTAGATGCAAATCCTCATTCAGAGTCCTAACAATTGCAACGAAACCCCTGTCATTCCAACCCAAAGCACTAATTTACTACTACTACTCATCCCACTATACTTACTTCCTGTCTTCACACTGATAACCTTTGCAGTTTGCAGTAGAGATTAAATCCGTATTGAAAGTATTCAGAATTCAAGTATACTTCTTTCTCCAGAAAAAAGTCTATGTGGATAATATTTTATTAGAGCTAGGCAAATAGTTTTGTGTGGACAAATGTTCTTATTTTAAGAATAGGAGAACTATAAATCTTAAGGCAATTATCTTTAGAAAAGCAGCAAAGTAATAGAAGAAGGAGTATTATCTTACCTTTAATGACTTTTTGTAATATCAAAATAAATCATTACTGACTGAGCTAAGAGGTAATTTCAACATTATAAACAAATCAGTATAACAATTAAGTTATCAGGAATGAAATCAAAGTAAACATAGAAACTATTCCTCTATAACTAAGGATGGCTTTTCCCCTTCAGCAGAGACTACTGAGTTCCAACTACCAAATTTTCAAGAGTCTTAAATGGGTCTCTCAGAGCCTCGGGTGCCATTTTGCCCCAAGTACACAGAATGAGAGCCGGAGAGGGACAATATTTAGCTCCTATAAGAGATTAAAAATGAATAGTGTATAGTGGATTCTAAACAATGATGGAAGAGTGGTTCAACCAGAAGTCTTCATCAAAATACTGAGAGAAATGATGCCAGGATCCCAATGGTAACATTCCAGAAGGGAAAACCTTCTTTGCATTGAGTCGAATTCTTCTTACAAGAAGAAAAATTTCCTATATTTGCTTTGTCCTGAATTATTTTCAAAGTGTTTTCCCATTTAAAAACACATATTGAATCTCTGAAAAGTTCTGTTGTATAAAGCCAGACATACTATTACCATCTTATAGATGAGGAAACTGAGGCATGGAAAGTTTCAAGTGCCTTCATTGAGACACTTGCAGTCTAGTACCAAAGTCACTTCACCCAGCCACTGTATGAGGCTTCTCGTGGAAAAAAGACGAAACTTAGATCTGAAAGTCAGGCATCGAAATACTCCATAAATTAACAGGCTGGCATCTTTCAAAATACAAATTCAGAACAGTGACTCTTCAATTATGAACATAGCTTAAATGAGAATGGCAGAGATAGGAAGCATACAAAAACTGCTGAAAATTATCTTTGGTGAATATTAGATCTAGGGTTAATGCAAATATATTCAGGCTATTTAATATTAGTTCTTGACAATTTCCTTTAGCTTGCATGATTGGTGGAAATAAATATATGCTATCCCTAAAGCTCAACTCTCAAAGGAAGTACCTAGTGCTGATAAACAACTTCTATAATTTCATGTGCTCTCTGAAAAGTAATGACTCTCAGAAACTTTAGAACATTCCAAGAGCAAGGAAAGGAAATGACAATTTATTTAGTGACTTTAATAAAACATGAAGATGCCTGAAGCAAGCAACTATAATATGGTGGGAAATTTTCACTAGATAACATCCATTCACAGCTGTCATCTGATCTGTGTAGAACTGAGGACAATATCACATTTGCCGTTGATTTGGTTGGGTAGGCTATTCTTCTATTTTAGAGATCCTAGAATACTGATAAATTTATTTTCTTCCCAAGTATCTATTACAGATAATGCTAACACTGTCTTATGGGTGGCTATCTGAAAGAATCTCAAAGCCATTATTTAATGAGGCACTGTTTTATATGTGACTGTAAATGCACAGGAATTCTTGGTCATCTATTAAACATATTTGTAGAACATCTACTTTGGGCAGGCATTTGTAGAACATCTACTCCTGGGATTTCATTTAAAACAAGGGAGCTGATTTAACTGCTATATTGTAACAACAGAATGAATTAGCACAGGGAGTGTTTAGAAAATGCTAACTAAATGATATTGGGTGAACAATTAGCTGGAGGAGAATGTGATAATCCAACTTGAAAGATGATAAAAATCAACCATGTTCCAGTAATAAGAGTGATCATTTTAATTTTTTAAACACACACACACACACACACACACACATACACACTGCTTTTTTAACAGTAGGTATTTCTAATTTATATCCCAGCAACTGCTTCTGCAATAATAAAGTATCCCTGACCTAACTTGTGTCCCTAACTCTTTCTTTACTCACCCCCCTCTTCTTTGTCGACTCCAACACTGAATTAATCCCACACCTCACTTTTCTTCCGCCCCAGTCTACTGACAAAATTTAGCAAAACAGGAAAATAGGGGCTATTTCAAACAGTGGTCTTCTGCCACCAGGTAGTTCTTCAATATAGGTACCAATGTCCTTCATTATGACAGCTAAGTCAAATTGTTGGTAGGAGATAACCTTGCCTCCTGCTCCATAAGCAAAAGTAATGCTGTGATGTAGCCATTAACTCTCCACCCCCCAATATAAAATTTTCTCTAACATCTCTTCTCCCTCTAGTTTCATTACTTCTGGTCTCAGGGGAAAAAGTATCCCTCCTTAGAGTCTAGGCGTATCTTCTCACCTGGGCCCCAGTCCCTCCTCTTCCACCTTGCCAAGCCCATTCATTTCCTAACTCACTCTCTTTGTTTTCAATCTCCTCTATCAGCTTTCCACAAAAATGGAGCTGGACCCCTTTTGATGGAGCTTAATTATCTGATACATGCGATTTCAAAGTCTTGAGCCTTCCTCACTAAGAATTTCTCTTTATTTGGTTTCCATAAGGCAGCAAGTCCTGACCTACCACTCTGCCACCCACCTTCAGTCACTGTCACTAACTTTTCCTCAAAGTTTTTCTGATCATATAAGTAATACATGCACACCATAGAACATTTTGAAACTACATTCAAAAGAGTAAAATAAAATTTGTTAAATATAAATAATCTGAGCTTTATGGCATAGTTCTTTCCAAGCCACATGTTCTTATAATAAAATCCCAATTGTGCTATGTTCATTATCTTGATTATGGTGATGGTTTTACAAGTATATACATATGTCAAAATGTACCAAATTGCACCATTTAATACATGCAGTTTATTGCATGTCAATTATCCCTCAATTAAGCTGTTTTTTTAAGATGTAAACAATATAGGAAAAACAAATATTTAGAAATATAATTAAGAAAATAGAAATTGAATACTTGAATCTAGTACAATTTTTAAAATTTTGACAGAGGATGCATTGAGAAAGCAGAGTGAAGAGGATGGGGATGACTGCTATAACTGGAATATAGGACTCAATCCCTTATGTTTCCTTTTTGGGCTGAAATTCTCATGCCTTGGGAAGGTTCTCTCTGTCTGTATGAAAAAAGCACAATCTAACAGGCATGAGCACTAAAACGATCAAAGCCATGTTTCTGAGATTCGAAAAAAAAAAATCAGTCATGCTATAAATAGTTTTGTAGTTAGCTTTTTTTCACATAAGCACTTGGCCATGTCAATTAAAATTCTCCAACACATGGAATATTTGGCATATCTCACAGATACCAAAACCATCCAATAGAGACATCGTAATGCATTTTTTGAATGCCCAATAAAAATATAATAGTTTATTTTCAACTTTTTTTTAATGTTTAATTTTTGTGAGTACATAGTAGGTACATATACTTATGGAGTATATGGGATATGTTGCTACAGGCATTCAATATGTAATAACCATATTAGGGTAAATGGAGTATCCATCTCCTCAAGCATTTATCCTTTGTGTTATAAACAATCCAATTACACTCTTGTAGTTATTTGAAATATACAATTAAATTATTATTGACTATCCTCACCTTGTTGTGCTATCAAATACTAGACCTTATTTATTCTATCGAACTATGTTTTTGTACTATTAATGATCCCCACTCCCCACACCCCACTACCCTTCTCAGCTTATGGTAATTATCCTCTACTCCCTATCTCCATAAGTTCAATCGTTTTGATTTTTAGCTCCCACAAATAAGTGAGAACATGCAAAGTTTGCCTTTCTGTTCAACTTTTGATGATTATAAATATATGATTAATATTCTTGTGCATAAATTGTGCTGAACATTCAGTTCATCCCTTGGGATAGATTGCTAGGATTGCTATAATTAAGTGGAAGAGAACTAGGAGCTTTAAGGCTCTGTTTACTTTATGCTCAAGTGTATACCTAAAAGTTAGGGCAATTTACTCTCTCATCTGCCATGGATAAAAATCATCACCTCACTGTTCTGTTATCATCTTGCACATATTTAAAACCTCTTATTTTATAGGTGAAAAGGTATTTGATTGTTGCTTGGGTTTGCATTATTTTATTTATGTATTTATTTGTAGAGACAGGGTCTTGCGCCATTGTCGAGTGTGGTGGCATGATCACAGCTCACTGCAGCCTCCAACTCCTGGGTTCAAGTGATCCTCCCGCCTCAGCTTCCAGAATAGCTGGGACTACAAGTGCACGCCACCATGCCCAGATAATTTTTTAATTTTCTGTAGATATTGGGTCTTGTTATGTTGCTCAGACTGGCCTCAAACTCCTGGCCTCAAGCAATCTTCCTGCCTCAGCCTCCCAAAGTGCTAGGATTAGAAGTATGAGTCACTGCACCTAGCTTGTATTATTTTATTACTAGGGAGGTCAGATATGTTTTTGATATCATTTGGGGTCATAAGTGCACCTTTCCTTTCTATTTCTGTGTTGGCCCATTTTTCTATGAAGACATTAGTGCTTTGATTGCTGACTGGTAGTATATTTACATGTTAAATATACTCACCTGTTGTCTGTCCTGTTAGACTAGAATGGATTTGACATATCTCACTTGCTTCTACTTAGATGGAGTTTTCAATAGAACCATAACATACTTGCATAAGTTTACTTAACAGAAAATGATGATTTTTTTTTTTGTATGTTTTTCCGCTGCTTTGGGGCTGAGAAATAGTTTACCCAATTTAAGATCTGTTCTACGACTACCTATTTTATCCTCCAGAATTTTCATGCTTACATTTTAAATTCTAAATGCATCTGAAATTTATGTTGGTGTATGAGAATGTAATATAATATTTTTCCAAGATAATTTCCTCAGCACTTTTGTTGAACATGTCATCCCTTCTCATTAGTCTGATATTTCCTTTAGCACGTACTAAGGTCTTCCATATGCTAGAATCTGCTTGAGGGCTATGTGTTCTCTTAAATTGATCATTCAACATTTCTGGTCATAATTATGCTGTAATTGTATAATGTGTTTGAGATCTGGTCAAGCAAGTCTTTCCAACTGCCCACACTTTTCATAATGCGTGGGCAGTTGGAAATATTTCAAAAAATATTCAAATAACTTCAAATTTTCACATTTTATAACATTATTCATCAGTGCATTCTTCACAAAGAACTTCCTATAATACTCAAAGAAAAAAAAATCCCACTAGGATTTTCATCATTCCATAATCCCTGATTTATAAGGGGATAGGGAGAGGAAAAACCAGGACATTTCTGGAGTCCTAGCTCATTGTAGAAGTGAGGAGGGCTGTTGAATTCCCTTCTCTCTCCCCTCTACCCTTCAATGGACCAGAGCACTTCCTTTTGTCAAAGCTAACCAAATATGAAGAAAGTCCAGCCAGAGGGAGAGGCCCACGGAATCACCGGTAGTAATACTGGCTTTCCCTGGAAGAGGTGGAGACTGGTACCAGGTCCTGTCTTGAAATCGAAGTAGGGAGAGGACTTACTGATCCATCCTTGTGCCCTGCTGAGCAGGGGAGAGCAGTGGAAGAGACAGCAGAGCTACTGTGAAGCAGCTTGGTTTGCCATTCATGCCTGAGTTTCGCATGTGTCATGAGAATGGCTTCAAATGAAGCCAAGTTGAGCAAGTTTTGCAGATGTCCCCACCCCAGAAGGCTAGTGGTTGAGCAGGCCTGGAGAGAAAGTGGGAGTTGGAACAGATTAAAAAAGAGGCAGATGGTAAACATCTCATTGCCCCTTAGGAGAGCAGGGGTTTAGACCTCCTCAAAAGGAGGGCACCTAGAACCTGTCAGAGAAGGAGCAACGACCAAAAGCAGATTGCGAGGGAGTCCAGCTAAGTAACTGGCTCTTTCCCCTAATTCCTCCTCTTTTCCCTTGCCCACACCAGACAAGTGGCAGGAAGAGCAAGAGGCAGAGAAGGAGCATCCAAGAGGAGCTCACCACAAACCATATTCACTTCACGCCCCTCAAGCCACAAACCTCTCAGGCCCTGGGGAAAGAGAAAAGTTCTGAAGGGTAAATGAAATGGACGGATTTTTAATATCCAAAAAGCAAAGTTAAGGAATCATCCTAAGATGTCCTTAAGGAGTCTGTGAGCCAGCAGGGAGGGATTTTTCATATGGTACAGTTGTGGGAGTGAGAGCTGAGAATGGAGAAAAATAAAACCATTTCCTCTTCATACCCCACAGGGATGAGACAGTTCAATAAAACACGTACATATGAATAAGCAAAGAGGAGAAAATAAAAATCATCTGTTATCCCACAAGGCAGCTATAACTAATATTAACCGATGTTTGCCAAAAATTCTTATGCGAATTTCTTTTCAAAAATGCAATTACAATGTATTCGTTGGGTTTTGACCTGGCTTCTCTTCTCAGGAATATATTCTGAACATTTGTGCTTTTTTTAAAAAAAAAAAAAAAAGTCCAACAACATAATCTTAATAGCTTAGAATATTTTATCCCATGAGTTGATAATTTACTTAAAGAATGCCATATCCTTTTACTTCTAAACTTGCTTCCAATGTTTTACCATTATATACAATCCTGCAATGAACATCCTTGGAACTTAATCTTTGTACTGCTCCTTAACTGCTTACTTAGAGTAAATCCTAGTAGTGGAGTTGCTTTACCAAAACGTATAAACGGCTGGCCCCGGTGGCTCACGCCTGTAATCCCAGCACTTTGGGAGGCCAAAGGTGGGCCCATCACAAGGTCAGGAGATCGAGACCATCCTGGCTAACATGGTGAAATCCCGTCTCTACTAAAAATACAAAAAATTAGCCAGGTGTGGCAGGCACCTGTAGTCCCAGCTACTGGGGAGGCTGAGGCAGGAGAATGGCATGAACCCGGGAGGTGGAGCTTGCAGTGAGCCAAGATCGTGCCACTGCACTCCAGCCTGGGCAAAAGAGCAAGACTCCATCTCAAAAAAAAAAAAAAGTTATATACATGTTAAATGTTCTCCTACATGCTGCCAACTCCTCTTCAGTTTTCACACCCACCAAAAGCTCATGAGACCCTGTTTTTCCACATTTTGGCCCACAGAGAGTATTTTTCTTCTCTTGGTTTCTTAATATCCAGTGGTCCCCAACCTGTTTGGTGCCAGAGACCAGTTTCATGGAACACAATTTTTCCACAAATAGGGGGAGGAGGGGTGATGGTTTCAGGATGCAACTGTTCCACCTCACATCATCAGGTATTAGATTCTCATAAGGAGCATGCAGCCTAGATCCTTCACATGTGCAGTTCACAATAGGTTCACGTTCCTGTGAGATTCAATGCCGCTGCTAATCTGATAGGAGGTGGAGCTCAGGCGGTAATGTTCATCTGCTCCTCACCTCCTGCTGTGCAGCCTAGTTCCTAACAGACCACAGACAGTACTAGTCCACAGCCAGGGGGCTGGGGACCCCTGCTAATATCTGTTTGTGGTATTTTTAAATACATTTCTTTAAACACTGGTTTACTGGCTATTTATCATACCTATGCTGTGCATCGCCTATTTCTGTATTTTGATCATTTTTCTGCTAGTGTACAACTTTTCTTAGTTTTTTGTAAAAGCTCTTTATATATCTAACATATATACTGCAACTATTTTATGCTACATATATTACAAATATTCTTCCCCGTTCCTTGTTGTTTACAATGTTATTTTTTGTGCTAAGGTGGATTTTAGATTTGACCACATAAAATTCTTGTATGGTTTATGCCAGGTGTCAGCAAACTTTTTCTGTAAAGGGTCAGAAAATACATATTTTAGGCTTTGCCAGCTTAATGGTCTCTACTGCAACTATTCAAAGCTGTTTTTCTAGGGCAAAAACAGCGATAGACAATATGTCAATGAATGGGCATGGCTACATTCTAAATTCAGAAGTGAATCTCTGGTATAAGCCATTGATGTCATGTTTTGAAAGTGATTCTCCACCACAGAATATATTATTTTCTATATTATATACATTCTTACTTTTACGTCTTCACTTTTAAACTTTCGGTCTTCAATACATTTATAATTAATTTTGTTGACTGGATTTTTTTCTCACTGTTAAACATCTGGCTGAACATCACTTATTGAATAATCCATACTTTCCTTATTGAGTTGAATTGCAATCTTTTCTAAATTAAAAAATATAAACATATGCACATATAGTTGGGTTTTTAAAGTTCTATGGATATTCTGGAGCTAGTATCACACTTTTAATTATTAGAGTGTTTCAGTATGTTTTAGTATCTGGCATAGCAACTTCACACCCCTCATACTCTTCTTTTCAGGTCTTTGTGGTTTATTCTCTCTTAATTTTTCCAAATTGTTCTTCAGACTCATTTTGTCACATTCTAATAAAAATTGCATTGTTATGAAGGAAACCAGAATATTTCACCTCACTCTAAAATACAGCTGAGCTAAAGAAACAGCCTCAAGATCTCTCTGATCTCCCTTTGCTACTGGACCTAAAGAGACTAAAACTTCAACATCACATCTAAAAGTCCAGAAAAACTTCATCCCAAACCATTGTCTACTCTCTATCCCACTCAATTTCCAAAGAAAATTATTTGCTTACCATTGTCTTAGCATTAGGCCTATTCATTTCTCTCTAAAAATTATTTACTATCCCTCAAATTGCCACATTTCCCCCACTTCCCTTCCCCTATGAAAAAGGGTATAAGCCTCTGTACCCCCATTGAGTTGTTGAGCAATCATTCTCCTGACATTCTCCCATCCTATACACGTAAAATACATTTTATATGCCTTTTTTTTCCTATTAATTTGCCTTTTGTCAGTTCATTTTCAGCCAGCCTTCAGAGGATGAAGGGGGAAGCTTTCCCTTTACACACCTACGATACGTTGATTGGAATTGCATTCATCTACAGATCAATTTTCAAAAAACTGACAGCTCAACATTGGTGGTATGCACTCAGTGGAGGCTGCTTTTCATTAACTTTGGTCTCATTAATTGGCTTTATAATAAACACACGCAACTGAAAAAAGTACAGCTTTGTAGTTTGTGATTAAACATAGTTTTGCACTTGAAAATAAGATTCAAGTGCTTACAATTTTGAAAACCACCAGTTTAACCTACTTACAATATTGTTATCATTTATTTGACTTCTGTCATCTTATTCTATGCCTTCCTATTTATAGTTCTTCCTTCTGGTTTCCTTTGTTTTCTGTTCTTTGACAATAATTGACTTTAATTCTGTTAATAGTCATTTAGAAGTTATTTTTATAAATGCTTTGCACTCTATTTATCCAATCCTTATGAATGAGCAGTGAAATTATATCATTTGAGTATCCTTTGTTTGAGAGAAGGGATGCGATACAGTCTTATGTTGTTGACCCTCACTACCAGGACCCAATAAACCTCAGTTTTCATTAATAACATAATAAAGGATTTTAAGTCTATCATCTTCTTAAAATTATGTATTTTCTCATTTTGGAATAATTTTTGACATTTTAATTTGATTTTATAATCAAATTTTTAAATAATCTTCAGTGCCATCCTTCTAATGTTCCACAGCTATTTCATGAAGATTATGTCTTCCTATGCTCTGTTGCAAGTGTCAAATAGTTTTTTGAGGCTTTCCTCTGGATTCACTTAATTATCAAAAGTTTTTCTCCTGAATCTTCTAGATACCGTCTGTTTCTGTTTCCTTGTTCTGTGGTATATTTCACAGGCCCCATTGCTGCTTTTTTCTTTTTTCATCTTAGCTAGTCCTTTGTCCTGCACACTGTCCTATGCTAGTGGTAAAACACTCTTTTACTATTTACAACAAAATGACAAGTTGACGAGCAAGTTAAGTGGAACTTATTTTGTGTGCCTTTGTTCCTTGTAAGCTGATGTCTTCTTCTTACCTCACCATCTGGTTCTCTGGTACTCTGAAATGATGTGTTATGTCAAAAACTACAATTCTTAGCCTACACTGCTACCTGGGGTCTTCCTACAAAGGCCCCATGCAAATAATACCCTACCACCCTGTTGCCTGTAGATGTACTGTCTCTTTCCATACCCAGGAGAAAAGAGAGATGCCTCTAAGTTTCTGGCTGGTTCAAATCCTGAATCTCTAGTGACAGAAGCACGAACTATTTTTCTACCTTTTATGAAGTTGATTTTGTGTCCAGAACCAGCTCCTTCTGTCTGGGAATTAGTTCCAGTTTTTTTTTTTTTTTTTTTTTTTTGAGACGGAGTCTCACTCTGTCACCCAGGCTGGTGTGCAGTGGCACGATCTTGGCTCACTGCAAGCTCCGCCTCCCGGGTTCACGCCGTTCTCCTGCCTCAGCCTCCCGAGTAGCTGGGACTACAGGCGTCCGCCACCATGCCTGGCTAATTTTGTGTATTTTTAGTAGAGACAGGGTTTCACTGTGTTAGCCAGGATGGTCTCGATCTCCTGACCTCTTGATCCGCCCACCTTGGCCTCCCAAAGTGGTGGGATTACAGGCATGACAGTTCGAGGTTTTTCATGGTTCTGATATTAGATTACTCATCAGTCTTATTTTCCATGAAGCTTTATTTTTTTTTCCCCTAGGCCTTCATTAGTGTTTTTGTTAGATATTGAGAGAAGTTTCCCTGGGGACTGCTAGCCAGATGCCACATTGAATAACAACAACAGCAGAAGCTAACATTTATTGAGCACTTACCATGTACCATCTATCCATTTTCTCATTTAATCACCACAACAACCCTCATTTAACCTCTGTAAGACTAATTTGCCCAAGGACACTCTCTGCTAAGGACACGGGCTGCCATGTACAATCATTTAAAAGCATTTGCAAACTCTCAGTAGCCTGGGATTCAAATAAATATGATATACCATCTTTTCTATGCATTTCTAAATTTCTTAATCTTTCTGACCCTGAATTAACCCCTCAAATGCCAGGATGTTCTCCTTCTCTTGCATGCTGTTATGATACATAACTTCACAGATGAGTCTGTAATTAACCTCTCTTTGATATACATCCATGTCATTCATATTTAATGAATAGTAATCAAAGATCCCTTAAAATTCTTTTAGTTCTTAAAACATAGAGAAATATGTTCCAGATGCTTCAGTGAATATTTTACATTTCTGTCATTTTTAAACTTTACAGAAGAAAAGTCATTTGTAAACAATACATAGGTCATATACCCTTTCAGACACAGGACATAAATGCTAATGATTGTAAGGAAGTACTTTACATGAGCACCAAATTCACTAATAGAAGATTACAGGAATGCTAACACCGACACCTGTACCCAATTGTTACAGGTTGGGTTTTCTGGAAAGTAGACTCTGGGTGGATTTCAACCATGTGTGATGTTTTTCAAAGAATGATCTTAGGATTGACACCTGTGGAAAGAAGGCAACGGCAGCAGGATTGGATAGAGGGAAAAGTTGAGCTGTGAAGCAAGCTCAACAACAGCCTCAGCTAACCTCCTTGAGAAGCTCTGGAGCCTTCAGAGTTGTCCCAAATTGGGCCAAAATAGTTGCTGAGGCTCCTCTCTGCAGCATGAGACATCTCTGAAGCGGCTGACACTGAAGGCTGACTGCTGACTACACTTCCAGTGGCTCGGACAACCCATCTTCTGTTGAGGGCAATCTGGGTGGAGGAGCATCCCAGTATCCACCACAACAATTCTCTCTGAAAAGTCAATAATTTCAGAGATGGGCCAAACTGCATCAGTTTACTTTCAATTCCTTTAAGGCTTGCTAAAACATTTTAGTATTTTGTAAGCCCTAATAAAATGAAGATGCTAAGTGAATCACTGCTTTCAATGGGACACGGCTAATAAACACTAAATGCAAGAGCATTTGGGAAGAAAAGACAGGTGACTTACACTGGGCACTCTAAGGCCCAGGCAATATACTAGGACTTGAACATACATAAGTTTATTTCACCCGTCAACTCTGAGTTTTCAGGTGAGAAAACAGAGACAGAAAAGCTTACTCACAGCTGGTCAATTGTACGCTTAGAACTGGATTGCCACAAAACTATTAATCCACCATGATGTTTCATCCTGACAAACTGGCCCTGATGTCAGAGACATCTCACTCCTAGCTATTGGAGTGTTTTGTCAAATGATGGCAAAGTCTATATGGCCAGGGAGCCGGGGCCAGAGCAGATGGTCTGGATGATGCCCAGAATCATCCCAGGAGAGAACAAGGGCCACCATGCTGTCCCTGAAAAAAAGCATTAGGCACAGGCTTCTTGGAAACCTACAATGAAAGAGGATCTATTAAATATGTCCCCTCATAAGGTCTTCAATGAGCCCAGCATGTTAAGTCTTTCATGCCTTGAAGGCACCTCAGTGACAGAACCCATCAATCAACCAATATATTCTGAAACCATCTGCCTCGTGCTTGGGCAGCAGAGGAGACACAAAAGGAAGGACAGCATGTTATCATCAGGAAAGCACTGACTTCTCACTTCACTTCAAATAAAATCCACATCCTTTGCCATGGTTTATAATTCTTGCCTTTATCTGCCCCCCGTTTTTTCTCAGATCTCCTCTTCCTTATTTACTTTGCTCTAGCCACACTTATTTTTCTCCCCCCACTGGCTATTCCATTTGCCTGGAATAATCATCCCCAAATCTCTGCATAATTTGCTTATTCTCTTCTTCCAGATTGCAGTTCACATTTTTCTGCTTCAGACTGGATCACTCCGATCCTGTAGCTACAGTTGCCCTCTATCACAGTTGTATTTTCCTCATGGCACTTTTTACCTTTCTGAAGTTATCTTCTTTGCTCATTTACTTGTTCATCATATGTCTCCCCAAAATATGCACGCTCCTTGGGGCTAGGGACCTTTTTTGTCCCCAGTACTTACAATAGTGCTTTACACATAGTGGGGACTCAATAACCATTTATTAAATGAATAAAGCAAGCAAGAGGTCTAGGTTCCATTCGTACTTCTACAAGCTATCTAAAATTGGGAGGATCATTTAATCACTTTACATGGAAGTTTATTTACCTAGAGCAAGGGTTGGCAATCTATGGCCCACATACCAAATATAGACAGTCATCTATGTTTGTAAATAGAATTTTATTAGAACACAGCTAATTTACTATTAGATTTACTATCTAATTTTATTAGAACTCAATAATTTACTATTGTATTGTTATGTTGTATTGTATTGTATTGTATTGTATTGTTTTGTATTGTATTGTATTGTATTGTATTGTCTATGGCTGCTTTCATGCTATAATGGCAGAGCTGAGTAGTGCCATGGACACTACATGGCTCACAAAGCTTAAAATCTTTAGAATCTGGCCCTTTAAGGAAAATGTCTGCTGACCTTTGGACTAAAAGGTGCATGATCATAATATCCACTCTGCATTCCCGTCAGCATTTTTGTAAAAAGCAAATGAGAAGATGCATGTGAAAGATATTTGTGAAGTTAAAAGTGCTACTCTTGTAAGGGGTGAACTTTATTAGTTAGGAAGATGATTGTCATGAAACCACTGAAATCAATCAATCCATCAACCAAACAATGACTGTGAAAATAAAGGCACTGAATTATATAATTCAGACTATTTCAAGAGGACTTCAGGGAAGTGTGAAATCAACCCTCTAGTCATAGGCCAGTCTACTCTACCTGAATATCAGCCTAGCACTGGGGTAGCAACTGTCTCAACAAGCAGAGATGAAGAAGCAGACATACCTGGAATCAAATTTCCAATCTACCACTTATCAGCCGGGTGCCTTTGGAATCTTACCAACTCTGCATGTCAGTTCCTCATCTGCAAAATGGGGATAGTAGTAGTACCTATTCCATGGGATTGTTGTGAGATTCAAATGAAATAATCCAATGAAAAGACAACATCTGGCTCATTGTCAACATCATTCATGGTAATTGCTGCCATCATTATCATTGTAGTCAGTTGCCTCTCCCACATTCTGAACTAATTTTCTGGCTACGGAAACAACTTTTCATGCCTTCCCTTTTTATCCTGGAGAGGTCTGCAGGATGCCAAGGTCCTCCTTTTCCTTGGTTTCTACTGCACTCGCCTACTCTCTCCCGGGCTGCACCACCCTCTTCCTAGATGGCCTTGGAATGTTGGTTTCATCCTAGCTTCTCCTCCCCTTACTCCCTACATCAATAGACTGATGATTTTTGCCTCCTGGAACAAATTTCTAGTATCTGCACTCTGCATCCCTTCCTTACAGCCCAAAGTCCTACTTCATAGGCTCCTTAGCTCCTGCGTCGACTCCTGTGACCCCCTTCTGGGTGGGCGCCTGACTCCAGGGGACTCCAGCTTTGGCCCATTCTATATACAACATCAATGTTATTCTCTAAAATAAAATTATACCACTTCTTTACTTTAAAAGCTCTGGTTCCCCATTGTCTGCTTGTTGCATAAGGCCCTTGTAAACCTGCCACCTGCCCACCTCCGGGGTCTCGTCTTCTTCCACCTGTTCCTTGCTGCCCCACCGCATGTCAGCGTTTCACGCACATGCACCTACTTGCTGCTCTCCCAGTCAATCTGCAGACCAGAGTGAGGGAAAAAAATGGTTTTTGGGGTAAATTACTGAGCTTTGGAGCATTGTTTTTTATGCATCACTATCTCAGCAGAAATCTGATTAATATGTGACAGAAATTATAACTGAATAACCAAGTACTGAGCTAAAGCTTCCCCCCCAATATTACATTTATAGCATTATTTCACTCCAAAATAAAATTGCCATTTAAAAAAACTACAAAACACAGAAAGAGGGAAATAATACATGCTGTCTTTGGGAAACATTTGCTCAATGTGTGCCTTAATACACCCACAATTTAAACTCCATTAGCAGGGGCAATTTTCTTTTTTAAAAAATACCACAGTAAAGTGCTGAAGGATAGAAAGTATGACTGAAGAAAAACCAAAGAGGCAAAAAAAAAAAAAAAATTGCAGAGGAAATGGCACTCAGTAAGAACCTTGAGAAGTGGTAACATAAAATAGTGACAATTAAGGTTGATTGCATGATTCTGGATTGGGGAAGGAAGTCAGAAAGAGTCCACTGGAAATCCTGGGAGTGTGTGAATAGGAGGCGCCCCTAGATGGCAGGAAGAGTGAGAAGGGGGCAAAGCTAAGCAGTGCTTTGGATATGGATCTGAGCCAGGTGAGTCACCTAAGAGAGGCTAGAGTTGTGACTGGGTACGAAGGCCCTAGGTCAGGGGAGAACAGTGTTCCTAACTAGAGTTAGCCAGTGAACTAATTCCTTTGGGCATTTATCTGAGAGCTTTAATGGATGTTTGAAGATTATTTTCCCCACATTAGCTATTAAGGAGACTTGACCCTCAATGAGAGGCATCATAGGGTACATTAATTGCTTTGCTAATGGCCTGACCTCTTTGACAGTGTCACATATACAGTTCTTTTCCCTGATTGGTTTTGAAGTACCCCAGCAATAATTGCATATTGTTTCTCTTACATTGTTGCTAGAAAGGAAGGAAAGGAGGGAGGGAGGAAAGAGATAAGAGGTGGAAACAGCAGCTATAATTCATTTTTGGAAACTACTAGAGACCATGTATAAGGCAAGGTTGGTACCCTGGAAATTACCCAGCAAGATAAGGACATCCTGCCTAGTTCCCAGGGCTGTGTGTGTGTATGTGTGTGTGTGTGTGTGTGTGTGTGTGTGTGTACTCTGAATCACTCTGATCTTCAGTCTGAACTAGGGAATTCAAAATGATCCAGGAGCTGGAACCCATATCTAGTTTGTGGCAAAACCTCCTTGAATCCTTGCTGATAAAATCACGGGGGAGGGGATAAAAATCCACCAGCTATCATTAGTCATCGAAGGAAAAGAATTATTTCATCCAGTCTTTCTAGGTAATTAACATTACGAGATCATCTAAGAGCCCACAGTGTGAAATGGGTACTAAGTAACATGCAGAACTGATCCCAGCTCTTTAAGTGCTTTATTTCAACATAGACTTTGATATACAGAAAAGAAACCAAACAGGGTGTCTTTCATTATCTGGATATTTTTAAACTTTCCATCTGGAAATTATTTCTGAGAGTAATAAAATTCCAGTGTTTGCTGAAAACATCTAACTTTGATAATTTCCAAGTTTTCATGGACTTTAAACTGCTTAGTCCTTGGAAACAGGTTTGTATATCTGGTTTGAAAAGCCCTATGTATCCAGAACATGATATACTAAACAAACAAACAAATAAGTAAATAAATCTCCACACGTCAACATGAAGTGCACTGGGTAATTCTGGAAATGGATCTTCTTTGAATCCAATGTCCTAGTCTAGCACACAGAATTCTTATAGGTTCAATTAGTACGGAATAAGCTATAGATCGGAGTAGCCTAATTTAGTAAAAGGATTCCTTATTCCTTGCACTAGAAAAAAAAATTAATGATAAAAATGTAATAAGATGTTTTTTAAAAAATGCTTTAACAGTCCAACAACCTTTAACATAACAGAATAAATAAGAAATGCATTTGGGGCAAATGAATCATTTTCTTCCATGGGCCTTAATTCCCTATATTTAAAATAAGGGGCACGAGCCACAACATTTCTAAGTTCCTTCCTGATGGTAAAAGGCCAACATCTCCAAGTCTGTGTGTGAATACAAATTCACCTCCTGCCTGCATCTGGGGTTCCTCTGAATCTGGCATCCCACCCCTACCACCATCTCAAACCATTTTGCCTTAACTCACACAACTTACCAGGAATCATTCAACTTTACCTGTGCTAATCTTCTCACTGGGACATCCTTGGAAAGGCCAGGCCCCAACCCATTTTTAAGCCTCAACCAGGCTGTGTCCCTCATTTGGAATGTCATCCCTAGATAACCCAAATTCCACTTTTTCTTTAAGGCACAGCTCACTGTCCACCTCTTCTATAAAGATTTCCCTGACTAGATGAGCCCTTGCTCGTTCATATCTCTGAGCTATTGTTTATATGATCTACAATGTGATTCTATACAGTCCAATATGTATTGTGGAAGTTTCACTTAGTTTAAGAGCTTGAGCTATAGAACTCTGTTGCCTACGTTCCAATGTCATCTATACCACTTATTTATTTACTCTAGGACCTTGGGCAGTTTGTTAACCTCAATTAATCTATCTATGCCTCAGTTTCATCACTGATAAACTGAGGATAACAATAATATGTACTCAGAAGTTCTGTGCCATGGAAACATTTCTGGCCAAACCATTTCAAGTAAATCCTTTGAGGATGTTTCAGGAAATATGTTCAGTGTTATGCAACATCAGCATTATACAATTTTTGGTCTATTTAAAAATTTTTATTATTTTAATATAGTCATGTTCATAAAATGGGAAAAATATAAACAAATAATTTATAATCTCACCTCCCAGATAAAATTGTTGTTTTAAAATGTTGCGTTTATTCTTGCAGATATGTTTCCACAAATTGTGGTAGTTTTAAAATATGTCCATAAAGTTTTTGACACTCCTCTCTTCAAAGGGTGGAACCTAATTCCCTTCCCACTGAGAGTGGGTCAGACGTAATGACTGGCTTCTAGCTAACAGAATGTGACAGATGTGATGGTGTGTGATTTCTGAAGCTAGGTCATAAAAAAAAAGTATTGCAGTTTCCGATCTCTTCTTCCCTCCCTCCACCCCTTTCCTCCTGCTCTCTCTCCCACTTTGTCTCATCACTCTCTCTAGGGGAAGCCAATTGCCATATGGGGACATTCAAGCAGCCCAATGGAGTAGCCCATATGTTGGAGAACTGTTGCCTACTGCCAACAGCCATGTGAGTGAGCCATCTTGGAAGCAGATTCTGCAGCCCCAGTCAAGTCTTCAGAGACTTCAGACCTAGCCAAAATTCTGACTCTAACCACACAAGAGACCCTGAGCTGGAACCACTCAGCTAAGCTGTTTCCAAATTCCAGACACACGGAAAGTATGAGATAATACATTGTTGTTTTAAGCCCTACAGTTTTGGGGTAATTTGTTATAACAATAAATAACAAATATATACATTATATATGTGTATATATATATATATAGTGTTTATATGTATATAGGTGTGTGTGTGTATATCTATATACACACACACACTCTGTACATATTTAAATACATTCTTCAGTTTTGATTGATAATAATATACATAAACCTCTTTCCATATGTATTTTCAGTGATATTATTTTAAGAGAGTCAGGAAGTACACACAGCTCCAGCCAGAAAAATAAAACAAAAAACTACATCATATGTCTGCTGGAGTAAAAAATTCCTCTAACGGGATAAAATCTATATCCTACAATTTGAAACGAGGCTTGAAATGAAACCATTGCTACCATTCCCAGAAGGAGATAGCCAATTGTAATTGATATGTTGACGGCCAATGTCTATTCTCTTCCTAGTGATGAGCTTTGCTACAGGAGGAGGGACAGGATAGGAGTGAGATAGACATACAGACAGACAATGGGACATATCCATAGGTAGTTTGAGGTATGGTGCAAAGGAATTAAGTAAGGGAAGTTTTGGACTAAAGATATACAAACCTTGAGGGTTGATTAACTGTCCTAGAAGGAGAAGACAATTCCAGGGGCCATGGGCTGAGCCCTGGGTGTGTTTCCATACATAGATGGAGAGAAGAGAAGAAGAGATCATCAAGGGAGCACAAAAGATGTCAACAAGGATGGGGATACTGGAGCAGATGAGGCTATGAGAGCCAGAGTATGAGGAAAGTAAAGGGAAAATGCGCATGGTTGCAAGTCTCAGAGGCCATTGAAAGAAAAAACAAAAACAAAAACAAGGACCACTGGATTTTACAAGGTCATTTAATCACACCAAGTACCAACTGGGGTCATCAAAAAGGATAAGAACCAAACTAATGCTTATGTCTGGTTTGGTTTGGGGTTTTCTTGGCTTTCTTCTAACCAGCCTCAGTGGGAAACCTCAGGAAGTCACCTCTGCCTCTCTAGGCTGGGTTAGGTGCCACCTTCCTAGGAGTTACCACAGCACCCTGTGTTCTCTTGCCTCATAACATTAATCACAGACTATATATAGTAATCCCATGGTTACCCATTTTTCCACCTCTAGAAATATAAGCTTCTTGAGAGAAGGCAGTATTTTACTTTCAGCTGTATCTCTGGGACGTAGCACACTGCTTGCCACATTACACAAGCTCAGACAATCCTGGATGAATGAATGAGTGAGTACTGTGGAATAGAAGGAAAGAGGGAAGACCTTTGTTGAGAGATATGCCCGTGAAAGAAGGAAAGTAGTGGACCTGTAGTTAGCAGGAACATCAAGGTCAAGTGAAGGGATGACCTTTCAAAGGAGGGCTAGTTTGAACACGGTCCTAAAACTATTTAAGATGAAAACTAAAGATGTATCCAACATGACGTTTTAGACGCAGTATTAAGACAAAATCTGCGTTAGTCTTGGTCCTGGGAAGGCAAAAACAAAAAAACAACTAAACACCTATATCATTTCCGGTCATTTGTGAACAATCAATGATCACATAATGATGCATATTACCCTCATATATAGTAAACATAACATTTGTGAGATGAACAAGACATGTCACCCTGATTAACTGATATTATCAGAATGTTCACATTCAAATTCTAATGGAAACTTAGAGGTAGATATTCTAATGTAACATGGAATAAAAAAAATTTCCTTATGTGCTTTATACATTGAAATTCCTTCAAACCATTGAAGTATGAATGCATATTTATCTTTGCAAAAGTTAAATGCTACTACAATTAATGGTGACGTGAAAGCTGTTAATTTATATTCAAAAACAACTATTAAGAACTTCCAAGAAGTTAAATAAGTAGAGATGTAGACTGACAGTTTATACACACTGAGTATTAGTTGGTAAGTTTAAAAAGAACATTAATTCCTTTCTAAGCCAACTAGTATTCTATAAAAACTTAAATTCAGTAACAATACAAGGGCAAACAATAGAGATTAGACTATATCATACATCTATTTTTTGGGAGATTATTTTCATTATAATCATATGAATATGATTATAATGATATGAATAATCATGATTATTCATATCATTAATAATATGAAACAAGATAACATGGAAGACTGTTTCTGAAAATTTAAGAAAGCATCTTCCCCAAGCAATGCACAGAGCTTCATTTGGGGAGGATTGCTTCAATTAAAGTGCATCACCATGAACCAGTGTTCAAGTCCAAGAGATGAAGAAGAAATATCCTTAACCTTACTTGGTTACTAGGAGAGAAAGAAGGCTCAATAATGTGGTGGCAGCCTTAGCCCCAGCAGAATCCTACTTGACAAAACAAGCCTCAAAAAATCTTGTTTATCCACCAACCTCATTTGAAAGTGAGCATCCATTTGGTATCACACTTGTACAGTACAGTGACCACACAAACAATCCAGCAGATGATAGTACCTGAGAAAATATTGTCCGTGGTTTATAATGTCAATCTCATGAAAGGTGACTACTAGATTTTTAATAATAAATATTTTGATACATTTTCAGATGCATCCTTATGATCTAGAAGGTCATTTTATGAGGGTTATTTTCCACTTTGGCCTCGGCTTTGACCAAATATGAATTTTTACACTGGCCTTTTAGCATTTGGCCAAAATGTGTATTTGGCATAGTGTAATAAAGACCATGGGATTTGATGGGTAATAGATAATACTTGCAATATTTAAAAGAGACCTGTGCTTCCAAATTTGAAAGGGGAGGACTCTTGAGAGGGTTTGATTCTCCCAGAGGACAGCTGGGGTTGATGGGAGGATGGACCCACCTTCTTTACCCTAACTAAGAAAATAGGATAAGTGAGGTGAGGTCTCCCTTTCAGATAACTTGGGGTGGGGCATGGGGTGGGTGCATTATGATATGGAGGCACATTTTGTATCCTCAACATGCCAAGCAGGTGCCGAGAAGAGGCATAAAAGAGAACTCTGGCACTGTAGTAAAAAACCCCTGTCTTAGCTGGGGATCCAGACATCTAGGCCTTCATCATCCCAGATTTCATTTGAGAGCAAATGCCCATCAGCATGAGATTGGGGATGTCTGGGTATCTGCTGACAGATGCAGGCATTATTAAACATAGTAGTGGAGGTGCTGTGAGGCTGCAGGGATCAGAATCCCGGGGGTCACCAAGTTACCAGATTGAACTGGCACTGAGCACGCGGGGCCCGCCCTCACTGTCACTTGGCAGACTGTCTGTCTAGCTCAGTGTGGGGCTCAGCTGTTCAGACCCCTAATTACTTACCAGCTGCTTAATCCTTCCTATTGTTCACAGAGAGATTTGAAAGAGAATACAATTCACCTTCCAGTTGCATGGCAAGTCTAAATTGTTCCCCACAATTCTTAAATGTATCTGGGCACTAATTGAGTACCTAACAGGAAACAATTGGCATCCAAAAGAGTCCCTGGAATTTCCATAGAGCAAGATGGTTAGGAGTATGAAATATAGATCTAGCAGTTTGAAGTACCGATTCTTTCAGCTCCTTGACCTTAGGCAAGTTATTAAATCTTCTTGAGTCCTACTTTTCCTCATCTGTAAAATGAGATTAAAACTCTGACAGGACCAATGAGTTCAAAATACCCACTTTTTTCAGCTTTCAAGTCTCCTCAACCTCCTGGCTATTCATCTGGCCTCACCAATTTTATTAAGGTCTATGAATTGTTATCCTGATAGAAAAGATTTCAAGTTGAGGAAGGAGGTCAATTTGGACATAAGCTCTGTTCATCCTGGATTCAGTGTTCAAGAAGACTGCTGGTTCCTGTCACCAGGGCAGGCTACGGAACTAACAGGAAAAACTACCTCCAAAAAGAAAGCAAAGGCCAACCAGTTGAACCTAAGTCTAAAGAGCCAGTGGACTTACAGAATCACCAACAATTTGATCATAAATATTTTAGTTGCATTTTACTGTATTCAGTGATGGAAAGTGTGCATTATCATAGCATTTACAAATTTGGAGATTTGTGAGGGTTTAGGGAAGTATCTCTTTCAAATATCAAAGGCTTAATGTGTTATCTTATAGATCCTTTTTATTCTTTTAAACAATATTTAAGATGGTTCCCAAACTCTGGGGTATCAGGATACATATATAATCTTCTAAAGCCAACTAAAATCCAGAGCAAATAATGAGTTATTTGCTTAGGCTTTCTGGGCAGGGGGGTGTTTCCATTAGGTTGTATTAGAAGAGCATTTACCTGAGCAGGGGAATTTATTTATGTATTCAATAAATATTTAGTTAGGACTTCCTGTCAGTACAAGTACTAAATAAATAGTGTACTTAGGCAGAGGGGGTCACAAAGGCAGCAAGATGTGAGCCCTGCTTTCAGGTTATTTGTACTTAGTTTGACTGAAAATGAAAATAATAATTTTTATCTCTATGACATCTTACAATTATCAGAGTTTTAACACCAATTTTCATTTCATACTCAAAGATTCCTGTAAGCATTAACTCCATTTTATTTTTATTTTCTATTTTTACGAGACTGAGTCTCACTCTGTCGCCCAGGCTTGAGTGCAGTGGCACGATCTCAGTTCACTGCAACCTCTGCCTCCTGGGTTCAAGCAATTCTCATGCCTCAGCCTTCTGAGTAGCTGGGACTACAGTCGTTCACCACCACTCCTGGCTAATTTTTGTATTTTTTTAGTAGAGATGGGGTTTCACCATGTTAGCCAGGCTGGTCTTGAACTCCCAACCTCAAGTGATCCGCCTGCCTTGGCCTCCTAAAGTGCTGGGATTACAGGCATGAGTCACCATGCCCGGTCTATTAACTCCATTTTAAAGACGAGGAAATTGAGTTTCCAAGGAGTGAAGATATTCTTTGAAGGGCATGAAGTTAGTACATAATCACAATTCAAACCCAGATTTCTTGACGCTAGATCTAATGTTCTCATTCACCATGGCTGCGTCTTGAAAAAGAGACTCTACGCCTTTGCTAAGTCAAGGTGGGAGGAAAGGAGTAGAACATTTTTTTTTATTGATTTTCCTATGAGGCCCTATAGTCCATTTGGTCTTGGCAAAAACACCATGGAGAGTGCATGGAAAATATAGACTTGTTTCCCACCTTCCAAGGGCTTTCAAATTAAGTTGATGTTAAGAAGCACGTGGGGGAAGAAACACAGTGAGATTCTCCTTGTCCTTATGGAGTTTGCACTGTCTGTCTGGTTCAGCAACATGGGTTTCAGTAACAACCACAGGGTCTGGGACATAGTAGGTCTAGGTACTCAATAAAAATATGTTGCATAACCACTATGGAAAACAGTATGGAGATTCCTTAAAGAACCAAAAGAACTACCATTTGATCCAGCAATCCCACTACTGGGTATCTACCTAAAGGAAAAGAAATCATTATATATAAAAGACACATACAAGTGCATGCTTATAGCAGCACAATTTGCAGTTGCAAAAATAGGGAACCAACATAAGTGTCCATCAACCAACAAATGGATAAAGAAAATGTGGTATATATACACCATGGAATACTATTCAGCCATAAAAAGGAATGAAATAACGTCTTTTGCAGCAACTTGGGTGGAGCTGAAGGACATTATTGTAAGTGAAGTAACTCAGGAATGGAAAACCAGAAATCATATGTTCTCACTTATAAGTGGGAGCTAAGCTATGAGGATGCAAAGGCATAAGACTAATATAATGGACTCTGGGGACTTGAGGGGAAGGGTGGAAAGGAAGTTAGGAATAAAAGACTACATATTGGATACAGGGTACACTGCTCGGGTGATAGGTGCACCAAAATCCCAGAAATCACCACTAAAGAACTCATCCATATAACGGAAAGCCACCTGTACCCCAATAAAACTATTGAAATAAAAAATGAAATTAAAAAATATGTTACATAAATAGAAGACAAATGAATGGGAGCAAATAGATAACCACAAAATGCACTTTAGTATATACTGTAACTTCAAATGTGATAAAGAAGGAATCACAAAGCAATAGGAGTTAGATGTTCTATTTAATGCATAGGGTTTGGAAAATTATGTATTTGGAGAAATGAATGTTAGATCTCTATCTCATAATATAATCTCGTAATGTTAAGTAAATTCCAGAAAAATCAGAGTCAAATGTTAAAAACAAACCATTTTTTTTTCAAAAGGCAGAAACTATAAGTGACAACTTCATTGATTTCTGACTGATAAGGGATTTCTAAGTATAAAATAATGTAAGAAATTATAACCTAAATAGGTAAAAATGTGACTACATAAAAAGAAGACTTAATTCTCGGCTTAAAGCATTAGAACGTTTATATATCCAAGGACATCATGAATGTTATATAATGAACCAGGAGAATATTAAAAATAAATAAGAAAAGCAAATATTAGTCCCTTAAGATATTTAAAAATACATAAAAGAGCATGCAAAAAAATCATTTAAGACATAAAACGCTAATAACCCAACAAGAAAAACATAAACACATTAGGAATAATGATCGAAGGGCATAAAAAACTACTTCATAGAATAAAAATTTTTTAAAAATCCAGAAAAATTCAACTTCCCTGTTAATCAAAGAAAAATAAAAGAACAATGATTTGTTTACCCATTACATTTGTAAAAATTAAAATTATAATGCTCAGGACTGCCAAAGGCATGATGAAATAGGCTTCTCATAAACTGATGGTAGAAATTAAAATGATATAAGCTTTCTAGAAGGCAATTTGGCCATGGTTATCGAAATATTTTTGATGTATACAAAACTTTGAATCAGTGATTCTGCTTCTATAAAATTATCCTAAAATAATCAAAGATGCAAAAAGATGTATATACCACAAAGCTCACCATGGCCTTCTTGATAATAGTAAGTGTAAACAAAATAAATGCTCAACACTAGAGAACTGCTAGGCAAATTATTCATAAGATAGAATGTTATGCAGTCATTAAAAATCAAGTTTTACAGCAGCATGATTTATAATCCTTTGGGTATATCCCCAGTAATGGGATGGCTGGGTCAAATAGTATTTCTAGTTCTAGATCCTTCAGGAATCGCCACACTGTTTTCCACAATGGTTGAACTAGTTTACAGTCCCACCAACAGTGTAAAAGTGTTTCTATTTCTCCACATCCTCTCCAGCACCTGTTGTTTCCTGACTTTTTAATGATCACCATTCTAACTGGTGTGAGATGGTATCTCATTGTGGTTTTGATTTGCATTTCTCTGATGGCGAGTGATGATGAGCATTTTTTCATGTGTCTGTTGGCTGCATGAATGTCTTCTTTTGAGAAGTGTCTGTTCATATCTTTTGCCCACTTTTATAAAGACACATGCACACGTATGTTTATTGTGGCACTATTCACAATAGCAAAGACTTGAAATCAACCCAAATGTCCGTCAGTGACAGACTGGATTAAGAAAATGTGGCACATATACACCATGGAATACTATGCAGCCATAAAAAAGGATGAGTTCGTGTCCTTTGTAGGACATGGATGCAGCTGGAAACCATCATTCTCAGCAAACTATCGCAAGAACAGAAAACCAAACACCACATGTTCTCACTCATAGGTGGGAATTGAATAATGAGATCACTTGGACACAGGAAGGGGAACATCACACACCGGGGCCTATTGTGGGGAGGGGGGAGGGGGGAGGGGGAGGGATAGCATTAGGAGATATACCTAATGTAAATGATGAGTTAATGGGTGCAGCACACCAACATGGCACATGTATACATATGTAACAAACCTGCACGTTGTGAACATGTACCCTAGAACTTAAAGTATAATAAAAAAATAAAATAAATAAATAAATAAAACTCATGAAGGACAGTGGAGAGAAAATGGAGAATCAAACTCAAGAATCTATTCCAGCGTCTCCCAAAAATTCTCACTAAAGTTACAGTGGAGTCAGATCAACTCAGCTCTAACTCCTAATAGCACTATGATTCTGCACAAGCCACTGGGTCACTCCACCTTTTTGAGCCTAATGTTCTCATGAGCCCAATGAGAACAGTTACTTCTTTTTTCAGTTGAGGTAAAGACAAAATATGAGTTCTATAGAGTCTGGTACATTGTAGATGTTCAATAAACAGTAACTATTGTAATTAGCACTGCAAAAAAAATCAAGTTTTAGATGAATATTTACTGAAATATGAAATATCTGACATGCCCATAAAAGGTTTTTAAAAAGCAAACTACAAAAGAATATTATAAAATGATGCTATTATATTGAGAGAGAAGAAAGGAAAGAAAGAGAAAGAAGAGAGGAGAAAAGGAGGGAAGGAGAGAGGAAAAGAGGAGGGAAAAAATGGAATGGCAAGCTCTGTTGAAATTTTGTTTTATATCTTAGGAACACAGGGATTTATTATTTGTTGTTTTGTTTTTGCTTTCCTATGTTTTAACAAATTTTCCACATTTTTGTAATTGAAAAATTATTTGAGTCTGAAAAGACTACCCAGAAATCTCTGGGCAATAGGATTACAAATATTTTTCATTTTCTTCTTCTCATACAAGAATATTTACAGCATACAAAACTACTTCTTGTATTTTTCAATATTTTTATAGAAAGTCTTACCCGTGGAAGACATCTGATTTACCCAGAGTTACCGATGGCCTGTCCTTAGGGGTCTGTAGCAATTTCAGTCCTTCCCTCCTCAGAAGAAAGAATTCAACTGAGGGGCAGAAAGCAGAAAAAGAGAGACAAGTTCCAGAGCAGGAATAGAAGTTTATTTTAAAAGGCCTTAGAACAGGAAAAAAAGTCAGGCGCGCTTGGAAGAGACCCAAGTGTGCATGTGAAAGGTTAAAGAGAGGTCAAGCGCCCCATTTACCTGTGATCCTGTGACTTTCATAAGCTCGCCTCTTTACCATGATTCTCCCTTACAGTGGGCTGCCTGCATGCACAGAGCCCTCCTTACCCTTGAGAAGTGAGCTCATGCAATATGTTTAGGGAGTTATAGGCACGCCCACCCGAGGCTTTCTTCCTTTTTCCGGTGGAATGTACCTGGAAGATAATACTTCACCATTTTTGTCTCTTAATATGCATACCCAAGAAGCTCTTTCTCCCTGGCATCTGAATTCAGTTAACAGTTTTAATTCATATTAACAGGTGTGGACCATCAGTCTCTCCCTGGCTGCCGAACTAGCATTTTAAGAGAGGCAATGCAATAATTGCCGAATCATCACCTGACATTTCTAGTGGGTGGGGGGAGAGCCCTCTCCTGTCCCACTCACGCCTAACTACCTGTAACAAAAGCATGAATTATTTATATTGAAAGAAAATAGTGCTTTTTTTTTTTTTTTTACACAAAAAGATATGGGTATTTTTTTATATGTGACATTTTCAACATGAACCGCATAGTATTTGCATAATACTATGAAATATATTTTTAATAATGAAGATCTGGTCTGAATAATCTAAAATAGATGAAGTGTTCAAAATGGATACAAATTTGACAGTGAATCCCAGGTATCAAATATCCTCTCAGTTCTTCCCACAAGGAAACTGTGACAGAAATGAAGACTCATTCCCCTTATTTTCTTCTCAGCTTCTATGGCAGCCTGTGGGATGGGAAGGTTTAACTGCAAGCATGTCCTTGTGCTAAGAATTTGAGGGAGCAAGGAACAATAGCTGGGGCGTGGCTGGGTGGAGAGGTCTTAAGAACAGTATTCACGAGTCGGAACACATTTTTTCAGGATCTTACAAATTAAAAACGTTTCTGTAAATAATCTGTTTATTTCACCTTTGCAATTTAAATAATATTGAACAATTTTTCAATAAATAATACTAGAAAATCACAATGGTTGACATTTGTTGATGCTTGCTCTATGCCAAGCACTGTATTAAATCATGGCCATACATTATTTCTTTTAATCTGAACAGCAGCCCTATGAGGCAGGAACTTTTTGAATCTTTACTTGACAGACTACAAAAGGCAAGGCCTAGAGAGATTGGGTAACTTGTCCAAGTTCCTAGTAAGTAGAGCCAAATTTAAGACCAGGTTTATCTGAATTTCAGCTCCAAGTATTTAATTATACACTGCCTAACATATCTGCCAAAGCTAAACAATACCCAACAAAAAATACATTCATATGGTCACCGAAAAACACGTGCTAACTAGAAGGTTAAATAGCAGCACTATTCTTAAAAGTCAAAAACTAGAAACCACCCTAATGCACATCAGCAATTGAACAGATAAATTCTGGTATATTTCCACAGTGGAATGCTATACAGCAATGTAAATGAATTATCTACAACTACATGCAACACATGGATGAATATCACAAACATAATGTTGAGCAAAAGAAGTCAGACCCAATGGATGCTAAAATTCTATTTGTTTAAAACATGCAATAAATAGAACGAACCTATGATTTCAAAATCATGATAGTGGTTACTCTTTGATGTTGAGGATGTGGCAGGTGAAGCCTGGAAGGGTTTCTGGGTGCTGGTAATGTTCTGTTTCTTGATCTGGGTCCTGATTACACTGATTACAAGAGTGTGTTCACCTTTTAAGAATACATGAGTTTTATGCCTGCAATAGGTGTACTTTTCTGTATGACTCGTAAGTCCAGAGGGAAGAATGTAGTTGGTGACAGACATGTGGTTTAGTTTCTACTATGGGGAAACCTAAAACAAGTACACTCTACATACAGGAAAGTACTACAAAGTGATAAAAGAGGATCATGGAAATACTGATCTGATAATGATCAGCTTTCTAAAACACAAACAATTAGCCCTGGTGAGTGACAAATAATATGCCACAACAAGCTCACTTAGTTACCTTTCCATCATAATTCAGAACCAGAGTGTGTCTGTTTGGACAGCAGGAAAGTGTTTGCTTTAATATCACCACCTGCAGAATGAAATTCAACCAATTAAGTTAGGAAATTGCCATTTACAGATATTATTGTTTGTCTGGTTTATAACTTCACAGATCTGCAGCCATTGAGGACAAGTCCCAAAACTGCCATAGGGTGTGGTGTCGGAGTGGGTCTATTTTAACTTAACGATCTGGAAGAGGAAATAACCAGCATGGTAATGGCATTGTGAACGATGCTAAATTGAGAGAGTTGCAAATGCTAATAAAGGCAGAGGAACAAGATGGGAGACTTTGCTGATAAAATCTGGACTTTGTGAATAATACCAGCACATTGAATTCCCATGCTCTGCGCTAGCAATAAATTCCAGAGCAACTCCTTTGTGTTAAAAAATAAAGGTCTCATATCTAAAAAAAAATTGAATATTCTATTTTGGCATTGCAATTTTAAATAAACTTTCTTTTAATTTTAAAATAGTTTCAGACTTACAGAAAAGTTAAGATAGTACAGAGTTCCAAAACATCCCACACCCAGTTTCCCCTATTGTTAACATCATACCTTAGTATAGTGCATTTGTAACAATTAATGAACCGATATTAATACATTGCTTTCTTTTAATTTTTGTTTTTTAAATATAAATTGACAAATTTTAGTTATATCTATTTATAGGGTACAAAATGATGTTCTGATTTATGAATACAATGTGGAATAATAAAATCAAGCTAATTAACCTATCCATCACCTCAAATACATAACATTTTTTGTGTTGAGAACATTTAAAATTAGTCTCTTAGCAATTTTTAAATGTTCAATATTATTTTTACTACACTCACCACACTGTGCAATATATCTCAAAGAAAAAAAAAACTTATTCCTCCTGCCTAATTGACACTTTGTATCATTTGACCATCATTTCACCATTCCCCCTAACCCCCAGCTTCTGGTGACCACCATTTTACTCTCTGCTGCTTTGAGTTTGATTGTTTTGGTGTCCACATATAAGTGAGAATTCTTGAGGGGGAGTATCTACATAAATTATCTGGAATTGTTCTACATGGGATTTTTGTATATTCTTCCCCATTTATTTATTCAATCATTTATTATGTCAGTATGAACTCATGGATATTTATTTTATACTTTGGCTTATAATCCAATACTGCTTTATTTATTTCGATCCTCAAATAATTCCACTTTCAGCCATTGGGAGCTCTTTCAGTTGACTCCTGTGTCTTTCTGACATACTTCCACCACTGTGGATTTTCTTTTCTTTCTTTTTTTTTTTTTTTGTGAGTACTTTCTTATTTTCTAGCAGTACAAAATGTTCCAGGATCATCTGCATATTTCCTGCCCCAGTCCTAGAATCAGCCATTTCTCCCAGGAACCCCGGTTTATTTTATCGAAAAATGGTATTAGAAACCAAGATCTGTGCACTATGTGTGACCACTGTTACTGGAGTGTTTTTGGTTCTAGCTTTTCTTTGACAGCACAAGGAAATACATTGGTGTATATAAATGCTGTATATACACATATCTGTAAACATTTCTATATGTATCTATCTGTATCTATATTAAACTAATCATGAGTTCATACTAATATCTTTAATTCCAATCCATTACCACATGAATTATTCTACACTTTTCTCCTTATCTGTAACCTTTCTGCTCCAACAATGAGAAAACTAGCTCCCACCATCTGCCGTCCATTTCCTTATTGTGTAATCGTAGTATCCAGGTATAGCATTTTAAGAATTGTTAACCCATATCCCAATGGGAAACAACTTTATTATTTAGAGTAGTGCTTATGTACAGTTCCTTTTATCTTTAGTCTTACAGACTCTACCTATTACCTTGTACTTTTCCCCTACCCCCCTTCAATTATGTTGTTTAATGCATGTGTAACACAGATTTTTAAAAATCACATTCTGCATTCCATTATGAGATCCACTGATCTCCTAAATGGTTTTTAATTTGCATACATTAAAGTCCACTCTTGGGGCTCTAGTTCTATGGGTTTTGACAAATATACAGTATTGTGCATCCACCATGACAGTCTCATTTAGAATAGCTTCACTGCCTTAAAAAATATCCCCTGTGATTCTCGCATTCAACCTTCTCCCACCTGCACTGAACCTCTAGCAATCACTGACCTGTGTCTAGAGTATTGCCTTTTTCAGAATGTCATATAAAGGGAATCACACCAAATGTAGCTTTGAAAACTAGCTTCTTTCGCTAGGCAAAATGCATTTACAATACATCTTTGTATTTGCATAGCTTGATAACTCATTCCTTTTCATCACTCAATAGTATACATTATATGACGTAGAACAGTTTGCTTATTCATTTGCCTATTGAAGGACATTTTTGTTGCTTCTAGTTTTTGGTGATTATTCATAAATAAATCTGCTATAAACATTTTTTAATTTTCAATTTTTTATTTTCCATTTTTGTGGGTACATAAGTTTGTATGTTTATGGGGTACATGAGATGTTTTGATACAGGCATTCAACGTGTAATAATCACATTATGAAGAATATCCATTCCTTCAAGCATTTATTCTTTGCTTATAAACAATCCAATTACACACTTTTAGTTATCTTAAATATAAAAGTAAGTTATTATTGACTATAGTCACCCTGTTGTACAATCAATACTAAGTATTATTTATTCTTATTATTTTTGTACCCATTAACCATCCCCATCTTACCCAAGTCCCCCATTACCTTTCCCACAAATCAATGAGAACATGCTATGTTTTATTGAATTCCATTTACTAGTATTTGTTGAGGATTTTTTGCATCAATATTCTTCAGAGAGATATTGGCCTGTAGAGTTTTTTTTTTTTTTTTTTTTTTTTGATATGTCTGTGTTTGTTTTGGTATCAAGGTAACACTAGCCTCATGGAATGAGGTTGGAAGTATTCCCTCCTCCTCTATTTTTCAGAATAGGTGGAGTAGGATTGGTATTAGTTCTTTAAGGGTTTGATAGAATTAACCAGTGAAGCACTGGGTCCCAGGCTTTTCTTGACTGGGAGAATTATTATTATGGTCTCTATCTCATTACTTGTTACTGGTCTATTCAGGTTTTGCATTTCTCCATGGTTCAATCTTGGTAGGTTGTGTATGTCTAGGGATTTGTTCATTTCTTCTAGATTTTCCAATTTATTGGTATATAGTTGCTCATAGTAGCCACTAATAATCCTTTGAATTTCTGCAGTATCCATTGGAATGTCTGCTTTTTCATTTCTGATTTTATTTATTTGGATCTCTTTTATTTTCTTAGTTTGGCTAAAGGTTTGTCAATTTTGTTTAACCTTTCAAAAAATAAACTTTTTGTTTCATTGATCTTTTATATTGCTTTCTTCATTTTAATTTCATTTATTTCTGCTCTGATCTTTATGATTTATTTTCTTCTACTAATTTTGAGTCTGGTTCTTTTCTAGTTCTTCAAGATGCATCATTAGATTGTTTATTTGAAGTTTTTCCTCTTTTTGATATAGGCACTTATAGCTATCAACTTCCCTCTTGAGTATGCTTTTGCTGTATCACATAGGCTTTGGTATGTTGTATTTCCATTATTATTTGTTTAAATAAATTTTTTAATTTTCTTATTAATTTCTTCATTGATCCACTCATCATTCAGAAGCATATTGTCTTAATTTTCATGTATTATATAGTTTCAAAAATTTCTCTTGTTATTAATTTCCTGTTTTTTTCCATTGTGTTCAGAGAAGATGCTTGATATTAATTCATTTTTTGAATGTTTTAAGACTTTTTGTGACATAACATTTGGTCTATCCCTGAGAATGATCCATTTGCTGAGGAAAAGAATGTATTCTGTATCCATTGGATAACATGTTCTGTATCTATTAGATTCATTTGGTCTATAGTGCAGATTAAGTCCAATGTTTCTTTGTTGATTTTCTGTCCGAAAGATCTGTCCAGTGCTGAAAGTGGGGTGTTGAAGTCTCCAGCTATTATTGTATTGGGGCCTATCCCTCTCCCTAATAATATTTCTTTATATATCTGGATATGCCCCTGTTGGGTGCACATATATTTAAAATTCTTATATCCTCTTGCTGAATTTTATCATTATGTAGTGACATTCTTTGTCTCTTCTTATAGTTTTTGTCTTGAAATATATTTTGTCTGATGTAAGTATAGTGATTTCTGCTCTTTTTTGGTTTATGTTGGCATGGAATATCTTTTTCCATCCATTTATTTTCAGCCTATGTGTGTCTTTATATGTGAAGTATGTTTCTTGTAGGCATCAGATCAGTAGGTCTTGATTTTTCATTCAGTCAGTTTATGTCTTTTGATTGGAGAGTTTAGTCCATTTACATTCAATGTTATTATTGATAAGTAAGGACTTACTCTTGCCATTTTGTTATTTGTTTCTGGTTGCTTTGTAGTCTTCTCTTCTTCTTTCTTTCTTTCCTTCTTGTCTTCCTCTAAAGAAGGTGATTTTCTCTGGTGATATGATTTAGTCTCTTTTAGTTTTTGTATATCAGTTGTATGTTTTTTGGTGTGAGGTTACCATGAGGCTTGCAAATTCAATATTATAACCCCTTATTTTAAGCTGATAACAACGTAACACTGTTTGCATAAACATAAAAGCAAAAGAAAACTAATAAAAACGCTATGCCTTAACTTCATCCCCCACTTTTTAAATTTTGTTGTTTCTATTATATTTGATTATACTATGTTTTGGAAAGTTGTTGTAGTTGTTAATTTTGATTGGTTCATTGTTTAGTCTTTTGACTTAGGGTAAGAGTAGTTTACACACCACAGTTACAGTGTTATAATATTCTGTGTTTTTCTGTGTACTTACTATTACCAGTGAGTTTTGTACTTCAGGTGATTACATGTTGCTCATTAATGTCTTTTTCTTTCTGATTGAAATACTCCCTTCAGCATTTTTTGTAGGACCAGTCTGGTGTTGATAAAATCCCACAGCTTTTGTTTGTCTGACTTTTGGTTCTCATGAAGGTGTTTTATGAGTGTAGATAGTTGTTAAATTGGTGTCCTCGTGTGGGGAATGATTCGTAGAGCCTTCTATTCCACCATCTTGCTCCACCTCCAATCATCTGCTACAAACATTTATGTGCAGGCTTTTACATGGACATAAATTTTCAACTCCTTGGGTAAATACCTAGAAGTCCAATTGCTAGATTGTAGGGTAAGACTATGTTTACCTTTGTCAGAGACAGCCAAAGTGTTTTTCAAAATGGCTGTACCTTTTTGTATCCCCACTAGCAATAAGTGACAGGGGTTCTTTTGTTCTTCATCCTTGCCACCAATCAGTATTGTTAGATTGTAGGTGTTAGCCTTTATAGTACTTGCATAGTAGTATCATATTGCTGTTTTAATTTGCATTTTTTAAATTTGCTTGAAAAACGATGGCAAACGTCTTTTCAGAGGCTTCTGTGCCATCTGTATACCTTCTTTGGTAGGCAATCTGTTCAGATCTTTTGCCTATTTTTAAATTGAATTGTTTGTTTTCTTATTGTTGAGTTTTTAAAGTTCTTTGTATATTTTACACATAAGTTCTTCATTAAATATGCATTTTGCAGATATTTCCTCTCAGTATGTGCCTTGACTTTTTATTCTTTTAGCAGTATCTTTTTCAGAACAGAAAAATGTTTAGTTTTAATAAAGGTTTCCCGTACATTGCATTTTTTATTTCTTTCCTCTTTTTATTCTTCTCTGGTGTTAATTGAGCATTTTATGTAATTCCATTTTATCTTTTTTCTTAGCATATCAATTACAGTTCTCTAAAAAAATTTTGTAGTGATTACCTAGAGTTTCCAATATATATTTTAAACTGGTCTAATTTCACCATCAAATAATACTATACTGCTTTAAGCACAGTACAGATGCTTTATGACAGAGTATCCCAAAATCATCCCACTCATTCTTTGTAACATTGCTATTATTAATTTTATTTCAGATTTCAATTCACTTATCCACATGCCCAATACATTCTTACTATTATTACTTTAAACAAATAGTAATCTTTTATAGCAATTAAAAATTTAAAAATCAAAGTACTTCATCCATACCTTTATTTATTCCTTCTGCAGTGCTCTATCTTTATGTAGATCCAAATTTCTGGCCTATATAGTTTTCTTCTGTCTAAAGAACTTCTATTAACATTTCTTGTAGGGTGAGTTTGCTGGCAGTGAATTCTCTTAGTTTTGTTAAGAAAGTTTCTACTTCTTCACATTTGAAAGATAATTTTTTATATATAGAATTCTAGATTGGTGAGCTTTTTTCTTTCAACACTAAATATTTTACTCCACTCTCTTCTTGCAACATAGCTTCTGATGAAAAAGTCACTGTAATTCTTTTTTTATTTTTTATTTGAATAGTTTTGCTTACATGGATTACTTCTTTAGTGGTAATTTCTGAGACTTTAGTGCACTCATCACCCAAGCAGTGTACACTGTACCCAATGTGCGGACTTTTATCCCTCACTCCCCCTCCCACACTACTCCTTATGTCTCCAAAGGTCATTATATCATTCTTATGTCTTTGTGTCTTCATAGCTTAGCTCCCACTTATAAGTGAGAGCATATGATGTTTGGTTTTCCATTCCTAAGTGACTTCACTTAGAATAGTGCTTTCCAACTCCATCCAGGTTGCTGCGAATGCCATTATTTTGTTCTGTTTTATGACTAGGTAGTATACCATGGTATATATATACCACATATTCTTTATCCAATCATTGATTGATGGTTATTTAGGCTGGTTCCATATTTTTGCAATTGCAAATTGTGCTGCGATAAACTTTCTTATCCTTGTTCCTCTATAGGTAAGATGTTTTCTCTTCCCTTCACCTCCCAATCCCTGTGTCCCCCGATACACACACCTATTTTACTTCTTTCAAGATTTTCTCTCTGTCTTTGGTTTTCTGTAGTTTCAGTATGATATGCCAAGGTGTGAGGACTTCATGGTGGGCTGTGGGGGCAGAGGTTTTTCCTGCTGGTATTCTCTGAGCTTCCTTGATCTGTGGTTTGGTGTCTGTCATTAATTTTGGAAAGTTCTTAGCCATTATTACTTCAAATTGTTCTTTTGCTTCATTGTCTCTCTCCTCTCCTGGTATGTGTGTATTAAATGTTCTTTTCTCTTTTTTTCACCCATTCTTTATTCTCCTTGCATTTCAGTTTGAGAAGGTTCTATGATCCTGTCACCAAGCTCACCAACTCTTCCTTCTGTCATGTCAAATCTACCGATGAGTCCACTGAAGATATCCTTCATTGCTGTTACTTTTTAAAATTTCTAGCATGTCCTTTTGATTCTTTCTTAAAGTTTCCATCTCTCTGCTTATACTACTCATCTGTCCTTGTATGTTGTCTACTCTTTCCATTAGAGCCCTTGACACATCATCATAATTATTTTAAATTCTTTGTCTGATAATTCCAACATCTGTGTCATATCTGTGTCTTGTTCTGATAATTGCTTTGTCTCTTTAAGCTGTATTTCCCTTGTAGTTTGTTGTTGAAAATCAGATAGTTTATATTGGAAAATAGGAATTGAGGTAAACAAGCCTTTAATGTGAGGATTTATGTTAATATGACTAGAAGTTGGGCTGTGATTAAAATTTCCCATAGCTATAGGTGCCAGAGATTTCAAAATCTTCTAATGTCTTTGTTTTTGTCTCCTCTCTTGACTTTATGTTTCCCAAAGTTCTCCTGCTCAGAGATAGTTTGTGTCTTGCAGCTATTTCAGCTATAATCCACTATCATACTGGAGCCCTCTTGGAGTGGTGTTAAGTATGTGGCAGGGGAGCATTCCATAATCTGGTGATTAACTCTTAGTGTTTTAGTGGGCCTATGTCTCAGGGATGTAGCCTTCACAAATAATTCTGCAGTGGCACAGCTTTCTTTTCTCCCTTGGCCCCTCCTACCTTTCTGACTGCAACATTTTCTTATGGAAAAGGCCCTGAGATAATTTCACAATGATTATGCTTCCGATTTCTCTGCCACAAGGGGATCTTTCTTCAATATTCCCTAAAAGAATTTGGTGGTTCCTGGAGGCAAAACCCACAAAATTGTGGTGCCACTCTATGACTCTACGACTGAAACCCCATGAGTTTCTTACTCTCATGTTAGACTATATTGAGGTGCCAACAATTCATCAAATTACTATTTAAATGTTCCTATCAGTTTCTGTCTCCAGAGACTCCTGCTTCAAATTAGCATATCTCAGCTGTGACTCTTTGGATACACCTGTCTATACAGATTTCAGGGTGACAATCTGTCCTATAAGAAAAAAGGAAAGCTGTGACACTGAAGAAATACTTGTGCAGGTTACGTCCCTGAGATACAGAGCCACTAAACACTGAGAGTTAATCACCAGATTATAGAATTGGCTCTCTAGTGGGTTCAGGAAAAGTTGTTGATTTTTACTTTGTGTGTATTTTTCTTCTTGTAGGATGAGAGTGACAACTTCCTAACTCTTTACATGTCAGAGCTAAAACCAGGGTATGTCCAGCATTGCATTTTAATCAAATAACAGGATGAAAGGATGCCAATATTTTGTTTCTAAGAGGGTCGTTGAGAAGTGGCATTTACTGAGTGCCCAAAGATTTATATAGTTTGTTAATTTGATCAACAAATAATTATTGAGTGCCTGCTATGTGCCAGGTGTTATTCTAAGAGATGAGGCTACCTCTGTGAATGAAATGAAAGTCCTGCTTTCATGAAACTTCCATTTGAGTCAAAGGGAGACAGAAAATGATGGTAAATGCTATAAAGTAAAGTAAAACTGAGTAAGGGAGATAGGGACCAATGGGATGGAGGTTGGGGAATGCTATTTTAAAGATAATAGAAAAAAGGCATCTCTAATAAGATAAAATTTGAAAAGACTCCCCCTCAATGAAGGAATGCCCTATGGGACATCTGAAGGTAAAGTATTAGGAAACATAAAGAAGGCAGATATTGCTAAAGTGGAGTAATTAGAGAGAGAGTCACAATAGAGGAAGCAGCAGGAACCCTCATCATGCGGAACCTCATCAGCCATGGTAAGGGTTTGAACTTTCACTCTGAGTGAGGTGGGAAACCACTGGGGAATTTTCAACAGAAAAATGGCATGAGTTGATATATTTGAAAAGGATCACTCTGTCTGATACGTTGAAAACAGACTGTTGGGGTGAGTAAGACAACATGGAAGCTACAGAGGCTAATTAGGATGCTACTGGAATAATCAAGGCAAGAGATGATGGTGGCTTAAAGGTAATAAGATATGGTCAGGTTCTGGAATTATTTTGAAAGTACAGACAACAAGATTACTGATGAATTGGTTTAAAAATATTAGTCAACTCTTAGTAAAATAAAGGTAATAAAACTTATGTAAGATGAGAAAAATAACCCTCAAGGAGAGTTTATCTAGATCCCTGAGCTAATGAGTGGCAAATCAAAATGTTAAACCAAATCTGTCAGGCTCCAAACCCTTAACTCTGACTCTCACATTCACAGCCTATTAGAGTTATGAGGGATCTTTGAGTTCAGCCAATACTTCATTTCACAGAAGAAAAAAAACCTGAAGCTCCCAGAGGTTAAGAGCTATTCTCTAGGTTCTAAAATTAGCTAAGGGCAAACTGACACAAAAGACCATCTGGTGACACCTGAATGGGTCTCTTGCTACTCCACCATACTGCCCTTTTATCTGATAACCAGAAATAAACAGCCAAAGGTAGCAGGTAATTGTCAATTAAACCCAAGTTCACAAGAAGATAGTGCTATTATAAAATCTACTGCATGTGGGTCATCTTTGATGAGACATCACAAGACAGAAGTGATATTTATCACACTGCACTCTGGACACTGCCTGTTTTTTTTTTTACTTATTAACAAAATGGTGCAATGTCTAAGGGAAGCCTTTGAAAGAAACCCAAAGGAAACAAAACTTGAAACAAACAAGCGAGCAAGTGAACAAAATCTGTGAAGTCAGTTGTGGTCCTAATTGCCTAATAAACATGCCAAGGCTGCCAAAATGGTTGAGTTCTGTGTGTTTTTATAGGATACTTTGGGGATTTTCGCGACAGTGATATGAACATTTAAACTGTGGAACTACTTAATATAAAGAAGCCACATTATTCTGTTTATCTAAATTTACTATTTTCTCCTAGAAAATATATTCTTGGAAAAACCAAGAATGAATAGTAATCCCTAGAAATAAATTAGGGGCTTTCACATTTTGTAAAATACTTTTTTCATCTAGTAATGGCTATTAGTCCTTCGAATTCAACTCAGTCTACTATTTATTAAGCCCTTACTATGTGCCAGAAACTGAGTTAAGGGATTTATGTCTTATTTATCTAATTTCCTTTGGCTCACTGAGAACCCTGCATTTACCTCTACACCTTCACTCTTAAGAGTAAATCAAGGATTATTGTGCTGTGTGATGTCTCTCTTCCATTATGCTTTGAATGCCTTGAGGACAGAAACTTTTCTTTCTCTCCTCTTTAGTACTTCAAAATATCTTGAGAGAAGTTACATAGATCTTTACCTCCAAGTATTTCACTTAATTCAATTTATTCCTAACAATAGCCCTATGAGATATTGCTTTAATAGCCTTCTATTCACTCTGATGGTGAGTGAGGGGTTCCTAAGCTTGGTTATGGGAATGGCTGAACTCACAACACCTGATACTAGTCACATGAGAGTGACAGCAGTTTGTTACATATACTCGTAGCCCAGGGGAGGAGGACACCATGGCATGCAGGCCACATGAAGATTGTACTCCAGAACACAGTGAACAACCAGGGACTATAGGAAGCAGGCTTTGTAGTATCAAGTATAGGATGGGGTGCCCCCTGGTTACTATGGGAGGATGTAATTGACTTGTTTGAACAATTCCATTAGCTGTCAGGAAACTGTAACCTACTACTCAAAGATATGTAAAAACTGTACCTGGTTCTTGTGATAAGGAGAGTTGTTTGTCTCTGGATTGTATCCATAGGAGCAGAGAAGGGAGGGAAACTTGTGATTAGTGCATACAAAGCCCTTCTGATTTTACCAGCTATCAAGGCTGAACATAATATTGAGCCTTACTTGTAGGCCTTACACTACAACTATACATGAGGAAAAGGAGTTCAGGATGCTTAAATCGTGAACAAGTTTACGCAGCTCCTGAGAGGTTGAGATTAGACCCAGATCTTTAAGACTTCAAAGTCATATTTAGTTTACAAATGGTTAACGGGATAGCTTCAATTTCTAACCATCATTTTGATATGACTTCTAGGAAGTACAAGACTAGAAAAGAAAGAATACACATTTTCTGCCTGAAATCAACTTACAACACAATATTTCTCCCTTATATGCCCAAGAGTCACCAGCATTTGATTGCAAAGCATCATCACAAATATTTTGTACCAGGGAGTGGAGAGAGCCATCATTGGCTTATGCCAAGTTCCCCTCACCTGCCAATATGCCTATTTAGTCCATTTAGCTGTGACTTGGCCCAGTCTATCCAAGCTTAAGGTAAAATACAATTATGGGTTAGACAACATGAATATTTTAATATGAAGATTGTGCCTTGAATGTTTGGACTGCCACTAATCCATAAAAACTCGTTCCTATTTGTTATGAACATTTTTAGTAATTGCTGTTCTTTTTTTTTTTTTTTTTTTTTTTACGTTTATTTTAGTTTCAGGGATACATGTGCAGGTTGTTATATAGGTAAATTCCATGTTGTGAGGGTTTGGCGTGCAGATTATTTCATCACCAAGGTAATAAGCATAGTACCTAATAGGCAGTTTTTTGATGTTCACCCTCCTCTCACCTTCCACCCTCAAGTAGTCCCCAGTATCTATTATTCACTTCTTTGTGTCCACGTGGACACAACGCTTAGCTCCCACTTGTGAGAACATGCAGTATTTGGTTTTCTGTTCCTGCGTTAGTTCACTTAGGATAACAGCCTCCAGCTCCATCCATGTTCCTGCAAAGGACATGATCTCATTCTTTTTCATGGCTGCACAATATTCCATGATGTACATCTGCTACATTTTCTTTAGTCTGCCATTGATGGACATTTAGGTTGATTCCATGTCCTTGCTATTGTGAATAGTGCTGCAATGAACATACACATGCATGTGTCTTTATGACAGAACAATTTACATTCCTTTGGGTATATGTTCAGCAATGGGATTGCTGGGTTGAATGGCAGTTCTAAGTTCTAGAAGAAGTCACCATATTGCTTTCCACAATGGTTGAACTAATTTACATTCCCACAAGCAGTGTTTATACATTCCCTCTTCTCCAAACCTTTCCAGCATCCGTTATTTTTTGACTTTTTAATAATAGCCATTCTGACTGGTATGAGATGGTATCTTTGTGATTTTGATTTGCATTTATCTAATGACTAGTGATATTCAGCATTTTTTCATATACTTGTTGGCCATGTGTATGTTGTCTTCTGAAAAGTGTCTGTTTATGTGCAAGTACTTTATAGATGCTGGATATTAGACCTTTGCAGATGCATAGTTTGTAAATATTTTCTCCCATTATGTAGGTTCTCTGTTTACTCTGTTGATAGCTTTACTGTGCAGAAGCTGTTTAGTTTAATTATTTCCCATTTGTCAATTTTTGCGTTTGTTCCTGTTCAGTATGTTGTTGGCTGCGGATTTGCTTTTCACATCTTGGTCATGAAATCTTTGCTGGGCCTGTGTCCAGAATGGTATTGCCTAGGTTTTCTTCTAGGGTTTTATAGTTTTAGGTTTTACATTTAAGTCTTTAATCCATCTTGAGTTGCTTTTTTATATGATATAAGGAAGGGGTCAGTTTCAATCTTTTGCATATGGCTAGCCAGTTATTCTATTACCATTTATTGAACAGGGAATCCTTTCATTATTGCTTTTCCTTATCAGCTTTGTCAAAGACCAGATGGTTATAAATCTGGGCTCTCTCTTCTGTTCCATTGGTCTACATGTCTTTTTATTATCATATTATTTTGGTTATTGTAACCTTGTAGTATAGTTTGAAGTCAGATCATGTGATGCTTCCAGCCTTGTTCTTTTTGCTTAGGGTTGCTTTGGCTCTTTGGGCTCTCTCTCTCTCTCTCTGTTCTTTTTTTTTTTTTTTTTTTTTAGTTCCATATGAATTTTAGAATAGTTTTTCTAATTATGTAAATAAAATCATTGGTAATTTGATAGGAATAACATTGAGTTTGTAAATTGCTTTGGGGAGTATGGTCATCTTAACAATATTGATTCTTCCTATCCATGAGCATATAATGCTTTTCCATTTGTTCCCGTCATCTCTGATTTCTTGCGGTAGTGTTTTGTAATTCTTGTAGAGATTTTTCACCTCCCTGGTTAGCTGCATTCCTAGGTATTTTATTTTTTCTGTGGCTATTGTGAATGGGATTGCATTCTTGATTTGGCACTCAGCTTGGATGTTGTTGGGGTATAGAAATGCTAGTGATTTTTGTACATTGATTTTGTATCCTGAAACTTTGTTGAAATTGTTTATCAGATCCAGGAGCTTTTGGGCAGAGACTAATGGAATTTCTAGGTATAAAATCATATAGTATGTGAAGAAAGATAGTTTGACGTCCTATCTTCCCTTTTATTTGTTTCTCTTGATCAGTTGTTTTGGCTAGGACCTCCAGTACTATGTTGAGCAGGAATGGTGAGAGTGGGCATCCTTGTCTTGTTCCAGTTCTCAGGGGGAATGCTTCCAGCTTTGGTTTGTTCAGTACAATTTTGGCTGTGGATTTGTCATAGAGGGCTCTTAATATTTTGAGGTATGTTCCTTCAATGCCTAGCTTGTTAAAAGGTTTTTAACATGAAGCAGCACTGAATTTTATCAAAAGCCTTTTCTGCATCTATTGAGATAATCATGTGGTTTTTGTTTTTCCTTCTGCTTATATGATCAATCACATTTATTGATTTGCATATGTTGAACCAGCCTTGCATCCCAGGGATAAAGCTTATTTGATTGTGGTGGATTCGCTTTTTGATGTGCTGCTAGACTCAGTTGGCTAGTATTTTATTGAGGATTTTTGTGTCTAGGTTCATCAAGTTATTGGTCTGAAGGCTTTTGTGTTGTTGTGTGTCTGCCAGGTTTTGGCATCAGAATGTTGCTGACCTCATAAAATGAGTTAGGGAGGAGTCTCTCCTCTTCAGGTTTTAGAATAGTTTCAGTAGGAATGATACCAGCTCTTCTTTGTATGTCTGGTAGAATTTGGCTGTGAATCCGTCTGGTCCTGGGCTTTTTCTGGTTGGTAGGGTTTAGTAGTAGTAGTAGTAGTAGTAGTAGTAGTAGTAGTAGTAATATTACTGATTCAATTTCAGAACCTATTGGTCTGTCCAGGATTTCCATTTTTTTCCTGTTTTAATCTTGGGAGGTTGCATGTTTCCAATAATTTACCCATTTCTTTTAGGTTTTCTAGTTTGTGTGCATGGAGGTGTTCATAATAGCTTCTGAGGGTTTTCTGCTTTTTTGTGGGGTTGGTGGTTAATGTCCCCTTTGTCATTCCTGATTGTGTTTATTTGGATTTTTTTCTTTATTAGTCTAGCTAGCAGTCTATTAATGTTATTTATTCTTTCAAAGAACCATCTTCTAGTTTTGTTGATTTTTTGTATGGTTTCCTGCAACTCAATTTTATTCAGTTCAGTTCTGATTTGGTTATTTCATTTTTTTGTTTTTATTTTTTGCTAGTTTTGGGGTTGGTTTGCTCTTGTTTCTCTAGGTGTGATTTTAGGTTGCTAATTTGAGATCTTCCTAACTTTTTTATGTTGTTGTTCAGCACTATAAACTTTCCTCTTACCATTGTGTCAGCTGTGTCCCAGAGATTCGGGTATGTTGTATCCTTGTTTTCATTAATTTCAAATAATTTCTTGATTTCTGCCTCAATTTCATTGTTTACCTAAAAGTCATTCAGGAGTAGGTTCTTTAATTTCCATGTGATTGTATGGTTTTGAGAGATCTTCTTAGAATTGATTTCTATTTTTATTGGTCTGAGACTGTGCTTGGTATGATTTCGGTTTCTTTGGATTTGGTGAGAATAGTTTTATGGCTGATTGTGTGGTCGATTTTAGAATATGTGCCATGTGCAGATGACAAGAATGTATATTCTGTTGTTTTGATGTGCGAGTTCTGTAGATAGATGTCTGTTAAGTCTATCTGGTTAAGTGTCATGTTAAAGTCCCAAATACCTTTGTTAGTTTTCTGCTTGAATGATCTGTCTAATATTGTCAGTAGAGTGTTGAAGTCTCTTACTATTATTGTATGGTTATCCAAATCTCTTTGTAGGCTTCTAAGAACTCATTTTATGAATCTAGATGATCCTGTATTGGGTACATATATATAATAGGATAGTTAAATTTTCTCGTTGAATTGAACCCTTTACCACCATGTAATGCCCTTCTTTGACTTTTTTTTTGATTGTTGTTGGTTTAAAGTCTGTTTCTTTTTTTCTCACATTAGAATAGCAACCCCTGCTTTTGTTTGTTTGTTTTCCATTTGCTTGGTAGATATTTCTCCATCTCTTTACTTTGAGCCTACTGTGTCATTGCATGCGAGATGTGGCAAGGCACAACTTGTCACTCTATGTCTTTTAATTAGAGCATTTAGCCCATTTACATTCAAGGTTCACATTGATATATGCAGATTTGATCCTGTCATCATGTTGTTAGCTAGTTATCATGTACACTTGATTGTGGAGTTGCTTTATGGTGTCAATGGTCTATGTACCTTAGTGTGTTTCTTTGGTGGCAGTAACAATTTTTCATTTCCATATTTTAACTCTCCCTTAAGGACCTCTTGTAAGGCAGTTCTGGTAGTAATGAACTCCTTTATCATTTGTTTGTCTGAAATGGATCTTATTCCTTCTCCACTTATTAAGCTTAGTTTGGCTAAATACAAAATTCTTGGTCAGAATTTCTTTTCTTTAAGAATGCTGAATGCAGGCCCCCAATCTCTTCTGGTTTTTAGAGGTCCACTGTTAGCTTGATTGGGTTGGGTTCCCTTTCTAGACTGCCTGCCCTTCTCTCTAGCTTCTTTGAATATTTTTTCTTTCACGTTTACTTTGGAGAATCTGATGACTATGTCTTGGGGATGGTCATCTTATATTTCCTGAATTTAGATGTTGGCCTCTCTAGCAAGATTGGGGAAATTTTCATGATGATATCTTCAAATACGTTTTCAAAGATGCTTGCTTTCTCTGTCTTTCAGGGATGTCAATGAGTTGTAGATTTGGTCTCTTTACATAATCCTATATTTCCTGGAAGTTTTGTTAATTTATTTTAATTTTTTTCTTTATTTTTGTCTGACTGAGTTAATATGGAGAACTGGTCTTTGAGCTCTGAGATTCTTTCCTCAGCTTGGACTGTTCTTCTGTTAATGCTTACCATTGTATTATGAGATTCTTGTAGTGAGTTTCTCACCTCTATCAAATCAGTTTTGTTTTTTCTTAATATGGTCATTTTATTTCAGCTCCTGTAACATTTTATTGTATTCCTTATATTCTTTGAATTAGGTTTCTACTTTCTCTGGAATCTTGAAGATTTTCATTCCTGTCCATATTCTAAATCCTGTGTCTGTCATTTTGGGCATTTCAGCCTGGTTAAGAACTGTTCCTGGGAAACTAGTATAGTCCTTGGAGGTAAGAAGACACTCTTGCATTTTGAATTGCAAGAGTTCTGGTGCTGATGCTTTCTCATCCATGTGGACTGATGTTCTTTCACTCTGCAGAGTTTCTGTTATTTGGATGGGGTTTGTTTTTGTTGTTGTTGCTGCTGCTTTCGTCTTACTTGATGCCCTTGAGAGTTTGTGTATTAGTCCATTTTCAAACTGCTGATAAAGACATACCCAAGACTGGGCAATTTACAAAATAAAGAGGTTTATTGGGCTTACACTTCCACATGGCTGGGGAGGCCTCACAATCATGGTGGAAGGCAAGGAGGAGCAAGTCACATCTTACATGGATGGCAGCAGACAAAGAGAGAGCATGTGCAAGGGAACTCCTGTTTTTAAAACCATCTGATCTTGTGAGACTTATTCACTATCACGAGAATAGCACGGGAAAGACCCGACCCCCATGATTCAATTACCTCCCACCAGGTTCCTCCCACAACATATGGGAATTCAAGATGAGATCTGGGTTGGGACACAGCCAAACCCTATCAGTTTGATTGTGGCATAAGGTGGATTCAGTCAACTGGCTTCATTTCTGGGAGATTTCAGGGGGGCCAAGGCTCAGCTCAGCATTCCTGGGTTGTGTGCTCTAACTCTGTGGGGCTGGTACCCGGGCCCCGGCTTTGTTCTCTGGCCCCTTGAGGTCAGTAACATACTGTGCTGGAAGGCCCAGGGTGTTCCCAGTCTGCTGGCCACAACATTCCAATGGGGGTGCTTGCCAAAGTGGTTTGTCAGTGGTGGCAGCAGGATCTGTACTCGCTTACGTGTGCCAGCAGCTATGGCAGTGTGGTGAGGATACATGCACATAAGATGGGGTGAGGTGCCAATGGGAACAGGGCAGTGGCATCTGTGTGTTTGCACCAGCAGTGGCAGTGTGGCAGGGTGCTTGCATGTTGGCCTATCCTTCTTATAGTCTTACATTTCAAGTTCTCCTTGTGTCTGCTTTAAGTTTGAATATGTTTGCTATCAATAATGAATCTGATTTTTAAAATATGTAACAGAGTACTTTCTTTTCTCCTCCAAATTTGCTGAATCATTCTGTTTCAATCAGGAACCTCAAGGCAATACAACTGTTGTTCTTGTATGTTTCTTAGGAACAGTGACCTTAGTTGTGATACATTAGAGTTAGGGTAGTGGTGGACAGGGGACTCAAAGGGCTGCTGTTTGTGGATTTTAAAATGTAAATGCCAATTTTTTGGCATAAAGTATTCAGGAAATTTGCAACCAAATGGGTAACACATGTAATTGTGTGTTACAGTGCCAATAAACTGAATTATATATAAGTGAGTTAGCTTTTGACTGTGTACAGTCTTCCAAACCTAATAATCATGAAGAACAAAGACCTCAAGACTTTGAAGCTGGTCACTTATCCAGTGAAAGAAAGTCACAGGGGGTGAAAAGAAAGCTAGTGACAAGCAAAGCAGCAGGTTAGTAATTGACATCATTCCCTATAAAACAGCACTAAAGTTGAGATGAAGGCAAAGAATATTATCAAAGTAACATGATCTCCTAATATTGGAGCAAAATCAAATACACAGTAATTGACCCAGCAATCTTACCTCTAGTAATTTATACCAAAGACACACTGGCAAAAATGCAAAAAGACATTCACCAGGCATGCAATTCTGTTTGTAATAGCCGAAGACTGGAAACAACTCAAATATTGATCACCAGGAGAGGGATTAAATAAAATATTGTACATTCACCCAACAAAGTCCAGTGCAGCTGTAAAAAGCAATAGGAATATTTCCGTGTGCTACTACATAGAGAAAAGTGTGTATACTACATTAAGAAAGGGAAGAGCCATCATAGATTAGGAGATGTATGAGAAGCATATCAACCAAATATAGTGTATGAACCTTGTTTGGATTCTGATTTAATGTATAATATACAAATTACTTTTTGAGACAACTAGAGAAAATTAAACAGACTAGACAACAGATAATAAAGAATTATTATTAATTTTGTGGATTGATAATAAAAATGTGGTCATTTTTTCTTAAAAATTCCTTGTCTATAGAGGTACATACTGACATATTCTTTTGGAAGTAGTCAGTAAACAAAAAAAAGTGGGGTGGGGGTAAAGAAAAGTAAAAATTAAAGCAGCAGAGTGTTGAAACATTGACTCTGGATGACAACTATGTAGGGAGTACTATTTTTCTTTTATTATGTTTGAAAAATTCCATAAGAAGTTAAAATAAATATGCTATATACATATATACGTAAATATACTATATAGAGAGATATATAGAAACACACACACACACACACACACAGAGAGAGAGAGAGAGAGAGAGAGAGAGAGAGAGAGAAGCTTTGGTCCCCTCCAAGAGATCTGATTTATGGGTCTGGCATAAGGCATATGTATCTAATTTTTTAAAAGGTCCAAAGTTCATTGGCAGTCTTACTAATCAAGCAATAGGATATAGCATTTGAAGGTTAAAAATTCTTAAAGATTTTGATTATCAAAAATCCATACTGAATACTAAAGCCATGGATAAATACACCAAATTTTCTGTTAGATAATTCTAAAAGCCCTTAGGGTTCCTTAAATGACTCAGGGTTAATATGAATAACAGGGATTTTTTTTTTTTTAATCTCAGTCTACTTTGATGTTCAGATCTGCTGATTAAGAGAGAGTCCTGGTGACAGAATGCCAGATAACGGACATAATAAGCTTAAGTAAACTTGAGGGCAGGACCAGTATCATCTATGTCATTTACAAATGTCCACAGTCTCCGCCACTTCAAAGGATTACAGGGAGGATAACAAGTATATCTGTGTAAGTTCCTCAGAGTCCTCAAAGAACAGTCTTCAACACAATCCAAAGTATTAGTGTGATAACAAGGAAAGCTGTTCACCCAGTGGGCTCACTTGTCATTGGCAGAGGAGGAGGAGCCCAGATTGGTGAGTGGCGTCATCCTGCCCAGCATCAAAGAGAATGAAAGGTGCAGAATCCTACCAGGGAAGAAGAAGGAAGCTGTTGGGGCTCAACAGCTCAGTCATCTCCTCTGTGTTTGAAAGCAGAGAGAAAGATATCAAGCCCTGTAATATTTCACTCTGCAGCTTATGTTCAAACAAATGGGCAGGGCTTTAATTGGGACTTTGATCCTATCAACAAACATAGACATATACTTCAGACTGATCTCTAACAGAAAAAAAAATTATATACACATATTTTCATTGTTATTTTGCTGTGAGTTTAAAAATCCATATCGAATTTAATTTTTGAGCAATGCCAAGCTGGCAGCAAAGTCTTGCTAAAGCATTTTATCAAACTTTTAATTTTTAAATGTTATTTTAAATTGTTTTCAAAACAAAGCTGTAGAAGTATAATTTTTGGTTCAGGAAATATTTTCTTGACAAAAGCTGTCTTCAGTAAAAGTCAGAATGTGAGTATCCTCACAAAGCACTTCAGTGATTTCATCACTGTCCAGGACTGTGCTTCAACAAACTCAGCTTTCTCAGAGTCTTTGAGATGATTATATGCTGGATGCTGCCTCCAACTAACAAGGCTTACTAGAGATTCATATGTAAATTCAGAGTGAACATTTACTAATTTTCAATGAGAGATAAAACTTCTAGATAGATTGAAAAGTCATATTAGCAGAATCAATAATCATTCAACGAATATTTACTGAGCATTGTAGTAGGCTGAAAAATGGAGCCCAAAGATATCAGTTCTTAATCCCTAGAACTTTTAATGTTACTTTGTTTGGTAAAGGTTCTTTGCAGAAGTGGTCAGTATGGGAAACATATCCTGGTTTTATCCAGGTGAACCCTAAAAGCAGTCACAAGCATCCTGCTAAGAGAGAGCCAGAGGGGGATTTGACTACACATACACAAAGGAAAAGGCCATGTAAACACAGAGCAGAGAGAGATTTGAAGATCATGGTCTTAAAGATTGGAGTGATGAGGCCACACACCAAGGAACTTCGGCAGCACCAGATGCTGGAAAAGGCAAGGAATGGACTCTCAACTAGAGCCCCCAGAGAGAGTGCAGCTCTGCCACTGACACCTTCATTTCAGCCTAGTGGTAACTATTTCAGACCTCTGGCCTCCAGAGCAGTGAGAAAATAAATTTGTGTTTTAAGACACCAATTTGTGATAATCTGTTACAGCAGCCCTAAAAAATTAATACAAGCACAAAGTATCTGTGCCAACTGTGCCTGCCAACTGCTTGCACATGAGAAATATTAGTGGCAGCCAGATCTGCACGGTCTTCATCTTCTTGAAACCTCAAAGTAGGTGGTAGGAAGATATATGATTTGATTGCATCAGGTTCCCATAGCTTCTGTATTGCTGCCATGGTGGCAATATATAACCTGCAGGCAAACTGATGTTCCTGTCAGCTGAAAGAACATTTTTTTCTCCAGACAATTCCCCATGTTTTTTCTTTAATGCACCATGCTGGCCATTCCTTCTTTTGCACACAGCCTCTTCAATTATACAGTCTCCTTTAATTCCCATCAACTGCCAATAGATCTATTAGATAGATAGATAGACAGACACACATCTTATGTTTGGATTTTGTTTGTTTCACTACCACAGAGCACATTTGTTTGCCTTCTTACCAAGCTCCTGAGGTACCATTTCATGTAGCTACATCTTTTATATAATATTTAATACTGTTTTATTGTGTTTACAATGAATATAATCACAGATGTTGGGGGTTTGAACATAAATGGTTTTGACATTTTATGACACTTTTGCCTGAGACCTTCCATCTTGGCAAATGTTCTGAACATTCTGCAAATAATTGCATGCAGTGTCCTTTTGACCATGGAACAAACTGTTAGGTATGGCAAAGCTACTTTGAAAATGACCACAAACATCTGTATGCTGATTTTAAAGATGTTTTGTGAGTTATTGTAACTAAGATGAACTATGTATATGACACTTGAAAAGTAGATATTTTGCTTATTATATACATCAATTCATGAAGTTCTGGTGCCCTGGTCTAAGAAATGCCACCTCCTTTGCCCCGATTGACATCTAGAATGTAAGCTGAATCAAGCCATCTCTCCCAAGGCACGCACAAGGTAGTTTGTTATGCAGCCTCACACATAGAAAAGGATTTCCCAGAGTTTGTCCTCCACTGCAACCATCCAACTTCGGAGCTGTGGGGATGAGAGAGAATAGTAGGTAGCTGTTACAATAGTTCGCTCTCTTAGCCCATGGATGGTAACTGCACTATAAGCCTAGGAAATGGAAAAATAATGGATTCCTCTCACCTGGCCTCCTGCCTCCTATGGTCCCTATCTTCTACCATCAGTCCACATTTGCCTTTCAGAAATGAGGTTAATTCACTTTTAACTCCCTCTAGGATTTGTGAGATTTTTTTTGTGGGCTTCAGATACTTCTATGGGAGTCAATAGGCCTGGAGAGAGAAAACTGGCTTGCGTGCCCAGCCAACAAGAAAAGAGTTTGCCTGTTTGACTTTACTGTTTTCATAAGCTTTGCAAAAGCATGGACTGAGGATGGCAGAATCCTCTTTGGATCATGATTTCATAACAATTTTAAATACATTTTATGATTAAAAAGTAATTATGTAATCATTGCATATAATTTTGAATATAAATTAAAGTATAATGAAGAAAATAAAAACACCTGAAAACCTATCACTTCAAAATAACCAGTGTTGGCATTGAACAAGAATATATTTCACTATGAAATCGTGATCATTCTCTGTACACGGTTTAACGTCCTGCCTCTTTTTACTTTACATAAAATCATAATTTTCCTTGTCATTATGTAGTCATCATAAACATGACTTTTCAGAGCTGTAAATATCCTACCATTTCATATTTGACCACTTCACTATTGTTTGGTGCTTCTATTATTTCCAATTTCTCACTGTTGAAAGCAGCACTTTGAATGAAAATACTTGCATATAAATTCTTTGTGGATATGTATAATTATTTCACCGGCATAAAGTGCTAGTTGTGAATTACTGGGTGAAAGAACATGCTGGCTTTAGATAGTTTCTTCTGAAGTATAAAATACATACAGAAAATACACAAACCATAAGGGCATTGCTGGAATTTTTATCAAGCGAATACAACCACGGAACCAATACCCAAAATCCAGATCAAGACATATTTCTATCACCCCAGAAGCCACCCTCTCAGTTCCTAAGTACCCCAAGGTAACCGCTATATTGATCTTTCACACAATAAATTACTTTTACTGCTGTTTAAATGCCATATAAATGGAATCATTTTCTGGTATATACTCGTTTTTTTAATCTGGCCCTTTCACTCAACACTATGTCATTTGTGCAATTCATCCATGTAGTTGAGTGTCGCAATAATTTGTTCATTCTCATTGCTGGATGGAATTCCATGGTGTGCATATGCCCTGCTTACTTATCCGTTCTACTGTTGATGAGGATTTGAGTACTTTTCAATTTGGAGCTATCATGAATAGTGCTGCTATGAACGTTCTAAAACATGTCTTTTGGTTAACATATCGCAGAGGTTAAAGCAACTCCATCTTGGATGCTAATCCACCATGCTGACCTCTAATTAACTCCAGTACCGGGAAGCCCTCCAAGATTTCCAGTTTATTGTTCCTTGTATAAGAGCGTGTACTTACTGTAAATCCTGCCCTTAGGTTAAAACAACCTTGATGTTATACTTACCATGTGTCTTGCCCTTGAGCAATTGTCCTACACATTCCTCTGAGTCACATATGCCCTTTCCCTATGAAGCACAGGGTCTGATGGATGATGGTATGGGGATCCATCATCTTGTCTCACCACTGCCTGAGACAGACATGGCTTCTGTTCGTAAGTCTCTGTTAAATATTTCCTTCTGAGAAACAGAATATATCAGCCTCTTTTTTTTAAACTTTTAAGTTCAGAGATACATATGCAGGTTTGTTATGTAGGTAAACTCATGTCAGGGAGGTTTGTTTACAGATTATTTTGTCACCCAGGTATTAGGCCAAGTATTTATTAGTTATTTTTCCTGATCCTCTCTCTCCTTCTACCCTACACCCCGCAGTGCCACAGTGTCTCTGGTTTCCCTCTATGGGTTCATGTGTTCCCATCACTTAGTTTCCACTTATAAGTGAGAACATACTGTATTTGGTTTTCTATTCTGGCATTAGTTTGCTAAGGAGAATGGCCTCCAGCTCCATCCATGTTGCTGCAAAGGATATAATCTGGTTCCTTTTTAATAACTGCATAGTATTCCATCGTGTATATATACTACATTATCTTTATTCGAGTCTTCCATTGATGGTCATTTAGGTTGTCTCCATGTCTTTGCTATTGTGAATGGTGCCGCAACAAATATACATGTGCATGTGTCTTTATGACAGAACAATTTATATTCCTTTGTGTACACACCCAGTGATAAGATTGTTGGGCTGAATAGTAGTTCTGGTTTTAGCTCTTTGAGGAATAGCCGCACTGTTTTCCACAATGGTTGAACCAATTTACACCCCTACAACAGTATATGAGTGTTCCCTTTTCTCCAAAACCTCATCAGCATCTCTTTTACTTTACTTTTTTAAACTTTTTAATAATGACCATTCTGACTGGTGTGAGATAGTATCTTATTGTGGTTTTGATTTGAATTTCTCTAATGATCAGTGATGTTGAGCTTTTTTTCATACACTCCTTGGCCGCATGTATGTCTTCTTTTGAAAGGTGTCTGTTCATGTCCTTTGCCCACTTCTTAATGGGGTTGTTTGTTTGGCTTTATACATCTGTTTAAGTTCCTTATAGATGCTGGATATTAGACCTTTGTCAGACGCATAGTTTGCAAATATTTTCTCCCAGTCTGTGGGTTGTCTGTTTACTTTGTTTACAGTTTATTTTGCTGTGCATAAGCTCTTTAGTTTAATTAGATCTCATTTGTTAAATTTTGCTTTTGTTGCAATTGCTTTTGGCAGATTTGTCATGAAATCTTTGCCCGATGTCCAGAATGGTTTGTCTAGGTTGTCTTTCAGGGTTTTTATAGTTTTGGGTTCTACATTAAGTTTTTAATCCATCTCAAGCTGATTTTTGTGTATGGTGTAAGGAACGGGTGGAATTTCAATCTTCTGCATATGGGTAGCCAGTTATCCCAGCACCATTTATTGAATAGGGAGTCTTTCCCCATTGCTTGTTTTTTATCAGCTTTGTCAAATATCAGATGGTTGTAGGTGTGCAGCCTAATTTCTGGGCTCTCTATTCTGTTTCATTGCTCTATGCGTTTGTTTTTGTACTACTCGTTTTGTACCATATATCAGCCTCTTTCTTCAGCTCCTCATCTTCCTCAGAATTTTCAGGGTAGCTGTGCATAGACCTGCTCACCACGGGACACACAAACTTCTGTTGGATATGTATTAATACTTAGGAGTGGAAATACTAGTTTATTGAGATGGCATATTTTTATTCTCAGTATATTCTGTCAAACAGTTTTCTAAAATGGTTGTAGAATATGCACATTTTACGTCTCTTGATGCAAACTGCTATTCAGAAAGGTTATCAAACCTTACAATCTCTCAGCAGCATATCAGATCCCACATGGAACTTTTCCAAACACTAAGTATTACACTGTTTTAAAAGACCTTTGCCACTCAGGCCAAAAAGCAGCTTTCTTTCTGTCATTTCGATTTGTATTTCCTTGATTGCTATTGATAGTCAATACACATTTTACAAAAGAAGAAACACAAATATCTAATCAACATATTTTTTAAATGATCACATTATTTTCCAAATTATCTGTTGGAACATTTGTCTTTTTCTTGTTGTTTTGAAAGGCATTGCTTTGTATGAACAGAATCATGGAAAATGTTTAAATAATAGCCTCATATACACACACACTCAGTTAATGCTGGGATACATTTTGTAACTCTCATTCCATTTTTAAACTTTTTATCCACTAAACAAATTTATGGTGCATACATTTTGTTCAAGGATATATGGTACACAGTATAGTGAACAAAAAAATTGTTCAATAAGTTAGGCTCTACCTTCAAGTGGTTTATAGACCATTGGTTGCATAAGATGCATCCCCCCGCCCTCGCTAGTGGATATCTACAGTGCAGAGCACCAAGCTTTGCAAGTCACGTGGGCAATAACAGAGTAAGGGACTTAGGGCTGTAGAGAAAGGACAAAGGGCATTTGGCTGGGATAACAGACTGCATTGAAGGCGCAGTCTTGAAACTAAACCTTGAAAGATGAGAGTACCTTCTCCACTAGCTGAATCTGAAGGGGAAGCAGAGGCCAAGCTGGCCCTATGGCCGGTAGGAAGCCCAGGGATACATGGCAGGATACAAGTGTGTATAACACAAGAGGAGAAATCAAGAAGCCCAGGCTAGTTCTCATGTGGAATTCAGGCAAGAGAATGATGAGCTCAAAATAAGACAGGAAGACAGTTTGAAGCCAGAGAGTTCCTGTTTGAAACAATTTCATTAGCACCAAGCTGATCCTCCATTTTAAGTATCTTGTTCCCTCTGGAAGAAACCCCCTGACTGAGCTCTGAAAGTTAGGCTAGGCTGGGTGGACTTAAGTTGGTAACCTACATGTGTACAAAGCTAGGACCTTTGCCAGTGAAACAAGTAAGAAAGTAAGCAACAAAGGCACATTATAATGCTGGAGGCAGATTAAGTCAGTCACAGATGTTCTCCTATTTGAAAAGTGAAGAAAAAGAAAAGAAAAGGTAAACCAAACAACCTGTGGCTCTGCTTATAGAATCTGAGGAAAGTTTGAGTTGGTAAGTTGGTGTTTGTAACTGAGAGAAAAACAACTGAGGATGGGGGTGAGAAGCAAAGAGGCAGTGCCCATGTAAACTTGAAGTATATTGGCAAATATCACCCAAGATTTTGATTAGACTTTATCTTAGAAGTATTATGGAGGTCCAAGGATTTCCTTTCACTTGGCATGTATGTGCATCCTATGAACCTTCTGTAGCCGAATTTCTTTCCGTGTGTTTTCCTCATTCCAACCAAAGCCTACCATCCATCTCCTGCCCACAACCACACACACACACACATATACACTTTCTGGGAGTACAATCTTAGAGCCACGAAAAGTCCATAGACCTGTTCCCTGGCTTAAAGTCTACCAAAAGAAAATGAGGGGCTAGCTGTGAGCAAGAAACACTGTGTTGTGTTTCACAGCTTCATTTCCCTAATTCTATTTGAGGACTCTAAACGCATTATCAAAAGAGCTAATAAAAGAGCAGAGGGGCTTTTCTTCCTGGAATTTGGGGTACCACAGGTAGAGCAGTGAGAACAGTCAATCCCAGGTACAGACAGTAAGAGACTACATTGTTTATAGATTATTTTAAAACAATCATAACACCAGCTAGTCCGTCTGCTTGATTTTCACCATGTGCTAGCAATTTTAAACAAATCAGCAAGAAAATACTACCCCTGTAAAAAAAAAAAAAACACTCTTGTTGCCATGATTGCTTTTAAGCTTTAAAACTGTTACATATACATAAACTTCAAAACAGCATTTTGTATTGCTTATTCTTCGATCAACATGGTATTTTACAAGGAAATGAATTCAGAGAACTCCCAGTTATAGAGCTATCCTGACACGTGTAGTCTCAGCTACATGGGCCCATTTCTAGAGAAGATGATAGTTCTAAGTGAATGGAGCTCACTTTGGATGAAGTTCCTTCCTCCATCCCCTGTAGTACAGCACATCCCTGCATTTAAACAGTAGATTCAAAATAAGAAGTGATAGCAAAATGATTATAAATACAGAGAAACAGAAACCAAGGTACTTCAATTTTGTTATTTCATGAACAAAATTGTTCTGTGAACCTGGTGGTATTAACGCTTTCAGACATGTTTCTTTATGTGTGCCCTGGCCATGTCACCATTTTCCCCAACATGACAGTCATGTAATTAAAAAGTATTCATCTATACATTTTGTCCCTTTTTGTACTGTAATCTTATTCTTATTACTTTTTAACACTGGCATAATATACTTGAAGTTCAAGAAAATGTTCACTGTCTACATTCTTTTCTGGCCAGTATTACTCATTTTATATCATGATTACTTTGAAGATAATTTGATCAATAAATGATCTGTTCTGGTTTTCAATACACCAGGCAAGGCACAAAGGGAGACCAGCCATTTCCCACAGGAGTCCCAGTGAAGATGAGGTCCAGAAATCCATAGGGAACTTGAGCCACAACAGGTCTCAATAATTCACATGGGAAGATGAATTTCAGAAAAAAAGAAGAGCCTGAAGCTCTGTTAGACACAGTGAGGTCCCATCTCCTCAATATCAAGGAGTGTTATACACTGATCAAAAAGGGCAACTTTAAAACCAGAAATCAGGCCAAAAAGAGACCATTCAGCATGCAAGGCAGGATTGTTCAACCGTTTTTAATAGCAACCAACATAAATATGTATTTTACATGCAATCAGAACACACATACAAATATATTCATATACATATTATTTTAATAAGGTTACTTAGATTAATACTTAAACCTTACTATGGGTGATGAAGTCTGTTCATTCTATTTCACTTTTTCAAAATGTTGGTTATGACCCAGAAAATTCAATTCATGTCCCAGTATTAGGTAGTGAGCTGCAGTTTAAAAAATACTGATGCAAGGGAAAGGAGTCTTGACCTTCCAGCACTCAGATAATCATCTAAGATTTGTAGGTCTTTTACTCCAGAGCAAGCTTTGAAGAGCCAGATGCTTGTTCTTATCCTGTGTCCTGAAGCAATCTGAGCTCAAACTTCACTGAGAACTAGAAGAAAAGGATGAGCTGGGGACATAACAAAATTCAAACAGGTCCAAAACCCATATGCTATGGTTTGACTATGTCCCCCAAAAAGGATGTGTTGAAAACTTATTCCCCAATACAACACTGTTGGGTGGTGGGGCCTAATTAGTCTGAGGGCTCTGCCTTCATGAATAGATTGATGCTGATTATAAAAGGACTTCAGGTTGTAAATTCAACCTCTTGCTCTCTCTCTCCCTCTTGCCTTCTACCATGGGATGACATGGCAAGAAGGCCCTCGCCAGATGCCAGCTCCTTGATCTTGGGCATCACAACCTCCAGAACCATAAACTAATAAATTTCTATTCATTATAAATTACCCAGTCTGTAGTATTCTGTTATAGCAGCACCAAATGGATTAAGACACTATGTTAAGGTAAGAAAAGAAGATCTGGGAATTTTCTGAGACTTTTAACTAAAAAAGTAAGTACTTTTTGAGTAAGAATATCTCAAGTTGAGGGCCTATTCTATTACTGCAATAAAAAGACAATAAGAAAATTTAAGAAATATCTTTGGAGAAATGAAATGTCACAGTAACACTACTTTGTCTGGCAGTGAAAAATATTTACATAGCTACAATGATGTAAACATTTTTGATTTTCCACTTGTAGAATTAACCCACAGAAAAGGAGAAGATTTACTTACTTGAATTATATGTTCATGGTTGTTATGAACCTTCAAATAGAAATGCAAGTGTACTGGGAGGCGGAGCTTGCAGTGAGCTGAGATCCGGCCCCTGCACTCCAGCCTGGGCAACAGAGCAAGACTCCGTCTCAAAAAAAAAAAAGAAATGCAAGTGTATGGGGGCAAAAGTTAGGAGGTGGACATGTGAGAGAAGAGTTAAGAAAAGGTAGCATCCTTAAGATTCTCATTAAAAAGTGAGGAGTTAAGGATTCTATACTTTGTATCTAGTTGATATAATTAAAATGTATTACTTAAATCTACAGAGGTAACTGACAGTGGAACTGAAACAGGCATATGAATTTGTTAGTAAGATGAGGAGAGAAGAAATACAGAAGAAAAATTCTCATTATTATAGAGGAAGTCAATATATCATGTGTACAACTGATACATCAAGAAATAGTAGAATAATACATTGTGTTTAGGAATGTGGAAGTAGCTACAAAGAAAAAGGGGACAGAGTCATTAAAAATAGATGCAACTGGCAAGGGGTGATATCAGGGACTACTGTTTATTATTACACATGTTTCTGTACAAATTGATTTTTAAAACCATTTTCATGAATTATTCTGATTTAAAATAATAAAATTAATAACATGGTGATGGTAATAATTAGTGTAATCTAAAAATTATAGATTTTACTCTCTTGACTTTCTAGAGTTGTGAATCAATCCTTAAAATAAAAATTATCCTAACACTTTTGAGTTCTCTTTTTCTGTTACTCCTGGCACAGTTTGCCAACTTCTAAAAATGGTTTTATATACCATCCGTTAACAAATGAGACTTAAATATAAGTCAAATAAAAACATTCCTCAGAAATTAATCAACTTTGATGAGACAAAGATGGTTTGATGGTACTTTGATCATATTTTATGTTCCATCTTTGGTTGATATGCCTCTTAATGCAAGCAATATTATCCTGCTTAAGAGAAAAGCCATTTTCCACTGTTACATTGTAACTTGCACTTCCAGGGCCTCTGGAGAGAACTCTGCAGGAGCTGTTCATGAGTTGCATCAGCAGTGCCAGATGGGATGTAGCTGGGTCTCCTGTGATCAACTTGATCAAGTGTAAGATGGAATGTAAGAGCTAAAATAGACCTCAGAGATGGTCTGTCTCCTTAATACTCAAAGTGGGGTTCCAGGACCAGCAGAGCATCACCTGAGAGCTTATTAGGCATGCATAACCTAAGGTCTCAGAGCTGCCAAATCAGCATCTGCATTTTAACAAGACCCCCAGTTGATTCAGTTGATTTGTGTTCACATTAAATTTTTAGAAGCATTGGTCATTCTAATTCAATCTTCCTCCCAGTGCTCAAACCCCTCTCTCCAGCATCTCTGACCACTGGTCTCCTAGCCTTGTCTCTGTTGAGAGCACTAGATGATATTTTGTAAGGGGGATATACCTGCAAGGGTTCAAGGGAGGCTAATTTGATGATGTACTAGAAATTTGCTCGGCAGACTGAGGCAGGAGGGAGAGCAGTGTTGGGACTGGTGGAGATGAGGGTAAGGACCGTGGAACCAGAGTGAGCCATAGGGAAAAAGGTTCAATGCACTAATGACAGACTGAGGGGCAAGGGTTAGGTCTGAGATGGGAGTTCAGCCAAGGGGTGGAACTGCTGTGAGCAGTCAAAGGAAAGTAGTTGATAGAAACTCAAGTAGCCCATCTAGGTTAGAGAACTAGAAGATAGTCTGGAGAGCCTTTTGTAAAAATTGCCTTAGGCTGGCAAGATAATAGCATGTTTTTCACTTGAGGAGCTTTCAGTTAGTCTTCATGAGTGTTTTTTAAACGGCTTTATTGAAATGTAACTGACATACCATGCCATACAATTCACCCATTTAAAGTTTACAATCCAGTGGCTTATAGTATTCGTATAGTTGTGCATCAGTCACCACAATCAGCTTTAGAATATTCTCATTACCTGACAAGAAATCCTTTGCCCCTTAGTTATCATTCCCCATTCTCCCACCCACCCACCTCCACCCCTGGCAACTACTAATCTCACTTTTGTCCCTAGGAATTTGCCTATTCTGGAGATTTCATATAAATGGAAACATACAGTATGTGGTCCTTGGTGAGTGGCTTCCCTCGCTTATCATAATGTTTTCAACGTTCATCCATGTTGTTGCATGTATCAGTACTTTATTAGCTTTCAAAACAAAACCAAATTATACTAATACTAGTATCAGCAAACAGTAGAATCTCTAAAGAAGTAACAAATGAAACTCCTACTTTTAAAAGTGAAGCTTCAGTTCCAGTTTTGTTGAGTGTGGAATCAGAACGCCTGAATAAAGTATGAATCTTAGCCAAAACTAGGGAGATTCAAAACCTGAGAGAAGCCATGCCAGGGACCCTCTTCAGCTCTGATGAAGCCAAATAAGTGAAAACCACTTATGCTGCACTAAAGTTCCAAATGTTAGCAAAGCAGCGAGGATTGTAGGAAGCTTGCTTCAGGTCCCATCTGCTGATCATCAAATGTCAACCTAAAATAATCAAAAGAGTCAGGGTATAATTTAAAGAGAGTTCAGACGGGCCAAGATAGCCAATTAGAAGCAGCTGAGGTCTGCAGCGCTCACAAAGAGGAAAGAAAGGGGCAAGTGAATACAGCACCCTCATCTAAAATATCCAGGTAGTCGCACTGGGACTGATGAGGAAAATAACTCGACCCACAGAGAAAAAAGAAAAGCAGGGCGGGGCAATGGCCCACCCAGGGAATGACACAGAGCCAAGGGAACCCCAGTCAAGGGAAGCAGTGAATGATTTTGCGCTCATGGAAAACTGTGCTTCTCCCACAGATCTTTGCAAACCATGGATCAGGAGATCCCCTCACGAGCCCATGCCACCAGGACCTTAGGTCTGACACACAGAGCTATGTGGAGTCTTGGCAGAGCAGCTTCTCAGGCATGCATAGACCCAGAAGCTTTGCATAATCTGGCCCCATGATCCCCAACAAACATGTCTGCAACTCAGGCAAGGCAGAAGGTCCACACATACCCCTAGGAAGGCGGCAGAATCCAGGAACTCAAGCAGCATCATTCTGTGGACCCCACTTCCACAGCATCTCACAAGATAAGACCCACTGGCTTGAAATTCCAGCCAGCCGCTGGCAACAGGGTGAAGCTGGCCTGAGACAGGATGGAGCCTCCAAGGGGAGGGGTGGGTGCCATCTCTGCTGTTTGGTTGACTCAGCCATTTGTGTTTGTGGGCTTTGGAGACTCTGAACAATCCAGTCAAGTAAGGATCCCCCCAGCAGTGTCCCACAGTGGCTCTGCACATCATGGAATACTATGCAGCCATAAAAAAGGATGAATTCATGTCCTTTGCAGGGACATGGATGAAGCTAGAAATCATCATTCTCAGCAAACTAACACAGGAACAGAAAACCAAACACTGCATGTTCTCACTCATAAGTGGGAGTTGAACAATGAGAACACATGGACACAGGGAGGGGAATATCACACACTGGGGCCTGTCAGGGGATGGGGGGTTAGGGGAGGGATAGCATTAGAGAAATACCTAATGTACATGATGGGTTGATGAGTGCAGCAAACCACCATGGCATATGTATACCTATATAACAAACCCGCACATTCTGCACATGTATCCCAGAACTTAAAGTGTATTTTTTAAAAAGAATGAAAAGGAATGAACAAGACCTCTGAGAAATGTGGGATTTATGTGAAGAGAATTAGTCTATGACTGATTGAGGTACCTGAAAGAGACAGAGAGAATAGAACTAAGTTGGAGAACATACTTCAGTATATCATCTAGGAGAATTTCCCCAACATGGCAAGACAGGCCAACATTCAAATTCAGGAAATACAGAGAACCCCAGTAAGATATTCCACAAGAATATCATCTCCAAGACAGATAATCATCTGATTCTCCAAGGTCAAAATGAAAAAAAAAAAAAAAAGTTAAGGGAAGCCAGAGAGAAAGGCCAGGTTACCTACAAATGGAAGCCCAGCAGACTAATAGCGGACCTCTCAGGGAAACCCTACGAGCCAAAAGAGATTGAGGGGCCAATATTCAACATTCCTAAAGAAAAGAATTCCCAACCCAGAATTTCATATCTGCTCAAACTAAGCTTCGTAAGCAAAGGATAAATAAGTTCCTTTTCAGAGAAGCAAATGCTGAGGGAACTTGTTGCCACCAGAGCGGCCTTGCAAGTGCTCACGAAGGAAGCATTAAACATGGGAATGTTCAGCCACTGTCCAGGCACTCATCAAGCCCACACAGGAACAGAGAATATTTTGTTTACTTATCTCCGTGTCTATTTTGCTTCACCTGGTCCCCAAGTCTTTTGTGTAAGAGCTTCATGATGACTATTGTAGTTTCTCATGCTCCTTTCCTACCTGCTTCTGAGTTCAGGCTGTGTTCTGGAGGGTTGATATCACAGTTAGGGTTTCTGGAAAGCAGAACTTGAGACAGAGATGAGCATGCCTCGACCTTTATTAGGTGCTATGTTAGATGTTCAGCCCTGTGACGAGGAGGGGAAGGAAGCAAGAGTGGGCATAAGGAGAAGTTAGGCTGTTCTGAAAGCCCAACAAAGGTTCAGCCAACCCCAGGGTAGCTCTGGATCTGGGATGGCCCTTCAGGATTATATCAGGTTAAAACAAGGGGGTTGGACTTTCATGTCTGTACACTGCTCAGTCATTGTATACAAACTTCCCCAGGAAGGAGGTGAGATCTCAGGTGAGGCAGTCTTCTTCAGTGGAGGCAATGTCCAAAAAGGCTGACAGCTGAAGACAGTCTGCAGGCAGCACTCCCAGCAACTGGGGGAGTAAGTGCTTCATTTCTGAAGGGCAATCAGCACATCATGGCATCCACCACAGTTGAGTTTGCTGAAAGCCTGTGCTCTAGAGAATGGTGTATTCCTGAAGTCAGTGTGGGTGCACCAAAATCAATTCAAATGCTTCCTGGACTAAAGTGGTATTTTCTCTTTCAGTCACACCCAGGCCTTAGGGGAATGTGATCAGCAAGGAGGCTCTCACCACTCTCTACTCAGCACAAGTTCTAAGAGCTTCTTTGCCACAGAAATAATAAGGGGATCAGGAGAAATGTCATGAGCTTTCAAGTTACCAGTATGTCCTTTCAGATCAATGAAAAAGAAAGAATCAGCATGAGACAAAGGCAGCAAGGAATAAATGAGAATCTCTACACCCACCCCTCTACTCGTAATGCCATTTGTCTCTTTTTATACCTGTCCGTGTGCTGGTGTTTATTTACACAAGGCCTAAGATAATCCTTTGCACATAGTAGGTGCTCAATAAACATTTATTTAAAACATGAATAATACAACCTCATAAAAACCACTTCCCTACCCAACTAGAGTGAAGTAAAAGCAGTGCTAGAGAATTAGTAGAAAAAGTACATTTCAATTCTTTATGGTTTCTCATGGTTTATTATCTTAACTGCTCTGGGCGGTGACTTTAATTACTTGGCCAGTAAGAAGATATATGTGGTTAAACCTACTAATCAGCGGCAACACCTACTTGTACCTCTTATGGCATCCCTTTTACAGTTTGTGTTCCAGAAATGATCAATTAAAATCCTGCGCTGGATCAAGCCCTCGCTCACTGTGCTGTCTGCTTTCCTGTGGGTTTGCAGGAACCAGTGGTGAAGGTCAAGGCATATGTCTCTGACATAGATGATATTTTCAAAGTTTGTTATTTCAACAATGAAAACAAATAAGAAAAGGCAGAAGATAAAACAGCCATTGAATGCATAATATCTCATTGCTGTTGGTGCTATTTGCTAGACAGAAGATGACTCTTGTGAACAAGAAACTTCCAAAGTGAAAGGTGCTCCACAGAGAGCTCACAGCAATTTCTTTGTCTCTCTGCCCAAGATGTTTAATCAGATTGCCCCTGATGTCCAGGGGCTGTTGTAAGCACAGAGTTTCATCTTCCCCATATTGTAGGTCTTCCTTTTCAGTCCACTGAAAGAAATTACCCTTCCATGACTAAACTGATGCTTTGGGATTGACACTGAGCAAAATGACAAGTGCATGATGTTCTTCAAAAACACAAAGTGAAAACGGTCAACCTGGAAAGAAGAGAAGATCGTACCTAGAAACCCATGTCATTTTTCTTGAGACTGTTCCAAGTACCCTCTTAAGGTCCAACATATAAATCCCCAAATCATGAAGAATTTTGCCCAGTGATGATTACCTGCCCTCACACACATAAAGCGATGGGTATCTTGCAATATTCTGTAAGATACTACTGAGTATTCAATGTATCACATAGTCATTCTTTCTTCTCTGCTACTGCCACCACTGTTGTCACTGCTGAGAAATCTTCATCCTATTCTTATAGCCAGATTGTACTCATGGTAACAACTCACAAGAACAAACGATAGTCAGGCCATTCATGGATTACTGTTACCGGCAGTGAATCAATATGGGTCTGCAGCAACCTCTATTCTTGCCCCCTCAGAAAAAAGAATTCAACTGACGAGAGTAAGACAGAAGGAGAGACCGAAGCAAGTTTTAAAGCAGGAGTGAAAAGTTTATCAAAAAGCTTTAGAGCAGGAATGAAAGGAAGTAAAGTACACTTGGAAGACGGCCAACAGGTGACTTGAGAGATCAAGTGCATGGTTTGACCTTTTGACTTGGGGTTTTATATGCTGGCATGCTTCCGGGGTCTTGTGTCCCTTCTCCCCTGATTCTTCCCTTGGAGTGGGCTGTCCATACGTGCAGTGGCCTGCTAGCACTTGGGAAGTGAGCATGCACGGTGTGTTTACTGAAGTTGTATGCATGCTCACTTGAGGCATTCTTCCCTTTCATAGGGACCAGTCAAACATCCCTAGAAGGTCCTATACCAGTTAAACCCTGCTATTTTGACTCTTAATGCGTATGCTTCAGCCACTCACCCAACTCCTAAGATATTCGGAAGCTGCTGATCACCAATTTCAGGTGTTTCTGTTTATTGGGAGACTGCCTTTCCCTGGCACTGGCTGCAACCAATATTATTTTTTAGAAAGACACCTTAATAACCACCTGACCATCACCTAAGGTTGCCTGACATTCCTGGTGGGATGGGGGAGGGGTGTGCTTCCCTGCCCTGTTCATGTCTGCCTGACTACCTACTGTAACATTACAACATCCTGAACTAAGGAAGTAACTGAAACCCAAACTGGGAGACTGGCCTCTCACTTCAGACCACAGCACGCCAATAACTGACAACATTCCATCAAGCTAGTCTCTAGAAGAGATAATAAAATCCAAGAAGATACTTTGACTTTTTCACAAAGCACAATGATATTTGCAACACCCACTAAATACCCAAACTAATGAACACAAAACTTGCTTTAAATTGCCAGGACCCTTAATGTCTACAGTCTCTAGTTCCAGAAAATTCCAAGATCCTGGTGGTTTGTAATTTAAGATCTAATTTATGAGTCACATTCAGTTATTTTAGTAATATGGAGAAATTATTAAAGGAGTGAAAAGAGTTTTTTTTGTTGTTGTTTTTTTAATCATATAAGAAAATTGGTTTCTACCATGAGAGAATAGGAAAAAATAGAGGAAAGAGGAAAATGCAAATGAAGGAGAGACCTTTAATGATCTCTGTCTATCCCAAGATTAACCGTTTTTTTCTTCTGAGAACTGCTCCCTTCATCCATAGAGATAGGACTCTGAAAACCATGATTGTATTATGTGACCTTGAGCCTCAGATCACACCTAATTGGATCCGAGATAGACATTGCCCCCATACTGATCCAATCACAATCTCTCTCCTTGGAATATACAATTGAGATTCTGAAGAGCTGGTTAATCTCTTCTTGTGGCTGGAAGGGAAACAAGTAAATGTGTGAACTGCAGGCCAGTTATTACCTACTATGCATGCAGATAAAGAGTGAGAAAGCCACATAGGAAGAGAACAAGCAGTGAGACAGACAGACAAACTAAACCTGCTGTTACAGCTTTCTACTCATGGTTCCAATTCACAAAGAAGCTTGGCTCTACTTCCTGCCCTTGAGCTCTGTGATTATCCTTGTATTCTCATAATAAATTCCTCCTTTTGGCAGAAACAAGTTTGAGTGGGTTTCTATTACTTACAACTAAAAGAACCTTGACTAAGTCGGATTCTTATTCTGTTAACATCATTGAGTAGTAACTAATTCACACTCCATCATGTCTTGTTTGTAGAGTCTCCAGAATGTTAGCTGCAGATCTGAAAACTGTAAAATCCCTAGATTTTCCATCTCAGTCAGGCATGAAACCAATTACACTGAGAAGAGAATGGGCTTGATGAAACAGGCATATGACACCAGAGTATAGAGGCTAGAACTCCTCCTCACCAAACTCATGCACTCAAGTTCAGGCAACAGAAACCCTGTTTCCCTTTACTGGGGTAGAGAGCATAATTTAGAATTTTGCCTGGCTGTAGAGGGTTGAAAAGAAGAAAGAAGACCGAAAATTCAAGAATCCTGGCATGGGCACTAGCATGCTGGGTACAACAAATGCAATGAATGTGGGAACTTCTTAGAATTTATGAAAGTGTTCAGTTTTCTCTGTTCAGCTAAATAATTTTGCACAGGAAACCAAAGCGGTAGCCTGTTGTAAAGAAAATAGTCTTTCTATATCTAAATGCAGTGCTGAGTCATGCCGCCTATTACATGTTAGATAGGAGAATGAGAAGAAGAGATAATAATAGTGATAACAACTATAATCATAGCAGCTAGCATTTAATATGTCCTTTTTGAGCTGTTGTGAGCATTTTACTTACAGTAACTTAGTTAATCTTCACAATAGCACCGATGAGGTAGATACTATTATGATCTCTATTTTTAAAATGAAAAAACTGGAGCTCAAAATGGTAAGGTAAATTTCCAAGGATTCACAGCTAGTAATTGTGGAATTGGTATTTAGACCCAAGCAATCTGATTCCAGTGTTGGAATTTTAACTTTTAGATTGTGTCTCAACAATAAACAAATGGAAAAATTGGTCATTTCAAGTTAAATAATGGGTATTGAAAACCTCCAAATGCCCTCATCATCTCTTTCACTGGGCTTCTAATTCATGTATCTTTCTCCACTCCTGTATAGGTCTGAATCCTGGCAGGAATTAGAGGGAACTCTCAAAGAGTATGATTTAAAAGAGTTCAATTAAGGGACTCTTACAAGGTATAGGTAGGATTAAGAGAAAGCAACAAGGAATAGTGAAGCACCCCAGGTTCAGCAAGAATACTAAGCTACTACCATCTCCAGCACGGAATGGGCAAGGGGAGAGAGCGGTTACCAGAACCTGGTGAGACTTGTGGCTGTAGGAGAGAATTGTTGGATAGGAGCTATGGGTAGAGGAATGAAACCCTTACCAAATTTTGGCCTCACCTAACCTCTCTCTCATTTCCTGCCTTCTGGTCTCTTGTCAATGCCTTCTGTTAGCTGAACTCACCCAAATGGAGGGCAAAAGGGCCTATTGATGCAGCTCATACAGGTCAGCTCCTGAGACACAGGGGAGGGCAGAGTTGGGTGTAATGTGAATCTGGAGAGGCAAACGTAGAATATCCACCACACTTCTCCTCTAAGATACCAAGGAAAGAAAAATACAATTTTTTAATATACAAAAATATTAAATCATAACACCAGAAAAGAAATTTAAAAAGAAAACTGGAATTGAATGAAAAATTTTGAAACCCAAGAAGGAAAAGCACATGGGATTGAATTTATGGAAAAGGAAGGCAGGAAACAGAAACTTAAAATATGTCAGTCATCTTCAAGGGCTCAAGACTAGAGCCTGTTAATGTAAAGAATGCAAAAGCTCTGGGTACTTTATGAAAGAATTGTCTTAGGTACACATGTCAATGGGTCTTCATCCCACCCCCCATAGTTATACACAGTATAAGCATTGAATGTAGCTTCTGCCTGCCTATGAACTGACCTCCAAAGATCATCAGATATTTGAGAATAACAGTTATCATTAAAAAGATGAACAAATAGAAATGAACTAAAAAAGGAAATAGGAATAATTTAGGAAAAAGAGAACATTCTTTCAACAATCATATTCTTCTCTCCAGCCCAAACAGCTCCTTCCTGAGAATGAGACTAATTTTCAAATGTCAGCTGGACATAATAGTGAAGTTCCTCAAGCACCTTAAATTTACCGTGTCCCCAAATATTGGTTTCTTTCCCATACCAAACATGTCATCATTCCTGAGTTCTTAATCTCCATTCATAGCATAACCATCCCTGCACTCTCCAGGGCTATAAATCTTACCTTATTTTTTTTCTATTTCTAACCCTTACCTTAAGCCTTACCTCTAACCTCCAGATTCCATCTCAAAAATGTCTTTTAAACACAATTCATATCTCTGTTCCCACAGTCCCGGATAGATTTTCATCAATTTGAACTTTGTCAATGGCCCATGTCAGTCTGCATTCTACCAGGGAAATAGAAACAATCAGGGGGAGAGGAGGAAAGATTTATTTCAAGACATTGGCTTACATGATTATGGGAACTGACAAGTTCAAAATGTATAGATAGGTAGCAGACTCAGAGCCACCAGACAGGAGCTGCACCACTGTCCACAAGCAGAATTTCTTCTTCCTCAAGGAAACCTTAGTTCTACTCTTAAGGCCATTCAGTCAACTGGGTAAGGCTACCCAGATTACGGAGGATACTTTCCTTTACTTGAAGTCAACTGACTGTAAATGTTACTCATGTCTACAAAATACCTTCACAGCAATGCCTAGATTAGTGTCTGATTCAATAACTGGGTACTATAGTCCAGACAAGTTGACACATAAAACTAATCATCATAGCCCCTCACTAATGTCTGCCTTTCAACGACTTCCCCACCCTTTCATCCTGTGTCAATGGGCCTCAAAACTAGGAGCTACATCAGAATCACCCAGAGGGATTTAAATGCACACTTGCACACACACAAATTATTCTACCTATCATACTTCTCTGAAGTTATCTATCTCCAGTGCCTATCTGATCACACTACTTAAAATCCATACTTCATTATGAAATACATAACACGGCTCACACTCCTTAACAAAATTCCCCAGGCCTCATGATTTGGTCCCAATCTCCTTTCCTAGTCTCAATTTCTGCTATTCCTACCCACAATCACATCAGTTACTCTGGCTCCCCAAAGCTTTATCCATTATCAGCCATGTCTACACTTTTATTTATTCCAAGGATCACAAAGTAAACACCTACAAAGGCCAAGCAGGTAATTTAAACATGTGAGTTTGGATGATGTGAGACAATAGCAAATGTTGCCGAATAGAACTGAGCTAATTAAAACAAGATTTGAAAGGCAAGGTAAGAGTGGGCCAGGTGCTGGGGTGGGAGATGGCAGTGAGAAAAGATAAAAGAAGCAGAATATAGGCATTGCAGCTGCTTTGTTGATGCCCCATCTATATTCCCTTGACCCACCCAGCTTCAGTTGACAGTTTCCTTATTGTCATCTGTACACCTACAGTGACTTTCTACTGCAAACACTTGTGACTCTGCCTGAGGGCTTTCTATGGCTACAAAACAATTATCAGCCTACCTACAGGACAGGCTGAAATTGTCAGGGAGTTAACAGCACTGAGAGCAGCCCTCAACCAAAGAGAGATGGGAGTTACCAGATAAATACCCTATTTCTTGCTTCTCAATTCTGAGGAGTGTTCCACACAATTTCTCAGTGGATCCTGAGTAGGAATACTCCCCAGTTGCCCACAGAGGTAACCCTCTCATTAATACCCTTTTTGTTGTCATCCTTCCTTCTCACTTCCCTCTCCCTCACGTTTCCTGGTCATGTTCCAAATAATCTTCCTCTAAATCCCCATCTCAGGGTCTGCTTTTGGGTGGGGGAAAGATGAACCAAACCAAGATAGTAGGCTAGACACACACAATAGTGGCAGAAAGAAGGGAAGGTCTGGTGTAGGAAGCATCTCATAATATGAAGAGGTTAGCAGGTCAACACAGCCTGGTTTACTAGAGTCTGAGTGACAGGGGAGAGGGCCTACCCACCTTCTTCTGAGTATGTTGGGCACAGTGGACCCAAAGCCTCAAAAGAGGCTGCAATATAGATACTTTTACTGAACTATTTACTCTGTCCAACTTTCATTTAATTTATACCTCCATCTTAGAAAATCTAGTTGGAACTGAGGTTTAACTCTGAGAAATGTATGTTAAACAGACTCAAAATCTAGCTTAATAAAGCTGAGACATAAAAACATTGTTCCTGCAAATAAACAGCAACTTTTACTTTTCCATCTAAAGTCAGATGGAGAGGAAATAAATTAGAAGGTGGCGAGTGCTCTGCATCCCAACCATTGTTTATGGCTCTCTTTACTTAGCTATTCTAAATCATGCATTGCCTCCTAGGGTCATAAAGATATCACTTTCTCCACTCAGCAGGAGAAATGAGAGGTGAAGAAGGAGAATGTTATTTTGCAGGAAGGGAAACAGAGCCCTGGAGATTTATCTGGGGCCTGCATCAGAGTAACTGGTTGATCAGGGAGTTCATATTCAGAGCATCAGAATTTCAGGCATTTGCTTAATCTAGCAGGCCCAGAAATTGATGAGATGCCAGGACTTCTGCAAACACAGTCACAGCCAGACCACTGGTATCTTCTGATTAAGTGATATTATTATCCAGCTCTTCCCTACTGAGAAATTTTTAGATATGTAATTGCTAGCAATCTCCAACCAAGAGTTTTCTGAGAGACTGGTATTAATGTGAATTTAAAGCCATTGACACATTTAAAGAGCATCTACTCTGTGTAGGTGTTGCAGTAGTGAAAGATGTGGGATATTCATGGGTGTCCAGGTGGTTAATGAAGGCAGTCAGCTTTTTGTGAGAGGAGCTTACCTCCTCTCCTCTCCCAACTCAGTGCACCAAGATCTTGATAGCAATTTCCATTCTGGAAATTCCTGTCTGAATTAGTACATTTAATGATACCTAAGAGATTTGTTAACAGAGGACGTTATGAAGAAAACCAAAATGTTCATTGAAAATAACTGAATTCAACTTTAATAATGATTAAAGCATAATGTGTATAATTCTATATATTTATATGATAAATACAATTTAAAATTCTAGTAATGCACATGATGTATGTATTTGTGATATGTACATCTAAAGCTTCAATAATCACCATAGCTTGATAATTTTACATGGGCCAGGTACTGTGCTGAGTATTTTCTATTCATTAACCCATTTAATACTAACAAAACCCTATGTAGTATTTATTGTTACTATCGCCCTAAAAATAAAGACAATGAGGCACGGGAAGATAAATCAACTTGTCCAAGGACACACAACCAAGAAGTGGGAGATGAGATTTGAACCATGACAAGTGATTCAAAAGCCCATGCTCTTAATCGCTACATTAAAAAAAAATTCCAAGCTTTCCTCATTTAAGAGCTTCTTATCTGAGGGAGGATTAACAATCATCTCTGTCCTGGGTCTGCCAGAGTACATGTTCCTTTTATCATTTTGATTCCAGGTATGGCAGATTATATTAATACCTTCCAAAATGGCCACAACAATATCTGCCATGCCACCTGGTTTCTTATGATGAGCTTTCAGTAATCCTGCCATTGAAAGACTGGCATCTACATTCTCTCCCCTTGAATCAGGGCTTGCTTTTGACTAAGGCAGAGGTGATACTATGTGTCTTCTAAGGCCATTATAAAAGATAATGCAGTTTCTCTTTTATAGCAGGATGCTTGCCCTGAGAACCCAGCTACCAGACCGGAAGAAAACCAAGCCCCCAGCCCTCAGCCCTGGATCAGCTCCTAGCCAACAGGTAGCAGCAACTTGGCAGTCATGGGAGTGAGACATCTTCAAGTGGATCCTCCAGCCTCCATTTGAGTCGCCCCAGCTGACAACACAAGTGGCAGATATAAGCCTTCCTCACTGAGTCCTGACCAAATTGTAGATTCATAAGCTAAATAAATGGTTATGGAGTTCTACTTCTGGCCAAAATGGAGTAGCTCCATTCATCCCAGGTCTTCTCTCTTACAATTAAAATAAAAACCTAAACATAACCAAGTATATAACACAACATAGTAACTGAGTATAGGAAAACTCTGAAAGGTGGAAAGAAGAAGGTGAAATGCCTAGGGACCTTGGGACTTCAGGAATGGCCCAGCAATGAGTTTCTTGGGTTTCCTTATTGATTCTCATGTATACCAGACTGCAGACATCTCCAACCCAGAACTGCCAATAGGCATAGACACAACAACTATGGAGGAATACATGTATAGTCCTGATACATAGTAAGCAGTCAATAAATATTGGCAGTAAATAACAGTTATAACTACAAAAACCAAGCTAAGTTTCTCCCTTACCACAAGATAAAAAGATGCTCCATGGCCACTCTGAGCAGAGCAGAGGCCTAAGGTGGAAAGATAGAGGGATTTGAGATGACAATAGCTGGAGTGTGCTCTGAGATTCACTTTACTTCAGTGTGTCCCAGGAAGAGTTTCAACATTGCTTAAGATGAAGCACAGACATTCAGAAACAGAAATCACAGAACAGTGTAAGTAAGGCACTGGTCAACTCTATGCCAAGGGTAGAAACTGAACAACTGCAGATAGACCAGCCAAATTCTCTATAATTAATATAATAGCTCATCTTCAGAGAAGGAGCCGGTTTGGACTGTCATGGGTTACAGAAAGAATAAGACCATTAGAAGAGAATGTGAGTAACCTGGTGTTTCAGTTACCTATTGCTACATAACAACCCCATCAAAGCTTGGTGGCTTAAAACATCCATAATAATTTATTCTCAGGAAGAGATTGTGTAAAATGAGGGTTAGTTCTTTACATGTTTGGTAGGATCCGCCAGTGAAACCATCTAGGCTTAGAGATTACTTTTTAAAAAGCTTTCAATTACAAATTCAATTTTTAATGGTTTTATATCTATTCGGGTCATCTTGGTGAGTTTTGGTAGTTTGTACATTTTGAGGAATTGCTTTGTTCCACCTAAGTTGTTGAATTTATGAGTATACCGTTGTTCACAATGTGATGGTTAATTTTATGTGTCATAAAACTTTACTGAGCCATGAGATGCTCAGATAGTTGATTAAATATTATTTTGGGTGTGTCTGTGAGGGTGTTATCTAAAGAAGTTAGCATCTGGATTGGAGGCCTAAGTAAAGTAGATGGCCTTCCCCAGTGTGGATGTGCCTCATCTAATCAGGTGAGGACCTGAATAGAACAAAAAAAGTGGAGGAAGATTGGGTTCATGGTCCCTCTGCCTGACTACTTGCTCTGGGATGTTGATCTCCTGCCCTCAGCGCTCCTGGTTCTCAAGCCTTCAGACTTAGGCTGCACCAGATCATTGGCCCTCTAGTTCTCAGGCCTTAGAACTATACCACCAAATTTCTGGGGTCTTCAGCTTGTAAGTGGCAGATCAGGGGACTTCTCAGCCTCCACAACTGCATGAGCCAATACCTTTTAATAAACCCCTTTCTGTCTCCCCTTTTCTCTCCCTCCCCTACACACACACACACACACACACACACACACACAATATTTATGTGTGTAAAATAGTGGTTCTTTTTTTCTGGAAAACTCTAATACACACAGTATTTCTTCTTATCCTTTTAATGTAGTACTATCAATTTTTGAGAGTACAGTGTCGAAGTTTCCAACTATAGTTATGCATTTACTTACGTATTTCTCTTCAGCTTTATCAGATTTTGCATCACATATTTTGAAGCTCTGTTGTTTTGCGCATGCACATTTACAATTGTTATGTCTTAGTGGATTGATTTTTTTCATCATTATGTAAATGCCCCTATCTGTCCCTGGTAATTTCCTTTGCTCTGAAGTGGACGTTGACCAGTGTTAATATAGCCATTCCTGCTTTTTTAAAAAATATTAATGTTTACGTGGTATATGTTTTTCTATTCTCTTAACTTTCAACCTGCATATGCTATTATATTTAAACTGAGTTTCTTGCAGTAACTATATAGGTGGATTATATTCTTTGTCCACTCAGTCTCTTAACTGGTACATTTACACCATTTTACAATCAAGGTTATTATTGATATGTTAGGGCTTAAGCATGCCATTTTATTACTTGTTTTCTATTTGTTTCCTTTATTCTTATTCCTGTGTTTATCTTTTCTTGCCTTCCTATGGGTTACTTAAACACATTTTCGGATTCCATCTTGATTTACATATAGTGTTTTTGAGCCAAACTGCTCTGTTCACTGTCCCTTGAACATGCTAGGTTCAAGTCAAGGGTCTATGTGCCTTGGCCCACTCGATTGCCTTTATGGATCTGTCCTCCATGCTTTCTCCAATCTTCTCAAGTCAATTCATTCTTCAAGTCCTTTCAACTCACTCCAGGTCATAGCCATTACCCATTGCCTATGCAGACCATTTTGTATTTAAAGTGCCTTGTAATTTTTAAGAAATATACTGTGAAACTCATCCATCTAACTCTTGTACTACCTTAACAAACTATGGAACTTACATAATGAGGTTACACGTTGGTTTTCTATACATTTTCATTTTTCAACAAGTATCTCCTGAGAATCTAAAGTGTGCACAGAGTAAATTACACCAAGTGTTGGGCACAGTAAGGCAAACAGAGCACAGTCCCTGTGTAAATGGAGTTCATAGTCTAGCAGGGGTACAGATACCTTCATAGGCAATTGCAGTGCAGTGTGACACATGTCATAATAGGGAAAGCACAGAGTGCTGTGAGCAGTAACCTAGGCTAAGATGGTGAAGAAAGACTTCCCAAGGGAGTGATAACAAAGCTATGACCCAATAAACAGTAGGGGTTAGCTAATGAATCAGGCAGCAGGCACGGAAGCATATTCCAGCTGAGGACACACAGAGGTGAGGCAGAGGAGAATGCAGGAGTAAAACAAGCTGGAGTTGAGAGCGCAGGGGAAGAAGATTGGCAATGACAGGAGGAAGGAAAGCCAAGGCGAGATTAACTAAGTCATGCTAAGGGGAGGTATAGGTTAGATGTAGGGTGATCACATATTTTATTGTCCACATCTGGACACTTTTGTGTGCATGTCTGTATGTGGTAAGAACATTTAACTTAAATCACTCTCTTAACAAATTGAAGTGTACAATACAGTACTATTAACTAAAGGCACAATGTTTCACACCAGATCTCTAGAACATTTGCCTTGCAAAACTGAATTTTCATATCCATTGAACAGCAACTCCACATTTGCCCTTTCTCCTGAGTACTGACTACCCTTATATTGTTTGCTTCTATGAGTTTAGCTATTTTAGCCTCCTCCTATAAATGAAATCATACAATATTTAGTCCTTCTGTGACTATTTCATTTACCATAATATCCTCAAGTTTCATACATGTTGTCACATATGGAAGGATTTCCTTTCTCTTGAGGCTGAATAATATTTCATTGCATGTATAAAACACTTTCTTTATCCATTTACATGTCAATGGACATTTAGATTGTTTCTACATGTTGGTTATTATAAATAGTACTGTAATGAATATGACAATGCAGATATCTCTTCAAGATCCTGATTTCAGTTCTTTCAGATAAACACCCAGCAGTGGGATTGCTGGATTGTATCGTAGTGCTATTTTATATTTTTTCATGAACCTCCATACCATTTTCCATAGTGGTTGCATCATTTTGCATTCCCATCAACAGTGTGCTATTTCCTGGGCAACACTTACTATCTTTTGTTGTTTTGATAACAGCAATTCTAACAGGTGTGAATTGATATCTCATTGTGGTTTTGACTTACATTTCCCTGATAGACACTGGGACCCAGTTCTAATGGCTTCTCCTATTTCCTCCTTCTGAATTGAGTTTATCCAATTGGATGAATTTGAAATATACAAACTCCATATTAAGGTGGAGAGGCCTTTCTCTGGTTAGTTTGCCACACGGAAGCAGGAACAGGAAGGAGAAGGTGCTGCTTCATAGGCAGACAGGTGGACGGCACTGCTTGGGTGAGAAAGAGAAAGCCCCATGCTGAACAATGACCTTTACCCCAATACCATCCCTCAGATAAATTCAATACTCTTTGTGGGGCATTGAAGTCAGGAGCAGAGAGGAATCAAAAACTGTTAAGTCTCCTCCACTAAACTTCATAGAGAGGGTAGCAGTGTTGGCATTCACCAGCATTTCCCTGAGGGGAGAAAGGCCAGCAGAAGTTCCCATCTCATGAACTGAGGAAAGAATGCAAAGAGAGAGAGAAAATGCCCTCTCTTTAAAAATAAATAATTTAGGGGGCTGCTGTGGAATGTCTGGGTGAAAGAAAATGGCAGCATGAACTGACAGGGAATAGGGATTAAAGAGAGAGGTAGATGAATTTGAGAGATGTTCAGAGATAGAATCAACAGTCCCTGCTAAATAATTGCACGTGAGGAATGAAAAAGAGGCAAGAAATAAAGAAACCTTTCTAACCTGACCAACTGGATGGATAGTTGTAGTATATGCTATTGGTACCCCACTCATGTCTTCTTGACTTTACCCCCTTGGAAAATGCCACACACATTTCCAGCTCCCAGCCACTGCATTCCTTCACCTGAGGTCTTTCTCTGGCCGCTGAAGCACATTTTGCGGATCCATGCTGGAGGCCAGCAGTGCTGAGAAGTAACACCCATGGAAAGCAGTCCTCAACAAATGACAGATGGGAGCTAATGTATAAATATCTCAGCTTTAGTCTATGTTCTATAGTGTTCACAGAATTTTCTCAGTAGGAATAATGTTGGTTTCCCACAGTGGTTTCTGGTGTGATTGTTTACACTTTATTGACCATTTTCCCTTCCCAACCTCACTTCCCTACGCCCTCACAATGCTTCCTGGGATCATCTCTAAAATATAATACACTCAAATCTTTGTCTCAAATTCTACTTTTGGGGAAACTTAAGAAAACATAACATCATTAATCAAAGCAGAAAACACAGGTACAGGAGGAGAATTGAGGCCAGTAGGAAAAAATAATGAATTTGATCTGGAACACGATGAATTTTATGTGCCAGCTGGTGTTTTCCGTAGAGAGTTAGATATATGTATCTAAAGCACAGGTGAAAGAAACAGGCTGGAGATATGCATTCAGATGTCTTTGTCATATAGAGTTTAACAGAAGCCTCAGAAAAGAAGGAGATCGTCCAAGAAGAGTGAATAGAGCAGTGGTTCCTAACTTGTTTGGAGTGAAGGACTACTTTGAGGATCCAAAGAAAGCTCAAAACCCCCTTTTTGAAGGGAAAAACAATGTTCAAGTGCAAACAAGCAATATTTCATACACAATTTTAGAAGTTCATTCAACTGTCTTATGGCCATCTATGAGCTCCATAAACTGATATCAAGTGAGGAGGAAAGCCAGAAGAATGTGACGTCACCGAACCAATGCCAAAAGTTTTCAAGAGGATAACACTGATCCATACTATCAAATGTGACTAAGAAAATAAGCAAGGATTGAAAAATTCCCATTGGATGTAGTGAGGTAAGACATTTAAGGAGTTGTGCTTAAGAAAAGGATCCTGTATTCTTTTAGATTTTTCTTCTTCTTAGCCTTTGTCTGTGTTCCAGACTGTTCCATGTCCCCACACCAGTCTGTGATGGAAGAACCATTTCTCTGTATCAGAGCCAGCACACTTGGAGAATTTTCACACCTTATTTTCCTAATCTCTCAAAGATGACACTTTGGTTTGGACACAGACTATCCTCGAGCTCTAGGTTTCTAATTGGCTATTGCACAGATTTTTTCAATGCTGGAACTTCCAATTTTTGCCCTACAAAGTCACCACTTGTCATTACCTCCATGACTCATCTAACTTTTCAAATTCAGCATATGCCAGCCTACAGACAAACTTCAAATGATTGTAACTGTTCTAAGTAATTGCCCCAAATTTCTCTCTTTTTTCTCAACCCATTTTCTTTCACCCACATTCCTGGCTTCTAGATTCCCGGCTTTGTACTTCATACCTACTTTGCACCTCTAGCTCCTTTGGTTTGGCAAACTTTTGGATGCCTTCAGTTGGTTTCTTGGTCTTTAGCCTCATGCTTAGCTTTAAGACTAGTTTGCCTCTCTTATCTCAATGGCCTGGGGTTGGAAAATCCTTGCTCCACCCCGTTTAGAGGGACACCTGGTGGTTCATGGAGTTCAACTACTCGCTTGCTGTCTCTCTCTTCCACACACCTTCTGTGACCTACATTAGCATATGCTGCAGAGAGAGGTGCAGGCTTGGTTGTATTTCTCTGGTTTGGAGCAGAGAGAGAACAGCTTCCAGGCTGTATAAGTTCTGGACTTCCTCCCTCTCAACCTGCCATTACCCGTATAACTTCCCCATTGGACAAACAGCACATCATGTATATCACAGAGAGAATAACAGATCCAAGTAACTTCCTTCTTCCTCCTCCCCCAACCTTCTGCATCCAACCCATCCAAGTGACAACAGTCCAGAGCTTTGTTCTTTAGGTATTTGGGTTTCAAGCCTGCTCCATGGGGGCTACATTTGCATTGAATGTAAATATTCATTAGTGTATTTAATTCCCATCCTGAATATCTCTCTGTTTCATTATTGTCTGTTTAGTGGGCTGAAACCAAGTCTGACTTTTTCTGTATATCTTCTCAGTCCAGCATCACATATAAATGGACGCTTAATAAGTGATTTTGGTCATGATGGCATAATTAAATCTTTTTCTATTGGAAATTACACATGACTTGACTCCAGGGCCGGTTTAGTCTAATTGTGTTTGTGTTCATTTTCTTGCTTTTTCCTTTATCTTGCCTAATCCTGTCTCAGCAAAGTGGGCTTTAAATTCCAAGGAGACGCACATGGGATTTCAGTCCCAATCCCCTTTTGTTGGTTGACCAAGGGCAAGGAATTAAAAATATGTATATGCTTGATCCGCCTGGAGTGGGGATTGAGTGATCCAGCCTTTAACGTATTCATACCACTAATGCTGTCATTCCTGGGGAGAGTTGAAGGAAGGGCTGCCATTATTTCTACTTAAGAGGCCTCTACTTGTTTCCACAGCCAGTACCTAGAGAATGTCTTTTCTTTAAGGAAAGCTTTTATTTTTTGGAAAGACTCCAGCTTTTTGCTGTTACCAAAAAGCCCAGTCCAGCTTTGTGAGGCAATGCCTGCTGCGTCTGGAAGAGAAAGCAGTCCTACTTGTTAGTCTTACCTGGAGGCTGATAAAGAGGGCAAGGGGACTCTACCCTTAACACCAAATTTACATGTTTCCCGGGAAACATTAGGTCACATCATAGTCACTCAAACTCACAGACATACATAGCTACCAGGAAAAACAGTGATTTAAAAGGGTGACCCCAGGCTAACAGGCTTCTCTTTAATGTTAAAGATAAAAGTTGTTAATTATTCAATTTCCTCATTTTCCAAGGTCTACTTCTGCACTGTATAAGACAGTAGCTGCTAGCCACATGTGGCTATTAAATTTAAATGCAAATTAATTAAAATGACATAAAATTCAAATTCCATTTTCCCAGTCAAACTAGCCACATTTCAAGTGTTCAAAAACATGGGGCTAGTGGCTACGTATTGGACAGCACAGATGTAGAACATTCCCTTCATCATAGAAAGTTCCTCTGAACAATGCTGGTCTACCTTAAAACACAGTGAAATAAACCTGTTCACTGTTGACTGAAAGTCGGTGTTCTTGTACCCTGCCTAGTGCCTCAGAATATAAAGTACGTTACACCTGACAAGGTGCCACAGGCATAGAGAAGCTCTGGGACAATCCATTGTATCCTAGAAAACTCTGGCAAGAAACCAGCTCTGAATGAACCACTTCCACGTAAGTCTTTTGTTGATGATCAATTCAAATGTCATACAGTGGTGAAACTTACAGCTTCTGAAGATGCCTTCAACCAAGCACAGGGTTGGTAGGAGTGAGGGTATTTGTAAAGTCACATATCTCTGCCATTCAGTCCTGTACCTTGCCTTTGTTGTTTCTTTATACTTTTCTAAGATAATAGTTTATACTGTATACTCCACTTGTTTAAATAATGTGATGAATAGTTCAACAGAAATCTAGAGAGAGAATGTGTTTTGAGCTCACGACTAATGGATCTGTGACAGGAACAGGGAGGGCAAAATTTGGCTTTGACCTAATTGTTTACCACTGTCACATGATAAATTAGTTCCTCAAGTTTGAATTCCCTTTGAAATACAAATATACTACCTGTGAAGAGAAATACAATGAATGTACAGCACCCAATAACACATCAGTGTAGCTTAATTCATCAGAAGCCCTCACAGAGGAGCAAGGACCAGAGGGAATTGTGCAGTGAAGAAATAAAGCCTGATGATGAAGTGACAGAGAAAGGTCTGTGTTCTTTATTAGTAACTCTTCTTAAAGCAGACGTGTGGTTCTATCCTTTCTTTTCCGCCTTTTGGTTCCCTTAACTTAAATAACAGCTGCAGTGTAAAAGCACAAATTATTCTTAAAGACTCTGAACTAATAGCCTCCTTTTTATCCACTTTTATCCCCTCAACTGCCCTTTTTCAGCTTCCTCTCCACTAGGTTCTGCCCACTGGAGTTGGCAAAGAGTACAGTCAGCTCCTGTTCTCAGGCTGGCCCCTCTCCAATGCCAGCCTTTATGTCTAGTGTTAGATGCGGCTTCTTAAGAATACTTAGTCATCTCTAATTTCCTTCACCAGGCATTCATTTCCTGGCATCTTTCCTTTACTCCTCCCTGTACAGCAGGTGGGGTCCTCATTAAAAAAAGACATGTGCTCCTTAAATAATGATTCCAGAAATCAAATTATTTTCTGTGAAATCAGCAAGCTCTGTTAGCCAGGGTTCTCCATTACACAGAATCTGTCGCATCAAAATGTCTATTATTCTCCCTGCAGGAAACACCACCTCCACCATTACTTTATACTGTTACCCAGAAGGAGAAAGGTTCTTCTCTAAAGGGAACATGATGAACTAAGCTACACTAATGTGCTGTTGGTGTTGGATACTTAACGTGTTTCTCCACACATTCCACATTATTTGGATAAAAGGGAACATGACAGAAGAGATCCTTCACGTGGAGCGGACAGAATCTGTTTCCTGCACGTTGGCAAGCATTTGATCAGAGGCTCAAACCCAGTCTTTCTTCCTGAGCTTCCTCCCTGCTTGGGAGAACCCTGGGACAACACTTTCTTCTAACCGAGAGGCAAGAAAATGAAAGGCCAGTCCACAGTGACTGAATTGACTGGCAACCACGCCCCCATATGCCTCTGTAGAGCAAGACTTGTTTTGTTTTGTTTTGTTTTGTTCTGTTCTGTTTTGTTTTGTTTTGTTTGAGACAGAGTCTCACTCACTCTATTGCCCAGGCTGGAGTGCAGTGGCACCATCTCAACTCACTGCAATCTCTGCTTCCTGGGTTCAAGTAATTCTCCTGCTTCAGCCTCCCGAGTAGCTGGGATTACAGGTGTACACCACCACACTCTGTAAATTTTTTTGTATTTTTGGTAGAGATGGGGTTTCATCATGTTGGCCAGGCTGATCTTGAACTCCTGGCCCCAAGTGATCCACCCGTCTCAGCCTCCCAAAGTGCTGGGATTACAGGCGTGAGTCACCGCAACCAGCCTAGAGCAAGATTTTTAGTGCAGTTTATCCCAGATGCTATTAGCACTTCTTTCCCCTGTTTCCTGAGGCGAAAGAAGTGTTCCCACTGCTCATTTCTCCTCAGCAGCACCCTGTTTCCATACTAGGTAAATAACAGGTTAACAGAGGGAACAATGGTTTGAGTCAGTGTGCCCAAAGCAAAATAGCTTTCCTTTACGCTGCTTTAGTAACACTTTTTGAGCTTCAGCTACAGATGAACAACAGCATGGCTCACTATATCCTATAAACTACTCAATAGAGACACAATCACTGATGCTAATAAAATCACTATTTGAAAGAAAGCATAAGGGATTTTAGGTAACGCACCCATACACATAGAATGCAGCTGTTACACTGTAATAAATAACTTGGAGGCTGGGTGGCCTGTCACTATAAACACAAAGAAAGAATTTTGTAATGATCCGTACCTACCTGGGAAATAATTTTTTTTCAGCCCCAATTCTATTACTTTTGATCTTTTTGCTTTTATTTTTTAAATCTAACAAAGAGCTTTATTTATTAAGTTATCAACTGATATTTAAGGTTACTGAAACCACCATTCAGGCCTTGGATAATTTAAATCACATTTTGCCTCTCTTTGCTGCCCAGCAGAGCCCTCTGCCCCACACCTGGCCCAATTATTACAATTAATACAAATCAGAAGCATCCTTAATTTTCCCATTACGGATGACAGAGGCATCATGCTCGTGGCTGGATTCATAGTCATATTTCTCCATTTTCAATAAAACAATGAAACTTTTTCCCCACACTGTATATAACAAAATAAGTACTTCTTTACCTATGTTTCTTCTTCATAACAGAGGACCCTGAATGTCACACAGAAAATTAAGCAGGAAGATTGTAGCTGGAAACAAATTGTGCTTCACCTTGTTGCCCTCTTCACACTAGTCAGTATGTCTGCCTTCCCCTATAGACTGGATCTTAGCTTGGGTTCCTCAGAAGGCCTCAAGATGCCCTCAGGATTGGAGTGCAAGTCATTTACATGGGACATCCATAGGGGTGTGGGGAAGTGAGATAGGAACAGAGAAGGAAGCCAGTTATCAAGGTCCATTATCAAGATAGCTATTACTGTGGGCCAGTGGAACTTAATCCAGTGTTGGACCTCCAGAGCCAGCATAGAGGATGATAAAGGTGATATATTTATATACCAACTCCTGTCAGTCATGGTTGAGGGCTGCCCCGAAGGAATGTTAATTTCCCAGCACTCCCGGGGTACAGGCAACTGGGCTCCGACAGCCAGAAAAAGCTCCCAAGTCCCGGTGGGATGTAAAGTTCCCTCTCTATTCCTGTTCTTCCTCCCCAGCCCCTTGGTCACAGAATGCGGGTGCCGACAATTGTAAGAGGGGCCTGTGTGCATTGATGTAGGACAGGCAAGGTTCAGGGGCAGGACACGGATGGTTTCTACTACTAACTGCAAGCTCCCCCTTGCTCTCCTCAGTGCACTGCATGGCGCTAGTAGGCACTCAATAAGCATTTGTTATCTGGCTGACTGCATCCTGTATTATCACATCCACTCCAGTACAACTAGCATTTTTCCCTCTGTTAAAAGGTCATGCATTCTACCATCCAGTTCTCGATTCTCAAACCTATGTTCAAAAAAAAAAAAAAAAAAAAATCCCTAATGGAGTCTGGTTTTGGGGGAAACGAGCTAGAACCTTTCATTTGAACACCACTTACTGCCACCATTTCCCATTAATTACAGATAAGGTCTCTGAGACTTTCTTTGTTTTACGTTACCATAAGTGCTATCAAATGTTACCATAAATGTTACCAGAGAACAACTACCTACACTACCATCAAGACTGAAACAGTGGTAGGAACAATAACAGTGTCTTGCCTTCCTCCTCAGGCCCTTGCCAACAAGCAGCCCTGTTGAGAGAAATGCTTTTCAATTGCTTAAAAATTTTAAGTCCCAGATGGATCAAGTTAATATGAAGGTGAAGCGAGGTATAAGCTTTCACCAGCTCCATGTTTAATCCGCAGCCCCAGATGACACTGGGCATAGTGAAATACTGTGGTCAGGTACAAAAAAGGCCTCTCCTTCATGATTGCCAAACAGAAGCCTAGTGACCAGTGTTTACCCCACTGTCCTCAAGCCATCATTGCCATTTGATACCAGCTGCTGTGACTATCACCTCTGCCAGAATACTGACCTCTTTGCCCTAGGACCTACTGTGTCTTTTGGGTAATGTTTCTCCTCAAAAGTGCCTGTTTTAGCTAATCCTTAGCATCTGTAGAAAACAACACAAGAAGGTCAATTCCCTGTGGCTCTGGCTCACATTCCCTTCTGTTACAAGGAATGGGGTATTAAAAACATTAAACAGAAGGGACAGGTAAAGCAAGGCTGGGAAAGTGGAGATTACGTTTACAGGAAGAAAGAGAAAGAGAAAATTGCCTTTTTATGTATTGGAGGGCACATATACACACGCATGCACACACACACACTTATGCAGACACTTATGTTCTCAGAACTCTTCCACAGTAGAAGGATGACATCATTTTGCAGGCAATAAATAGACCACTTGAATTCTGTTGCCATAAGAAATCAAACTGCAGAATCTCTTTTACCTGATATTTACTTGGTCAAGACAATGTTTTAACAAACGCATAAGTCTATCATATATGAGCAATTGACATTCAAACAATGACACTCAAAGAATCAGGTGGTGTACACTCTGATATGGCACCCAGAAGCCCTTCCAGAAGGAAGGAAGGACAATTTTCTCAGCTGTTGAGAGTGCTAGTAAAAGGTGGCCCTCAGCTGTCAGCCCTTTTGGGGAACTGCCTCTGATAAAATAAAATACCTCAACCCAAGGTCAAGCTTCCTTCCAGGAGTAACCTGCATCAAATGTTCGATCAGTGCACGGATATAAGGGCTGGACAACCTTGCTCCAATTCATGACAACTCTCAGGGGCCATCCAAGGCTCAGAGCTCCTCATAAGATAAGCTGAGGTATCAATACAGGCTGTATCACTTGTTCACTCCTGCTTCCTTCTCCTTCATTTCACTGGTGTTGATCTCAAGACCTCTCCCTCATAAACTTCCTGTGTGTTAATTTAGAACTCACGATCTGTAACAGGTATTTAAATTCTCCTAAGCCATCAAAGAGTAGATTATATGCAATGAGAATGTCCATGTTCTGCCTATTTTCTTGTATTGTGCTGCTTTGGCAATTGCCAATCAATATATGGCCATGATCTACAAATAAGAATATTTGATTAATTAAAGGCCCCTACTTCTCAACCACATTGGCATAACAAGTATGACTGAGATGAGGTCAGGTGGGGGTAGAAATAGGTAATAAAATTAAATCACACTTTTTCCCCTCCACACACAGTTTTCCTTTTACATATTAACACAGATAATGATAACAATGGCAAATAAGATATATCAAGAGATTACTATGTGCCAAGCATTGTTCTAAACACTTTGTATTATCATTTAAATTTCAGAGCAACCCTATGAAATAAATACTATTCTTGCCTCCAGTATACAGATGAGAAAACTGAGGCATAGAGAAGTCACATAACTCTAATAAATAATGCAACCTGGATTTGTACCTAGGCAGCTGTATTTGAGAACCCAAGATCTTATTGATTACAGTAGTGTTGCCTCTCTAATAAAAATTGCTGTTTAATGAATGCCTAATCATTTCTGGTGTCGTTGAAATTAATGATTGTTGATAGAGAACTTTACCTCACTCAGAAAATGTCAGGTGGGCTGAAGACTACGACAAGCCACAATCGGCCTCTGTGGCTATTAAATCCTGCTGAAGAAATGACCTTGGTAGCACATGTTAGTTTTGCTTTGTTTTGTTTTGTTTTTTGTTTTTTGTTTTTTCAGCATCTGGGCCCTAATTACCCACCACAAACAACTGTGTCTGAGCCTGGCCAGTTGTCTTACCATTCCCCATATCTGTAGTCAGGAACTTTCACAATTAATTCATCACCCCCAATCCTACAACTTCCCCTTTCACTCCCAGAAATGGCTTTGCCTCCATTTCACAGCAAAAATGGAGACCAACAATTAAGAACCATCTCACTGCCCCTGCCCCACCTATATCTTGTCTTTGAACACTTGTCTCTATCTTTTCCTTTCCTACTTCATAGGAGAAGATGGCCTTTCTTCTGTTCCAGGCCTAATCCCATCACATGTTTGAATCCTATCTCCATCACCATCCTATTCAAGAATTTATTCTGTCAACATATTACAGCCACTACTCAAAAACATCACTAACTTTGGTATATAATCTAGTTCATATGTAATTCTAGTTCACGGTGGGGGGCAGCATCAAGTTAATTTTTAAAACAACTATATTTTCTTACTGTTTTATAAACTTTTTCACATATGAATATTCTTTTAAACATTATATGTAGTAGCCACATAGTTGTGGTGGATATAACCTTCATTCCACCCTCCCTCTCCTGTACTTTGCTGAAGTTGGCAACTAGACAGCTAAAAACTACATTTCCCAGACTCCCTTGCAGCCCGACTCCTAAGTATGATCAAGTCTCCTTTAATTAGATGAGATTTGAAAGGTGAAAGTGAGCGACAGACTTTGCTTCAAAGCCCCCTGCTGTTTGGGCTGGCAAGCTCAGGATGAAGGCATTTTGTTTTTTTCTCCAGCATCTTTAGCAGAAAGCTCAGGGTTTGGTCACAAATAGAAGAGCCAGGACAGCCTTCAAGGTGCAGGGACGAAGGGAACTATAACATTTAGGGTGGAAAAAAAAAATCTTCTTGAGAAAGCTTCATTTGAGCAGAGACCCGAATTAAGTAAGTAAGACATGCAAAGATCTTGAGAAAACATTTCAGGCAGAAGGAACAGCAAGTGCAAAATCCTGAGGTGAGAATCAATGTGACTTGAGCAGAACTAGGGATGGGGAGAGCTGAGCCCAGAGAGATAGGCTTGTAAACCATTAAAAAGCATTTGGATTTATCCAAGGTAAGTTGGGAAGCCATTGGAAGGTTCCTCCATATGCAGGAGCATGAAAACTGCATGAAATGACTGGTATGCATAGGTATGTTGAATTAGACAAGTGCATAGCTGAGGATGAGAATTTATGTAACCAAAATGTAGAAGCAGGAGGCTGGAGGAGTAGCAGAGTCAGGAACAGTTAATTATTCACATAGAAGACACTAAATGTTACTGAAAGGGCAGTCCAGAAATCCATTGTCCAGAGGCCAAGATCAGGTTGTTCCTCTCCTTTCAATAAATACTTATGGAGCGCCTATTATATACCATCTACTCATTTGTTCAGTCAACACATACTCTTTGATGATTACTAGTTTTCTATTTGCTGAGAAAACAAAAACTACAAAGATGAGTTAGACACAAACTTACCTTTGAGGAGTTTAGTCATCTGCAGGGAAGAAACTACCTTCCAAGAGCAGTTATAATAAGTTGCACTATAAAGGTAGTTAACATTGCCAAATAAAACGTCGGACACCCAGTTAGATTTTAATTTCAGGTAAACAATAAATACGTTTTTAGTATATGTATGTCCTAAATATTGCATGTCATAGTTAGTCCATGGGATATACTTACACTAATTAAGTATCCATTGTTTATTTGAAGTCAGATTTAACTGAGTATTCTGTACTTTCATTTTCTAAATCTGGCAACCATAAGTAGCAGGTACAATGGTCTTCAAACTGGTACTTATCTTGGGGACACATGAAGACATTCCATGAGCTATGTGGACACAGCTGGATTTTTAAGGAGAACAATGTTCAAGTCCTCAATTTTTCCAAATGTGATCTGCTCGGGAACATGACTGTGATGCAAGTTATCTCCCTCTCCACCTCCCCTTTCATGGTTGCCTCTCCCTGCTTTATAGAATAAAGGAGTATCTCTCTTTCTTCCTTCCTACTTTCCTGAATCTTACATTGGTGCATTACCCTGGGGTGTGAAAATCTCCAAACGCCAAATAAAGATACAATTCAAAATAAGTGGGATTGGTGTTAAGAAAGCAAAAACTCTCAAGACGGGGTCACAAAACTTTTGCAACTAAAGTGGTTCCAGCTTTTATCAGATTATTGAGTTGTCAGCTGATAGATCATTTAAGATTACATTTGGAAAGAGATTTCCACGTGATTTTTTGGTATATAACTTGCAAGGAGTTTAAACAACTGAGTAAAACCGATAAAGCAAACCCCTTCCTTTCATCTTCTTATTTATGGCTCACATCTTTTTTAAAAATAGGGATAAAATCACTCTACACTCTGTTTTATTTTAGCAATAAAAATATTCATCCACAGGTACATGAAATATTTTTTTAAAGATCCCCATTTTTTTATTAAGAAACACATTTTCGATAAAATTTTACTTTTTACGCTTAGTGATTATCAAAATTTGTAATATATTTATACTATTGTAATCAGCTTGGAACAGCTAGTTTTTGTAACAGTAACTCAATCCAGAAGACATTTTTAAGCACTTGGAGCCTTATAGTCACAGGAAATGTAGATAATAATAATGTCTATATATATGTCTATATATAATATCTATAATATATATGTCTATATATAATGCCTATAATAATGTCTCTCTCTCTATATATATAGTTGTAGAGAAGTATAATACAATGATGAATAAAATTCTTTCATACATACAAATACATTATGTTAGAATAAAATTCTGCAAGGGAAGCAGAATGAAAAAGGAGTATAATGAGATAAATCAAGGATTTAAAATGTCTGTCTGTTACAGAAGAGTTTGTTCATATATTTTTTAATGGTGATAGCTGGTATCAAATCACTATGATATTTAGATTCCCCTAGATTTATTCAAAAGGGTGATGTAAGAGTTATATTTTTTCAATATCATGTTTATAATATACCACAAATTACATACTTTCAGCTATTTAAGTTTTAGATGAAACATGTTACATGCCAGCTTAAAAATGTTCTAGAGGTCATGTAGTTTTCATTAAAATTATTTTAGAGGTCTGGGATGGGGACATGGATGGGTACCTCAGCCACATGGGGCTAATACTCAGCCTACTTCATTTCCCAATGAAATAAATAGGAATAAATGCCCTGGTAGCATCTCTCAGGAGAGTATCTGAAAATGTTTCTGTTTTCAAGGACTCTTGTAGAGGCTAAAGGTCTGGTTTAGAGTCAGGAGACAAGGCACAGGGATGGATGATCAGCATTGCTCCGGGTAGGAAGTTGAATGCAGTCAGATCCCGTAGGAATTAGTACTAAAGTCCAGCTCATGTTCTGCTCAACAAGTATTGTGCTCTGATGCAGGGCTACTTTCACTTATAGAAAAGAGCATCTTTCTGTTTTGGACAAAGGCCCCAAATGGGCTAGTACATACCATGGTTAGGTCCCTGCACGTGAGAGGTGAAATGAATGGGAAATCTCCAACCATGCAGATGATTTGGTTGAATTCCTGAAGACATTGATTTAGCATGGCTCTACAGACAAAAGAAACCAGCAAAATACTTGAAGGCCTCTGAAGAGGTATGTAAAATAAATCAGAAATTATTTCTATCTTTGTACCAAATGCAATGTGGGCACACCTGAGACACTATGTAGAGCTGTGGTCACAACACTCAAGAAGTATGTAAAGGATAATGAAGAGGTCCTAGGAAATAAAATGCTCTAGGTGATGTGGTGAAACAGGATCCTGAATGAGCAATTCCTCAGAAAAGACGAAGGTTGACAGACAATTCTTAGGCTTGTCAACTTTAGCCATATCAATGGAGGGAAAAAATCTATTGGCTATTCAGAACTGGCAAGAATTTGGATATTGAATATAACAGCAAGACATAAATGTGTGGTAGTGTCTCAGCCCTCTGGCAAATAGGTAGCCTCTAAGCCTTCTCCCAAATATATGATTCTCACCTATATCTAAGGCAGAATACAGAGTACATTTTTTTGTATTTCGGTTGTACACATTTAAACTTGTATAGTTTATAACAGTTCCAAACAAGTTAAAATAAGATCCGACTGCTCAAGGATCCCACAGTAGTGCTCCTGAGGCTGTGTTTCTCAACATTTTGGTAAATCAGCTGTAAGCGTTTTTGTTCTTGTGGCTTTCTATGTGCCTCTTAAGACTCAGCCATGAATCAAGCAGTCACCAGTCTAGGTAAGCCAGCAACAGGATTGCTGTGAATCCCACTGGAACTGCCTCTTTCCCTACAATGACTGAGGCTTTCCTACTGGGTTACTGAGCCAAACCACCAAACCTGGAAACTGTAAGGAAAAATGCTGAGAGGTTTTTGTTTGTTTGTTTGTTTGTTTGTTTGTTTTCTGAAACCCTTGGAACAGCCTCAGGAGCACTGCTGTGAGATTCTTGAATAATGTTCATCTCTTCTCCCATCCCAGCAATGGGAGGCAGCCTTCCTTGCTCTCCAGCCAGTGTGTGCAGAAGCTGGCTTACATTGCCTTGCCAGAATTGATTGTTACATTTTCAGGAATTTTTGCTAGCTGGTTAACATCATGTTGGCAGCTTGAAATTGACCGTGGTGGAAGTATTTACACCATGGAAACTGGCAAATGTTACAAATCATTCGGGATCCTTTTTTTTTTTTTTTTTTTTTTTTTTTTGGAGAACCAATTGTTAAACATTTATTAGCACAGTGTAGACCCACCTTAGAAAAGACTACCATGCACTCTACAGCAGGGCTGAGGGCTCTAGTACACCAAAGGTAATGACCTATAGAGGCTGCAGACACTCTATGAACAGCTGAGCAACGATAGAGACTTAGAGACTGTGATGATCAGAGGGGCAGAGTGGCAGCCAAGGCACCCACCAAATAGAGCTGCAGTCAGACAAAAAGATGACCTGTTCCCCTTCTAGTAAGTCCCTGAAATTCCTGTTGGCAGAGAGGAAAGTGAATATTTTGTAGAGTCCAGGGGCCTTAAATCAACCTGGGGCAGGATAAAATGAAACCTAGGCTCGTATTATGAAATGGAACACAAGGTGTTAAAACGTCTAAAACTTAGAAATAAAGTCCTTTCAATGTCATATTACAACTAGCTCACCAATAGTTGTTTAATTATCTACAGGAATGTACCTTTGTTTGACTTTGCTATTTACTATTAATTATTGGCTCAGATTCTGTGAAGTTACATGTTGACTTGTAGATCTTTTCCAGTAATGATGCAGATAATTTCTATACAGTTGAAAAAAAATTTGAAAGGTAATGGATTTTTATTGTCCTGTAGGATATAAATCAGTATTGTATCTAATAGCAATTTATTGTAATGTTCTTTTTAAATGTCTACAAATACTCAGGCCCTGAAAACACTTTTTCAACCAGTTTTACCATGTTACAGATTTCTTCATTAATGAGTTAATAAATCTTGAGCATGTGCTGATACTACGTGCATATGAGAGTCATGCTTCTAACTTTTTGAAAATTATACATTGACAGTGTAACCAGTCTTTGATGAAGTAAAAAGAGTTCATCTCAGTTGACCCCAGGGATAAATATAATTTGGAACCTTGTCATGGAAAGCTTCAATGGGTATAGTCTGACAAATTGATATAATTTCTGCTCTTTGTAATCTACATTGGGGGCCCAGTTCCACAAGGAATACAGAAGACATTGCTTGGGCTTTGTGGGATTATAGAGTAGCCATAAATCACTCGTCCTGTAGACAGAATATCTCTCACCAAACACAGGTATTGATGTCTTTAGTGTCATAAGGCTTAAATCTGTAGCAGGGAAAAGATTCATGTGTATTTGACTTATGTAAGCTATCATCTAGTTTGTGTCTGGAAATACCTTAAATGATGGTGTCTCACACAACCTCTAAAACCAATCACTCTTTACAAACATGTTTGCTTGACTAGAGAAGCCCTGAGAAAAATCTCCATCCTGTTTTGCTTTTTTTTTTTTTTTTCTTATTGTAACCAACGCTTCCCCAGCAGCCATTCTAAGTGTACTGTCTAGAACTCTGCTGTAATGTTTGCGAGGCTCAGCCATGGCAGACAGCAGAAAAGCAAAGCTGGTGACAACAGAACATTGCTGTCTCCATCCTGCCACTCTTTTCTACAGGCTGGTGATGAAGACAAGGATGGATGGTTTTCACTGCAAGCTGCTAAAGCCTACTTCACGTACATGAGTGTTTAACTCTTCTATTCAGTGTTTTCCTTCTTCATGGACAGCCCTGAAAAGTGGTAAACAGTGACAGAATCTCTGAAAATGTCCCATTCAGACATGGATGACAGTGACTCTCAGCTCACATGCTCTTAATATGAACTGCAAGATTTTGTGTTGAGTGCCGAAAAGAAGCTTGCCTCACACACGACTTCAGCAACAACCCAGCCCTGTGGGAAATCTTGACTTGCCGGTTCAGTTCCTGCCGCATCCACCTCACACAGACTGGTGGTTCCATCTCTTTTGCAGATGAAGCTTGGGCTATCTCTCTTTTTAAATTTCTTTATAAATACTTTGAAACTAAACCACTATGTGAGAGGGATACACTGTCAGAAGAGATTTGTCATAGATCCCCCCTGTGCTGGTGAACAAGGAATGACGCCTAGGAGTCTTGAGTTTAGAGTCTGAGGAGGAGAGGGTCCTGATTAGCACAGTTCCTGGTAAGGTAACCCAGAGTGAAGAATAGTAGATATCCCACTGTTATGACTGCTGAGCTAGAATGCTAGATGAGACCTTATATCCTAAAACCTACAGTCGGGACCTGAGAACCCACTTTGCTGAGATCCCCAAAGCTTTCTGAATTTCTGGCTTTCTCTTACCACCCTACCATGTCGTCTTGACACTGCCTCTCACACACACCCTAGCAGTGCCCAGTAACCATTCAGAAAATGCAGACAACTGTCAGGATCCTACTGAGCATAAGCAACCCTATTAGGCAGATCAGTGTAAGAATATCATATAATGCATTGCAATGTGGTCTATGAATTATTCAATTATCATGGACCATAAGTCCTCGCCATTCATAAGCATAATTGTGAAGAAGTGTTATATCCTTACACCTGAAATTATGTCACAAAGGTAAAAAGAAGCCATCCAAAACCCATTAAAAATCATGGTGAAGTCACTGAGAGAGGCATGCTGATAGTAGATTAGTCTAGAAATGAAAAAAATTACGTGAAATAGTTGCTTCTACAGCAAAGAAATGCTGCAGCTTACCTTTTTATTTGTGTGATGTCTGGACCGATTGCTACTTTTAGAGTAATAAAATGTCTGAAAGTTATTAATAAAGTACTTTGTGCTACTTTAAATCCAATTCATAACCTCAACTGAAAACTTATTTGCACCAGCATTTATGATAAAATCTAGATGATGGGATTTTTTCCTCGCTGAAAAGCTGGCACAATAATGGAATCTTAACATAGGCTTCGTCCTTGGATCAATCAGTTCCTTAATTCCTGGATTTTGTACTTCAATACAAAATATCTCATTTTAATTTCTTTCTTATGTGATATTTGTCCTCCAGACTTTGCACTTTTCAACAATGTTTAAAATCACATACAATCCACATATCAGCAAATAGCTTCCTTTGGATAAAAAATACATTGTTTCCTGCTATGAGAAAACAGGGATAAGCTTTCAATTCAAACGTTATCACTTTTCTGTCTGTCCCACTCTGTAAATTTTTATCAAAGATTAAAGTTAATATACTATCTAGTTACATTAATATAAAGTTTGCTCATATTTTTCCAGTGAATGTTGCTTATGATAATAAATTAATAAACGGAAGCAAGAAGAATTATCTACTTCATTCTGAAGATCTAAGAAACTTCAAACAAAGATTTCTTGATTGAATGCATAAACCCAGAAATATTTTGTTAAGAAATGAATAATAATAATTAAAGGGGAAGCGGTCAACAAAGTGAAGAGACAACCCACAGAATGGGAGAAAATATCTGCAAACTACCCATTTGACAAGAGATGAATAACCAGAATACATAAGGAGCTCAAATAACTCTAAGGGGAAAACATCTAGTAATTAGATTCAAAAAATGAGCAAAAGATTGGAATAGATATTTCTAAAAAGAAGACACACAAATGGTAAACAGACATATGAAAAGGTGCTCAACATTATTGATCATCAGAGAAGTGTAAATCAAAACTACAGTGAGATATCTTCTCATCCCAGCTAAAATGGCTTATATCGAAGAGACAGGCAATAACAAATGCTGGCAACGATGTGGAGGAAAGGGAATCCTTGTACACTGTTGGTGGGAATGTTAATTAGTAGTACCACTATGGAGAACAGTTTGGAGATTCCTCAAAAGTAAAAGCAGAGCCTGCATGTGATCCAGCAATCCCACTACTGCATATATACTCAAAAGAAAGGAAATCTGTGTATTGAAGAGATGTCTGCACTCCCATGTTTGTTGCAGCACTGTTCACAATAGCTAAGATTTGGGAGCAACCTGAGTGTCCCTCAACAGATGAACAGATAAAGAAAATGTGGTACTTATACACAATGGAGAACTACAAAAAAGAATGAGATCCTGTCATTTGCAACAACATGGATGGAACTGGAGCTCATTATGTTAAGTGAAATAAGCCAGGCACAGAAAGACAAACATCGCATGTTCTCACTTAGTTGTGGGATCTAAAAATGAAAACAATTGAACTCATGGACATAGAGAGTAGAAGGATGGTTACCAAAGGCTGGGAAGGGTAGTGGGGGGATTGGCGGGGAAGGTAGGGATGGTTAATGGGTACAAAAAAATAGAAAGAATGAATAAGACCTACTGTTTACTAGCACCACAGAGTGACTGTAGTCAGTAATAACTTAACTGTACATTTTAAAATAATTAAAAGAGTATAATTGGATTATTTATAACACAAAGGATAATGCTTGAGGGGATAGATACTCCATTCTCCATGATGTTCTTATTTCACATTGCATGCCTGTATCAAAATATTTCATGTACCCCATAAATATAAACACCTACTATGTACCCACAAAACTTAAAAATAAATTTTAAAAAATACTTAAAGGGAGTCTGCTACTTTTGCAAGGAGCAAAACAGTCATTTCTTAGTCTTGACTTTAGCTGTCTTTCCCACAGCCAGATACCCTCTTTCTCAAGAAACTTGAACCAGCCTATTTGTCATAAATTCCTACATTTTCTTAACAAAAAAAGTCATCAGCATGGGCAGTACATTTTTTAAAAGGTCAAATATAATACTTTCTACAGCGACTTGGCCGTTCACTTATTTCCAGATAATTTTATGATTAAAACACGCTGGCTGCACCAGAGCTTACCTACATTCAAAAGGTTTGATTTTAAAATCCTTTGTTTGTAAACTTACTTACTTCACCTTCAGACCATCTTCTCAGTGTTTTGAAAAGAGATACAAAGAATAAGGAAGTCAGTGGCTTCAAAACTTTTTGTCAAAACTTGGAGAAGATTCATTCAACCATTTAAAACAAACATCAAACAAGCAAGCATTCCTTACAACATTTTTAAATATGAGACCAGGCTTTACATTCAGTAAAAACTATCATAAGAGAAAATATTCACATTTTCCTTCACTTGGATATTTATGGTTTGCTTGTTTAAATGAAAGCAGAGAATATGTCTATGGGAAATAAAAAGGGGAGAACATATTAAATGAAAACAAATAATGGGAAAGTTGAAATATGATATCTGAAAATTGATATTTTTACTTGTTATCAAATCATCACAATGTTTTCGGAGTGAAGAGAATAAAAGAATATGACACGATATATTAAATATCATAATTCTAACGCTACCTTAAATCCTTTTCTAGAGGAGACTGTGGATAAATGTATAACTAGAGAGATCACTTTTAATTACAGCAGATTTCTGTTGGTATAGGGTCGAATCAGACAACTCTCAGAAAACAGCCCAGGAAAATGCCCAAGGCCTCACATCACTGAGTTGGGTACTTTCTCTAAGCTACCAGGATGATCTGTAATGTCCTTTTATATTTATGATACAGTTTGGCTTCCCCCTTGAAGCCAATCAACCCTGAGACAAGTATTCAAATACAAATAGTTTATTTGGCAGAATATTCCAGCAAAAACTAGTATGAGAGTGGGCAATTGAAACTGTGAAAGATAAGACTTTGTACTGGGAAGCCAGTACAGAGTATGTCCAGTTGGTGAACACTGTGAAGAACTGGAGCTAATCCCAGGAGTCAGCACAGGATGAGTGCTGCAGAGTTACCCCACCCAAGGGGCAAGGGGGCTGATGTCGGTATACAGTGACTCCCCCCACCAGTCCTTACGTGAGAGCTGCTGAGGCAGGGGCACTAATTTCTCAGCACAATCAGCCTAGCTTGTTCAATAAGCAGGCAGAGTGGGTCTTGGCAGCCAGAGGAAGCCTGGGGTAAAGAAATGCAGTTTCTGGCAGCTGGAAGTCAGGCCAGCCTGCATACACTGAGGTAGTGCCTTAGTCTCCTGGGGCTGCCACAAGAAATTACCACAAACTGTGTGGCTTAAATGCAACAACAATTTATTCTCTCACAGCTCTGGAGGCCAGAAGTCTGAAATTAAGGTATCATCAGGGCCATGATCCCTCTGGAGGCTCTAGGGGAGAATTCTTTCTTGCTTCTTAAAGCGTCTGGTGGCTCAAGGCGTTTTTGAGGTTCCTTGGCTTGTGATTACATCTTTCAAATTTCTTCTTCTGTCTTCACATCGCCTTCTCTTTCATGTCTCTGAATCTTCTCCCCTACTCTTCTCTTCTAAGGATCCTTACCATTGGATTTAGGGTCCACCCTAAATTCAGGATGATCTCATCTCAAGATCCTTAGCTTAATTGCCTCTGCAAAGACTCTTGTCAAACAAGGTCACATTCATGCATTCTAGGGGTTAGGACATGGACATATCTTTTGGGAGGCCACTACTCTATCCACTACAGGCAGTATGGGTGGGAGGTATGAGAAGGACCTCAATAGTGTTTGCTACAATCTAGTAATTCGTAACAATCACAGTCACTTCTGTACCCTCTTACCCTTCACCCATCAGTATAAACCATTCACCTAAGATCAGCTTTCAGCTTATATGAGTGTTGCATTAACTGCTGACCTTGTTTCTCTTTCCTCTATATAGTTTCATAGTGTGAATACTTTCCTATACAGAACTGTGGGCTTATTGGTTATTTATCAAACATAAATTGATCTTTAAAAGCAATAACCACAACAAACAGGGATGGGATGTCTTTACACTTTTAAAAAACTTTTTGTAAATAAAACATGGTTTATATAATATATATAGTGGCACTGTATACAAGCAATACCCTAAAATTATCTTAATAGAAGGTGAGGTTAGGGAACAAAAATATTAGGCTACATGTTACAAAATAATTTAACTGAAACCCCCAGAGTTTCATACTTATGATTGCAACAAGTCAGGAACGCCATCAAGCCACATGCGATGGGTGAAATATTAATTGAGGTCTGTGCTTTGCATATTATAGTATGTTTCCCCAGGTCTGCCACAGCCTGAAAAATTAAAACAATTCCCTCAGCAGGTGAAACAGCTAGCAAGCAGATCCATAGCACTGCTACTGCTGTTCATGAGCAGGTGCCTATCAGTTTTTACCGAGTGTTGGATTTATTTTTCCAGATCAAAGTGGTTCGTTCCATGGTTATAGCTTCTCCTCATTCACTTATCTGGTATGATTTTCAAAAGCATCCCTTTGAGGGAACAGTAGGGAAGGATCCAGAGTCGAGTAGCACTCTGGGAAGCAATATAGATGAGTAAGCTAAGAAAACTGGAAAATCTGAGAAGTGAGTTGTAGGGTAAAGGATGGGGTGGAGAAGAGCGTGCTTACAGAGGGAGCCACGGGCAGGGGCCTACTGATGAACCATCCAGGACACTATCTCAGCCTGGACGTTATTCTGCAACTTCACAATCAGCAGGTTTTTCCATCCCAGAACATTTGGTTAAATGAAATTGGAGAAACTGTGAAAGGAGGGCTCCCATAGGACAGACATACTCATTTACCCACTCAAAAGTGGGACTCTATCAATTCCAAACATAAAGCACATAATGTCCATTCATTCATTCATTCATTCAACTCATACAATAAGTCTATACTGAATGCCTGTTGACTGACAGGCAATATACTAGATATTAAGATCATCCTAGTGAGTCTTGATCCTTTCCTCTTTTCCCTTTGCCCTTGGTTGACATTATCTTGGTTTTTCTGTTTGCTTACTAAAGATAGGAACTTCTGTTTTCTTTCAAAAATAACCTCAGATCTTAAAAATCGTAATCACACTGTATTGAAGACTCTTATAATTGCCCTATGTTGTGTTAAGTCCAGGTGTAATATTAAACAGATTATAAAGCCCTGCCACGATTCCACAATAAAAAGGAAATGAAAATTGCACTCTGAAATGTAATTGTTTTTTAACATATTTGTTGAAAAAGCAAGAGAAATGAGGGATAAAAGTGCTATCTGTTTTGCTAGGAAGCTGGAATTTCCCCTTAGTAAAAGATGATTTAAAAGCTTTGGAGTACTTCACAGGTGAAAAGTTATGCAGCAGAATGCCTTTAACCACAGATTTGAAGGATGAATTATAACCTCTTTTGGTTTAATCACTGCCGATCGCCCTCCAGCCAAACACTTAAGAATGACTAAAACTTTTCAGTCTCCATCTAAAGTAATAAGCTCATAGGCATCAATGCCAGAAAGGCAATAAAATCTAGACTTCTGGAAGGTGAGATGGGAGTTCAAAGTCTTAGTCTCTCCGCTCATCCCTCAAGAAATTTCTCTTTGCCTCTGAATTATCCAGTATTTTTCAGAACATAGTGACATAGGAATTATTGGAGAGCTTATTAAAAATTCATGTTCTTAGGCCCCACTCTTGTCAATTTTAGTTTACTAGTTTTGAGGTGGGAGCCAGGAAATCAGATTTATTAAAAAGCAACCTCAGATAATTCTGCAGCAGAGGTCTGCGGATTACACACGGAGAAAGAGTGACTGTTTCGGTGACAACACTGTGAATGTGCTACTTTAGCCCTCTCTGAACAGTGTGGTTATAGCAAAGGTTTTCTTGACTTTAAACAAATTTTAATACTGTAGTTCCTCTTATCTGCAGTTTTGTTTTTCACAGTTTCAGCTAACTATGGTCAACTGTGGAACAAAAATATTAAGTGGAAAATCCCAGAAAATAAATAATTCATGTTTTAAATTGTGGGCTGTTCTGAGTAGCGTGATGAAATCTCCCACTGTCTCTCCTGGGACATGAACCATCCCTTTGTCCCGCCTATCCGCTCTGTATACACTACTTACTTACCTGTTAGTCACTCAGCAGCTATCTTGGTTATCAGATTGACTGTCATGGTATCACAGTGCTTGTGTTCAAGTAATACTTATTTTGCTTAATTGTTCTATTATTAGCTATTGCTGTTAATCTCTTACTGTGCCTAAATGTATGTGTAAGAAAAAATAAAGTATATACAGTTGTCTGTCAGTATCTTCAGGGTATTGATTCCAGGATCCCTGAAAAGATGCCTAAATCCATGGATGCTCAAGTCCCTTATACAAAATACCACCATATTTTCATATAACCTATGTACATCCTCTCATATACTTTAAATCATCTCTAGATTACTTATAGTATCTCATGCAATGTAAATGCTAGGTAAACAGTTGTTATACTCTATTTTAATTTTATTATTTTTATTGCTATATTGTTATTTTCTATTGCTTTCCCAAAATTTTTGATCCAAGGTTGATTGAATCTGAGAATGTGAAACCTGCAGATACAGAGAAGCCAACTGTACAGGTTTGGTACTATCCATGGTATTAGGCATTCACTGGGGGTCTTGGAATGTATCCCCTACAGATAAGGGTGGACTACTATAAAGATTTAATGAACACTTACTACATAACAGATATTGTACTTAGCTATACACACACACACACACACACACACACACACACACACATCTGTTTGTTAAATTCTCACAATGACCATGTAAGATAATAACCTCATTTTACAGATGAAAGAATGGGGACAGAGAAGCTAAGCAAATTGCTTCAAAATCAAACCCAAAACATCTGACACCAAAGCATTTGTTCCAACTTTTTACATTCTCTGGCCTCCCATAGAGTTCCATTAGCATAGTGTGTTATTTTCAGTGCTCATTCAGTTAACCTCATGGTGGTTGGTCAGTCACTATAATTCATACCACTTTATAAACATCACTCCCACAAGCTCCTTTTGTGCCAAAATATCCACTGTGGTTAGGCAGATGAAGCAGGCAGCAAACAGCTGGTCAGTGGGGACAGGTGGTCATGGTTTAGAAATCAAAAAGAACCCCAGCTTCTCTCTTAAAAATGTATTAATAGGCAATAAGTTTTATGCATTATATGGTTTGGCTCTGTGTCCCCACCCAAGTCTCATCCCAAATTGTAATCCCTATAATGCCCATGTGTCAAGGGAGGGAGCTGGTGGGAGGTGATTGGATCATGGAGGTGGCTTCCCCCAATGCTGCTCTTATGAGTGAGTGAATTCTCATGAGATCTGATGATTTTATAAGTGTTTGACAGTTCTTCCTTCACACACTTTCTATCTCCTGCCACCTTGTGAAAAAGGCACCTGCTTCCCCTTCTGCCGTGATTGTAAGTTTCCTGAGGCCCCCTCAGCCACGTGGAACTGTGAGCCAATTAAACCTCTTTCCTTTATAAGTTACCCAGTCTCAGGGAAGCTCTTTGTAGCAGTGTGAAAACGGACTAATACAATGCATTAACCACTCTAGGGATAGTTTACATTACAGGAGTGTGCAATCTTTTGGCTTCCCTGGGCCACATTAGAAGAATTATCTTGGGCCACACATAAAATACATGAACATTAATGATACTGATGAACTAAAAAAAAAAAATTGCAAAACAATCTCATAATGTTTTCAGAAAGTTTGCAAGTTTGTATTTGGCTGCATTCAAAGCTGTTCTGGGCTGTGGGTTGGACAAGCTTGATTTATAATGTTAAAGAGGAGGCTCAGGACCTCTAGTAATAGTGGTATAACTGGTATTGAACTAGCCCTTCTGATGATAGCAACCATAAACTCTGAAAAATATAAAAGAACTGTTTGGAGGCACTGGGCAGGAAGAAAGTAGAGGAAATTTGGCCTGTGTAAAAAGGGAATCACACTGGCTGAGATTCATATTTATATGTTTTTTCTTAGGACAGCCCTCAGTTCTCACAAATCTCCAGAATATGGCTAAAACAAAAAGCTTGAGTTTTCCTGACCTGAAGATTCAGAGGACAAACTTTGGACCTGACAGAGAAACTGAGAATTGAGGAGAAGGAAATCCCAGAAAGAAGGAGTTTCAAGGAGAGAAGCTACAAAATTTGCATGCAAACATTCCTCAAATCCATGACTGACTTCTGAATTGTAATACATGAGGAAGACAGCTGAAAGATGAAACACTGAATATCAGTTTTACCAACTGCCCCCTGCAGAGGAGAAAGAGTTTGGAGTTTGAGTACTCTCAAATTGGAAGGGCTTGGTAAACACCTAGGACTTTCCGTTATAATTCTATCACATGCCAGGGTGAAGGGATTTATCCAAGGACAAAAGGCAAAACTAAAATAGATCTGACTTAATGAAGCCTAAAACCTAACTTAACTGTATACCAATACAAACTCAACACTCTTCAGAAGAGGAAACTAGAATCCAGAATCTCTATAATGTACATTAAGTGTACAATAAAATATTACTAGATATACAATGAAAAAACTGGAAATATGTTTAAAAAATCCATTAATATAAAAAATGCACAGGTGATCCATATGTTAGAATTAACCAATATTTTTAAGTTACTATAATAAATATGTTAAAAATTACAGGGGAAAAATGGATAAATGGTAGAACAATCATGATATGGTTTGGCTGTATCCCCATCCAAATCTCAACTTGAATTATATCTCCCAGAATTCCTATGTGTTGTGGGAGGGGCCCGGGGGGGGGGTAACTGAATCATGGGGGCCGGTCTTTCTTGTGCTATTCTCGTGATAGTGAATAAGTCTCACAAGATCTGATGGGTTTATCAGGGGTTTCCACTTTTGCTTCTTTCTCATTTTCTCTTGCTGCTGCCATGTAAGAAGTGCCTTTCACCTCCCGCTATGATTCTGAGGCCTCCCCAGCCATGTGGAACTGTAAGTCCAAGTAAACCTCTTTTTCTTCCCAGTCTTGGATATGTCTTTGTCAGCAGCATGAAAACAGACTAATACAAATTATTTTCAGGAGAGATTCTTAAACTATTGAAAAAAAAGAGCCAAATAAAAATTCTAGCACTAAAAAAAATCAAAAATAAAAAATTCACAGAATGGCTTTAATATCAGATTGGAACCAAGAGAAGAAGAATCAGTAAAATTGAAGACAGGACAATAAAATTACCCAAACTGAAATGCAAGGTGAAAAATAATTTGAAAAAACAATAAAGTGAGGCACAGTGACCTGCAGGATGGTATCAAGCAGACTAACACAAATGTAATTGGAGTCCCAAATAGAGAGAAGAGAGGCAATCGTGCATAAAAACTATTTGAAGACAAATTGAGTAAAATTTTCCCACATTTAATAGAGAAAAACAACCTAGATATTCAGGAAGCTTGGTGACCCCCCAATCAATGTAAACACAAAGGAAGCCAAACATTGGCACATCATAGTCTAACTGTTGAAAACTAGAGATAAAGAGAAAATCTTAAAAGTAGCCAAAGGAGAAAAAGCATATTTATATACAAAGGAATAAAAATAAGAATGATATTTGACTTCTCATCAAAAACAATGGAGGCCAGAAGATAATGGAAACAGAATGGTCCAAAATTCTGGGCCTTAAACTAAAAGGAAGAAAGCTCTGATGGTAAAATTTCTGGTAGTTTGGCAGTTAGGATGGGATAAAACATTCTTTGGTGAAGATCTTTTACATGCCTCTTCAAGTTATTTGGGAGAGGAATCAATTATAGTAGTTTCTTGAGTAGGTGCTATGATGAAATGCAAATTCTGGGAAAGAAGCATTTGTGGTTAGGTACAGGATAGACTTGAAGAGGCAGGAAAATGGAAAATTAATTTGGAAAGTGATGTTGCAATCTAGGCAAGAGGTTATTTTTTGTCAAAATTTAAAAGCATTAGGCAATTGCATCATCAAATAAGGCCTATGACTTAGGTAGCAGACCCAGGGACCCGGAAGGTTGTCCTCATACTCTTCAAGCTCATGGAACCAAAATGGTATACCCGAAAATATGCTGACTCATCTATTTACCATCAGAAATTCAAATGTCAAGTGTAATAGAAGGCTCAACGTAGCAGATCAGTATATTCCCCCTTTGTATGGAGACAAGAGGTCTTGATAACTATGGATTCAAAGAAAGAATTTAGGTGGGAAATATTCCTCAGCTGATGTAGCCTAAGCTTCCTCACTCAGCACATGGAGAGTCTTGCCAAGGATGTTGTACCTGCCAGCCAGTTTGGCCCAGATTTCTTCTCTGCTGTACTTACAAGGGTCCTGACTGTGTATGACTTCCTTTGGCACTACTATCAAGGCTGTTTTGTTTTTCAGAAATGTTAACATAACAGATCTGGTTGCTGTCCAGCCTTGCTGGCCCAAGAGCCACGCTGCCTCTTTACACAACTCTTCCTTCCTTCTGATCTATTACATATGACCTTTAAAGTTGAATTCTCAAACAGAAATATTATTTTAATTTTCTCTAAGTTTTTCTAAGTTTCTAAATTGGCACCTCATTGTGGCCTCCAGGAATGACAACAATCTGGATCTGCATTACAGTGGACACAAGAACAATGGAGAATAAGAAGCAAAGAAAGCTGTTAGCACAGAGTTAAATGCATAATGCGGAATTAGATAATGGTTGATCAAGGGAAACAGAAAAGAGAACACATTTTACAACCAATAGTTGCTTTTGCTAGCACCAAAATTCTACTCAGGACCAAATGTCTTGCACCATGCAAACACTAAGAAAACATTTGTGGAATGGGAATGGAGTGAGTGCTGAAGCTTCATAAGCTCAGGACTTGTAAATCTTCTGCAAATTCCAGAAAGCACTCAACTTGCTCACCACTTTTATGGCAGGGAGCACAAATTAAAGGTGAGGGAGAAGAAATAGGAACACTTTTACAGTGTTGGTGGGACTGTTAACTAGTTCAACCATTGTGGAAAACAGTGTGGAGATTCGTCAAGGATCTGGAACTAGAAATACCATTTGACCCAGCCATCCCATTACTGGGGATATACCCAAAGGATTATAAGTCATGCTGTTATAAAAACACATGTACACGTATGTTTGTTGCGGCACTATTCACAATAGCAAAGACTTGGAATCAACCCAAATGTCCATCAGTGACAGACTGGATTAAGAAAATGTGGCACATATACACCATGGAATACTATGCAGCCATAAAAAAGGATGAGTTCGTGTCCTTTGTAGGGACATGGATGCAGCTGGAAACCATCATTCTCAGCAAACTATCGCAAGAATAGAAAACCAAACACCGCATTTTCTCACTCATAGGTTGGAATTGAACAATGAGATCACTTGGACACAGGAAGGGGAACATCGCACACCAGGGCCTATTGTGGGGAGGGGGGAGGGATAGCATTAGGAGATATAACTAATGTAAATGATGAGTTAATGGGTGCAGCACACCAACATGGCACATGTATACATATGTAACAAACCTGCACGTTGTGCACATGTACCCTAGAACTTAAAGTATAATAAAAATAAATAAATAAATAAAAAGGTGAGGGAGGCCAGTAGATTCTGTTGGAGTAAAGAGAATTGGATTAATTTAAGGATATATGTAGATTACAGTACTTTGAAGGCAAAGAGCATTTTCCCATGGGGGATTTTTATCAAAGGGTTAGTTACTCCCCAGGTTTAACTAGGTCAGTATGAACTATTTTGTGATTCATTCTAAACAGTTCTAAGAGTACATATTTTCAGGCTGTAGTGGCACCTTTACACATCTTGTCCATTTATAGCCAAATCTGAAATAATTGTCCCTATTTTACAAATTAAGAAATAGAAGCTCAGAGAGGTTAAGTAACTTTCCCAAGTTTACACCGTTAGTGGCAGAGCCAAGAGTCTGAACCATGGCAGTCTGGCTCCAGTGTTCATGCTCCTAATGACTACATTATGTGTCACATCGAAGACCACAGATCCATAAACATCAAGCCAGCCTGGAGCAACAGGGAAAGATCTAAGAAAGCTGTAAAGCAAGGCCAAGGTCTGCTTTGGTGTCAGGCCCCTTTGCTTAGTAGACCCAGTGGCCTCTGCCTCTAGAATTGACCCTAGGATTAATGCTGTCTCACTTTTGTGTTCTGTGTCTGGCATGGCCAGGGCTAAGCTAGGATTCTGGATATAGTTCCAGACTATGTGCAGGAGTAACGGAGGAAAGATGCAGCTTGTCTGTGTTTGATATTTTGTCAGCTTGTAAATTTGAGGTCCCTGAACCACTAAGATAAAGTTCTTTTTTCTCAGCACACCTAACTTGGCAGATGCTAGCATTATAGCTGAACAGATGTTTTCCCTGAAGAATCTGTTTCCAATACCTTATGATGAAGAATCACCTTCAGAGAATAAACAAATGTACATATGTGTAAGCTCCAGCAAAACAAAACCATCTATTTCAGATGTGAGACAACAAATGCTCTATGCTTTAGGAAGTAGATATCAGACAGGCTGGAAGTCACTCAAGGATTTATTTTTAAGTGTCATTTCTATTTGGGGTTTTTCACTATCCCTCCCCGCTTTCAGCAGTTGCAGTTTGGAACATTAATTCTGGATTTTATTTTTTATTTCCCCCAATGTAGTTTTGCATCAAACTGACAAAAGACACTTTTATAAACTGAGTATGCTAAATGTGCTTATTTAACATATTCTGCAGTGCTTGAATTTAAACCAGGGAGAAAGTGGGTAATCAATATATAGCAATGTTTCTTTTTCTAAACACTCTGTAAGTTTTTCTATTGATTTATGTTTTGCTGGGTTTTTTTATCACCAAATTATTCCCAGAGATACCAAGATACTCAAGCAATTCCTTTCAGTGTTTACAAATGGTTATAACTGATCAAGCTTATCTGTCTCAGAAGCATATTGTAGAGTTACTAACAGCTTTTGTTGAATAATGCCATTTCATTCTTCATTTTCATTGTCCAGTCAGTCAGTATGTACATGGCAAGTATTTCTTAGTGTCATGAGTTTCTATGAATAAGGAAAAGATGAGTGGGATGTATTACATAGTCAATCTTAAATTTAAATTAGCTACATGCCATAGGCTACATAATGGTACCAAAATGTATGTCCGCATCCTAATCCCTGGAACTTCTGAGGTTACCTCATATGGCAAAGGCTTTGCAGATGTGATTAGTTTATAAATCTTGAGATGGGGAAATTATCCTGTATTATTCATAAATATCTCTGTAAGACAAAGCCTAGTGGAGATTTCACATGCATGGAAGAGAAGAAGGCCATGTGTGTAGAGACAGAGACTGGAGGGATGCTGACACAAGCTAAGGCATGCCCACAGCCACCAGAAGCTGGAAGAGGCAAGGAGCGGATTCTCCCCTAGGGACTTCAGAGGGAGAGGCATGTGCCCTTGCTGACATCTTGATTTTAAGTCAATAAAACTGACTTTGGACTTCTGGCCTCCAGAACTGTGGGAGAATAAATTCCTGTTGCTTTAAGCTGCCAAGAGTGTGGTAATTTGTTATGGCAGGCCCAAGAAACTAATACACTACGTTTCTATATGTTACACATAAGCCAACTGTTTGGACCAGGTGCACGTATCTATAAATATAATATTAGATGCACTAGGTAGATCACCATGTTGGACCACAAAAGCCTTTTTAACCCATATATATTGAATTATACTATATACTATAGTGTATTTGTACAGTTTTTTTCCCCTGTCTCTAGCAGGAAAAAAGTGAAAAAGCACTCTGATGTCCCTGAAGGTAGTGTCACCCTAAGGAGTTGTCCAGGATCTCAGATGCCAGAGAAAATGGGTATCATCATATACATTGTATTGTGTTTTCAATGTCTAATAGTAAAAGATGCTCAACTTCCAGGGTGTGAATCCCCAGGGAATGAAGTGGAATCACAGTGCAGGCTTCATTAGGTGATGGATAGCTAAACTTGTCCTGACACTCTAGGGGCAATTTTAACCTTGGGGGTGGTGGGGAGACAGGATTATGAATGTGTATGAAGAGCAAACAACCATCATAGGGCACACTGGTTGATTCCACATTGTGATAATGACTTGGTCTGCCCAGGAAAGATCATGGCATCATTTTCCAGAATCTGGTCACCAAAGTCTCACTACATCAGTCGAGAAGCATCCCCGCTGGACCATGCAGGCTGAGTGTTCAATAACAACACATTATGGATTCCAGAAGCATGGACCGTAGTCCACTGATCAGGCCCAGCTCTCTCTCCACTTGACGGTGAAAACCAGGTTGACTTCAACTAAGATCATAAGCTCTTGCATTCCCAGACTACATGTGGTGAGGGGAGGAGAAAGGGAGGGTCTTGGGAGAGAGAGAGAAACTGTACTTCAAGGGAATGCAGCCTTGAGCAGTTAAATGAAAATACAAGTTGAATATCCCTAATCCAAATATCCAAAATTTGAAATGCTCCAAAATGCAAAGCTTTTAAAGTGACAACATGACACCACAAGTGGAAAATTCGACCTCACCTCATGTGATGAATCACAGTCAAAATTTTCTTTAGCGACACAAGTAGATCACCTGAGGACAGGAGTTCGAGACCAGCCTGGCCAACGTGGTGAAACCCCGACTCTACTAAAAATACCAAAAATTAGCCAGGCAGAGTGGTGCATGCCTGTAATCCCAGCTACTCAGGAGGCTGAGGCAGGAGAATCACTTGAACCCAGGAGGTGGAGGTTGCAGTGAGCTGAGATGGTGCCACTGCACTCCAGCCTGGGTGGCAAAGTGAGACTCTGTCTCAAAAACAAACAAACAAACAAGCAAACAAAAAAAGTTCTTTAATACACAAAATTATTTTAAATAGTAAATTACCTTCAGGCTATGCATATAAGGTGTGCATGAAACATAAATGAATTTCATATTTAGACTTGGGTCCCATCCCTAAGATATCTCATTGTGTATATACAAACATTCAAAAACTCAAAAAATCCAAAATACTTCTCACCCCAAGCATTTTGGATAAGAGATACTCAACCTGTATACGAAAAGTATGTCCATATTTGTACCAGGTTTGTAGAGTATATCATGTGAGTTACAACTACAAACACAAACAATGAAGTCCGTTGAGGTTTAACAGTTATTGAAATAATACTAAGGACAAATGCATTCTCTAATTGCCAGTAAGATCCCTGGAGAGACATCTCTCCTTTATTAAGTAATGGAATAGGGAAAGGGACTGACACTCTTAGCATCAATATCTTGTTAACCCTTAAAATTCACTAAGGACTTACATGTACTTCTCTAGATTAATCACTGCCTGCCAGGGAAAGGGGCTCCAGGCATTTCTGTCATTTATTCAAAAGTACAAATCACCTGCAACACAAGAGGTGATAAGTCAGGAACTTTCTTTTCTCTCTTTCCCTTTTTTTTGGCAGGGGCGGGGATGCAGTGAGGTGATCTCAGCTCACTGCAACTGCCACCTCCCAGGTTCAAGTAATTCTCGTCTCTCAGCTACTCAGTGAGTAGCTGGGACTACATGCACCAGGTCCAAATAACTGGCTTGTGTGTAACATATAAAAACATAATGTCAAAATTATTTAATTACTGATCGCATTTATTTCATATATACAGTTCAGATCATGTTTGTACATCTGCTCTCAGGTTTCAGTGTTTTAAGTTCTTCAGTATATTAAGTATTTTACTGTTTGTCCACTTCCTTTAAATTTTCAATTTATTGGCATGAGGGTCTCTAGTGATGTGCTCCCAGTTTTGATTCCCGGTATTACCGGTTTCTGTCTTACTCCTTTTATCTTTATCAAAGTCTCACCCGAAGTTTGAGTTTTACAGACTTTTTTTTTTTTTTTTTTTGACAGGTCTCACTCTGTTACCCAGGCTGGAGTGCAGTGGTGAGATCTTGACTCGCCACAACCTCCACCTCCCGAGTTCAAGTGATTCTCCCGCCTCAGCCTCCCGAGTAACTGGGACAACAGGCACACACCACCACACCCAGCTAATTTTTGTATTTTTAGTAAAGACTGGGTTTCACCATGTTGTTCAGGCTGGCCTTGAACTCCTGGGCTCAAGGGACCTGCTTGCCTTGGACTCCCAAAGTGCTAGGATTACAGGCGAGTCAGAAACTGTCTGTAAAGCTTACTCTTTGTTTTCTGGCAAGCCAACTTGCTAACAGTTGGTGGCAACATGAAAGGAAGGGCTCAGTATCTTCATGTTTGTCAATTATTTGCCACTCTCTAAATGTTTTTCGCTCTCTTTGCTACCAGCTGAGACATGTCCATTTCATAAGTGTTGAACAATTGAGAACCCAATATAGAAAACTGAATCTAGGACAGGTCAGACAAGAAAGAGCATGTGGTATGCATTACAGGCAGCTTTCAGTAAGGTCTAGAGTAGAAACAATTCCTGACATGAAGAGTAAGGTGTTCCCCCCCACCCCCCACCCCCCAAAGGAACCTCAGGAATCATAGAATAGCCAGTCAGTTTCCTACTTTCATAAGAAAATGTTAGTAGCTCATAAACTTCTATTCTTGCTTACACTGCATATAAGCAATTCATGCATAACAACTTTGTAAAATTAATCAAAGGTACCTGCCTAAGGCTACCTAGTTTCCCTTTTATTGTATTTACTTTTGCTGGTTTCAATCTCTCCTCCCTGTAAAAATATTTTAACCCATTTTGATAATTACTGTGAATTGGACAGAGAGGAAGAAAGGGAACCAGGCCATGAACAGAGAAGATACAATCATAAATATCATATGAACTAAAATATAAATGATGTTGTAATTCAAAAGGCAGCTTGCTCAATGTGTAGATGATTTTGAGAAGCAGAGAAAACACAGGAATGTTTGGATTCTCATTTGCAAGCAAAAGAATTGCCCATACTTGGAGGCCCTTACAGCAAAGACAGCCACAAGAAACTCTTAGAAATCACACTTAGGGTCTGGGAACCCTGCCCTGTAAATGTGGACAACCCCATCCAGGTAGATAATTCCAACCCTCATAGGATGACAAGGCTGGTCTGGGTTTAGCTGCTGGGTTAGGTTCCAGGCTGCATTTTTTGTGGGAATAAACAAATCTCTGATCATGAATGTGATCACCACATGCAAATTTAGTGATAAGCATCCAGAGGTTGAGGCCTTTAATTTCAGTGATGCTACTTTGGCATCTAGAGAGGCTGCAGAAATTCTCACTTAGAGACCCACATCACAGATAACCATGAAGTTACCTAACGCTAACCTTAATCCTACATTTGAACAGCATAAATAAACCCCTTTATTCCGGAAGAAGCCTCATACCGTCTGAGTCTCTCTGCCTCTAAAGTCACGATTTCTGGGTGTAAAAGAGCCACATATTTTTATTATTCAGAGAGCCTTGTTGACATAAGAGTGAGTCCCTCTCCATCTAAGACTCTTGGCAGTTGTGCTATCCAAGATTTTCAGCGTGGTCTTTGGGAAATGTTGTGGAGTTTAAGTGCCCCTCAAGTGAATGGAGTGGTCCATGTTCCTCAAAGTCCCCACGTTTTTGTAGATTCCCCTCCGAGGGTTATAATTCTTAGCAGGCCTCAACAAAGCCACTTTTTAGTGGCTAAGGCCATAGCAGTGGCATTGTAGGGTTATCAAGATCCAAAAGAGAATAGAATTACAGGAATAGGTGGTGATGTCATACCAACAAATTGCTAAAGCCAACTCCACACAGCCAGAAGATACTAGGTTGCTTGGACATTTAAAGGGAACATGGGGCTTAACTTAGACAATAAGAGCTCTCGCTTGAATAAACAACAACAAAGATCAGTATTAATCATGGTAAATAATAATAATAATAATAGTAATAATAATGATGATGATTCTAATAAGCACTCTCATGGTACTATGTCTCAAGTGCTGTTGTAAGTGCATTATACATATTGATTCATTTAATTTTATAAGACACCTATGGAGTAAGTACTAGTATTAATCTCATTTTACAAATGAGGAAAGGGAGCTAAAAAAAGGTTAAATAATTCACGCAACTGGGAAATGTTCACAAATACTTTGTATCCACTACTATACAAATGGCCGTTGAAGTACCATAGCCCAAGGCACGGATGGTTGTGGGGATATAGGCTGTCCAGTTTAACTGAGAACATCCTCTTATAAGGCAAAAGGGAAATCAAGTTTATTGGTGGTCACAGTGTCTGGGTATTTCTCTTGTCTACTAGCGACTCAGTCAACAAACCTTCAGTTGTCTGCTGTGTGCAGATACTACACTGAACCTGAAGACATTCTACTCTGAAGCAAACTGGTGGCCATCATGATCTCTTTCTGAGTGATCACCATAATAACCATGAGTGGGCTGGGCGTGGTGGCTCACGCCTGTAATCCCAGCACTTTGGGAGGCCAAGGCAGGTGGATCACAAGGTCAGGAGTTCAAGACCAGCCTGGCCAACATGGTGAAACCACGTCTCTATTTAAAAAAAAAAAACCACAAAAATTATCCAGGCATGGTGGCACGCGCCTGTTTTCCCAGCTACTCGGGAGGCTGAGGCAGGAGAATTGCATGAATCCAGGAGGCAGAGGTTACAGCAGTGAGCCGAGATCGCGCCGCTGCACTCCAGCCTGGGTGACAGCGTGAAACTCTGTCAAAAAAAACAAACAAATAAACAAAAACAACCATGAGTGGTTGCAAAGCACAGATATTATTATGGTCTGAATGTTTGTGTCCCTTCAAATTCATGTATTGGAACCTAATCACCATTGTGATGATATTAGGAGATGGAGCCTTTGGGAGGTGATTAGGTCATGGAGGAAGAGTCCTCATAAATGGGATTAGTGCCTTTATAAAAGAGATGCCAGCGAACTGCCATCCCCCTTCCACCACATAAGGGCACACACAGCAAGAATGTGCCATGTACGAACCAGGAAGCAGGTCCTCACTAGATGCAGAATCTGCTGGTGCCTTGATCTTGAATTTCCCCACCTCCGCAACTGGGAGCAATAAATTTCTGTTGTTTAGAAAACATCAGTCTATGGTTTTTTGTTATAGTAGCCCAAACAAACTAAGACAGATATTAAAGAGTATGGCTATTATTAAGAACAAGAATTACCACTTCAAATCCTCATGGAAACTTTAACAATGTCCTCAGACTCTTTCAAGTACGGTATTCATGTATTTGATTCCTAAAATAACTTTTATAAAAGCTTTCAACTAATACAAACTGAAGGCTAGAATGTAAGTCTAGCATACATGGAGTTTGTAAACTGCAGGCACAAATTATTTCAGAGTTTATTGATTAATGACACTCTATTTTTTATTTCCTTATATTAATACTGAAACATCACATTTTGAGTAGATCAACAAAAAATCATATAGACCAAAAAAATCTGATCAGAATCAGAGATGTCCAGCCTAGTTTTTAAACTTTTTTTTTTTTTTTTTTTTGAGTCTCACTCTGTTGCCAGGCTGGAGTGCAGTGGCCAGATCTCGGCTCACTGCAACCTCCGTCTCACAGCAACTTCCCACTCCCTGGTTCAAGCGATTCTCCTGCCTCAGCCTCCTGAGTAGCTGGGATTACAGGCATGCACCACCACACCCAGCTAGTTTTTGTATTTTTAGTAGAGACGGAGTTTCACCATATAGGCCAGGATGGTGTCAATCTCTTGGCCTCGTGATCCGCCTGCCTCAGCCTCCCAAAGGTCTGGGATAACAGGCGCGAGCCACCGTGTGCAACCTTTTAAATGTTTTATTATGGAAAATGTTCTGCCTATGCAAAGTAAACAGACTAGTATAACAAACCCAACATATCTATCATCCAGCTTCAACAACTACAACATTCTGTCATTCTTGTTTCTTACATTTTCCTCTATTCCTAACTCAATTATTATTTCTATAACATTCTTTATAGAGGTAAAATTTATATATACATATATATACCAGAAGGTAAAATCTTAACTGTGTAATTTTGGCAAATGCCATATGAGAAATATAATGTGCCCATATAACCCATATTCCCTATCCAGATTTACAATACTCTCAGCATCTCAGAAACTTCCCTAATGTACATTTCCAATCAATTTACACTCCCAACCCAGAGACAATCATTGTTCTGAATTTTTTCCATACCACAGATTAGTTTTGCCAATTCTAGGACTTCGTAAATAGAATTGCAGAGCATATGGTCTTTTGTGTCTGGGATCTTTCACTCAGAATAAGGTTTGTGAGATTCATCCATGATGATGTGTGTATCAGTGATTTCTTCCTTTCTTTTCTTTCTAGTATTTCATTCTATGAATATACCACAATTTATCTATTCTCTTAAAGTTAATCATTTAAGTTCTTTCAAGTTTTACAGTATTATAATTAACGCTGTTATTATTGTTCTTGTAATTTTATTTTGTGAATATGCATTTTCATTACTTGGAGTAAATATCTAGAAGTGGAATTTCTCAGACAAAGGGTAAGTAAAAGACTGTTTTATAATACATACATTAATTTTCTAGGTTCCCACAAGTGACTTGCAAATGTTTGTCTTGACAAAACCAAAATATTCTTTTAGATCATTTTTATGATAGAAAATGTGCCTCAAAAACACAACTTTGCCCAGAACTTTGGGAGGCCGAGGCAAGCGGATCACCTCAGGTCAGGAGTTCAAGACCAACCTGGCCAACATGCTGAAACCCAGACTACTAAAAATATAAAAAAAGTTAGCCAGGCATGGTGGTGCATGCTTGTAATCCCAGCTACTTGGCAGGCTGAAGCAGGAGAATCACTTGAACCCAGGAGGTGGAGATTACAGTGAGCCAAGATTGCGCCACTGCACTCCAGCCTGGATGACAACAGTGAAACGCTGTCTCAAAAAAAAAAAAAAAAATTCAGTGCTAAGTAGCAATGTTATGTGTGAAGACACTACATGCTAACTAGAAGTAATAAAATAGTCTTCTAATTTATATGTGAAATCTAAGTAAATCCTGAAGCTCCATGTGACTCAGTCCTGCCAATATTAAAAATCTCCTTTCTCCACTGTCTTTTCCCCTTGATAACTCCTTCTATTTGTATGCTACGTATTAGAAAAACTACAGAAAATTATTTTATGTGGTCACATGTACATAGAGAATGGAATGATAAATAATGAAGACACAGAAGAGTGAGGGAGTGGGAGAGGGGAGGATGATGAAAAATTGGCTAATGGGTACAATGTATGTTATTAAGATGACAGATACCCTAAAAGCCCTGACCTGACCACTATGCAGTCTATGCATGTAACAACATTGCATATCTACCCCATAAATGTGTAAAAATAAAAAGGAAAAAAATATTTAAAATAAGTGAAACTCTAAAAAGAAAAGAATGAATAAGGAGAAACAAACTGTTTACATTCTTTTTTCTTCAATAAAGTTCTAGAAGAAAAAAGAAACACAAATGCAAACATAAACTGTAAGATAACTTATCTGTAATTACCGAAATAATTTGTCTTTTCTGAGCTAATTGTTCAGTAAGAATTGGACAAGTATTGTATTACTAAGATAGTACCCCTGACTGCCCTTATATGCATAATACTAAATTATTCTTAGTTTTCTAGGTTACTCAGTTCAATGAATAATCAGGGGTCCGTGTTATAATCAAGGTAAGGTGGGTATAAAGGTCAACTTTCCTTCAATATTATGATACTGTCCTCCTCCCTCTCAAACTTTAAAGTTTCTACAAATAACCTGAAAAGCCTGGGAAAAATACAGATTCCTGATCCCAAATCCACACTTATGGAATCAGAAACTCTCCCGGTGGTGAAGCTCAGGAATAAGCCTCTTTTGGCAAAAAGGAAACAGGTGACCCTAATGCTTATAGAGTATTATATTTTGAAAAACAAGCCTTATAAAAGACTTTTCACACCACTCCACTGCACCTCCAGTTTTCAATTTACCTTCTACTTTTCATGCTATGAGTCTATCTTTTCCTGCAGGGTAAGATTTGAAGGACTAAAGTTTGGGTGTTAGCACAGGATGGTCAGAAAGAAGAGGTTTAGTTCTAGATAAAAGGGTCTTCCATGTCACTCAATTTGGCTCACCAGAAGTTATACTGGAATAATAGTAAAAAGAGTATATGTTTGCTGGGCCTTGTCCTCTGGCCAAATGTTTCCTTTAGAAGTCTGTTCTGTGGGATGGTTGCAGAGGGGTGCTGAAGGGGGAAGAAACTGACTGTGGTAGTAGAGAATTTAATGAGTTCAGGTTATAAGTTCTCACTATTTCTAGAACCCCATACATCCTACAATTGATTTACACTAAGGCCCCTCCACTTTGCTTTTCTCCACTTATCCTTTTCTACTGCCTTTCAATCATAGTACACACTCAATTATCTAGAAAAGGTACCACTTTACTGTTTAGTGAAAACAAACAAGCAAAAACCTTTGGAGCTACAAGAAAGGGTAGCACATGCAGTTGTATACAACTCCAAGGATTCTAATATATGCGTAGGGTGCCTTATGGAGTTGTGTGGCATACAATCTACAAAGCCATCCATAGTATGCAAGATGACATATATTAGGGAACAAACAAGTATGGAGTCCCATTAAATTAAACAAGATTGATATAGCTTTACTTATTAATTATGATGTTCACTCGTTCTGTAACTAATTTCACAGGTAGCTCAACCAGTCCTATTTTTGCCTCTGTTCTAACATTTAGATATTTATCAGCTCTTCCTCCCCATTGTCCTCTTATGTCCTCAGCCCAATCTGAAAATTTCTTTTCTAGTTCTCTCCCTGTCTGGGATTGGGTCTATTCCTTATATCTCAATTGAATAATTTGTCCCAAGTTTTTAATTCCATGAATTTCTGTAAAATGATCTTTCTCTTCTGATTGGCTATGAAGCTTTCACAATGGAAAATGTTTATAAGAAACCAAATTCAACTATCACACACAACCAATTTTACCCCTTTCTCCTCTTCCGCTGCCTTGTGGTTTAAACACCTACAGTTGCACTAATAAGCTTGGCTCTTGATACAGTGGGAAAATATTCCCTATTAGCACAAAACATGGCTCAGAGGGTAAAATGAAAAAACATGGGTAATAAAGAAAAAACTGGATAAGAACAGAATACAACCTAGGTCTCTATTTTCTCATCTGCAAATGAGAAAAAGTAGGTACCAAACCTGACTGTTCCATCAGAATCCCATATAGGGATATGCCATAAAATATAGGCTATTAGTCTCTACTCCCAGAATATTTTGATTTATTTTGTCTAAGGATAGGACCTGAGAATCTGCGTTTTTAAAAATACTCCCTACCAGATATACATTTTCATATTATAAATACAATGTACTTGTAAAAAGCAAAGCAAATGAGCTCCAGTTTCAGTAAAAATGGAGTAAATAACTCCATCCTACCTCCTCGACTGATTACAACTAAGAACTCTGCACAAAATACATAAAACAGCTCTCAGAAGACTCTGAAAGGAAGATAAGACCAGGTAGTCTGAATATAGAATTCAGTACTCAAAAGACCAATCAGCAATAAGTTGCCTGTTGGTTTGTTTCTCCCCCTGTCTTCTATATCCTGGCTTAAACTCTGTGGCAGGCAAAAATCAAAACTACTAACAGGCACAGATAAAGTAAGATTCAAGAGAAGTTCACTCTCTCTAGTCAGAGAAGCAGGAGTGAGGGCCAGTGTAGAACAAAACCCTTTTCACTCTCAAGCATGAACAACAAAACAGGAGTCCACTGCTCCAAACAAGATGGAGGTGGCCCCAAGCCATTTGAGTGACAGCAAACAAAAGTCATGCCATCCTTCACTGGTATGACAGAGGTTACCACTGTGAAGTGGAGAAGCCCCTTTTTACTCTCCCTGCACTATATTGGGCAAAGATGTTGTCAGCAGAGGCAGCAGTAGCAGCCCCACAGGCTCTTTCTCCCACTACTTTGTCCCAAATGAGGCCCAGTCACAAGAAGTACATAAAAATGTGGCAAGGCTGACGCTCTGGGTTTCTAGCTAGACCACCAGGAAAAGGGCTTCTGGGAATTAAAGGGAACTAAAGAGATGATGAAGCTGGAAAAGGGGATTTTTAAATCTCTAAAGCCCTGGGCTCAGTCCCAAGCTGCTCATGTGTGAAACCAGATGTAATGAACACAAGAAAGGCTTTATGAACTCAACTACACCATAGATCACTGCCCAAACTGGCACCAAGGATGTACAAAAGAGTACAAACCAGAAGATCACTGCAATGGCTTTTTTAAAATGACATCGGAACTATAGCTTACAGAAGTTGGCTTGGAACTTGCAGTCTAGATGCAACAGGTTTGACTACCAGCTAAAACAAAATTAAAAAATAATATTCTCTATAATACTTTACAGGACTTAGAGTCTCACAACATAGTATTGAACATGCCCAAATGCAATCAAAGATTATTCAATGTATAAAGAATCATAAAAACTAAGAAATTGTCAAAGGAAAAGGCAATCAAGTGATGCTAACCTCGAGGTGACTGAATGCTGCAATTATCAGGCAAGATTTTAGAGCAGCTATTATGATTGTGCTACATGAAGTAAGTGTTGACAATCTTGGCATAAATGTAAAGATATCAGTTATCTTCTGATAAATAGAAGGCCTAAAAATAAGTGAAATGAAAATCATAAAACTGAAAGATACAACAATAAAAATAAACTGCAATATACATAAAAACTGGAAGGGATCAATAGAAGAATAGGGATGACAGATGAATGAATTAGTGAATTTGGTCAATAGAAACTATGCAATCTGAAATATAGTTAAAAAAAAAAACAAAAAACAGAACTTAAGAGCCTGTGGAACAATATCAAAAGATACAACATTCATCTCATCAAAGTTCCAGCAAGAGAGGAGAAAAACGTATGTGCCAAAAAAAATTTGACTAAACACTTCCCAAATTCCAGGAAAAATAAAACCTACAAATCTAAGAAGCTTGGTGACTCCCCAAAAGGATAAACTCAAAGAAATCATGCCTGTATGTATTATTTTAAAACTACTGAAAATCAAAAACAAAGTCTTGAAAGCAGGCAAAAAAAACAATATATTACATTTAGAGGACAAAGATCCAAATGTGTGCTGATTTTTCATCAGGAACAATGGGATATTGGGGGAACCCGCCCCCGATAATTCAACGTTATTTCACATAGTTATTTTCTATTTGCCTAAGTGTTGGCCGGTCTGAGAAACAAAGGGAAAGAGTATAAAACAGAGAAATTTTAAAGCTGGGTGTCTAGGGGAGACATCACATATTTGCAGGTTCTGTGATGCCCCCTGAGCCTCAAAACCAGCAAGTTTTTATTAGCAATTTTCAAAGGGGAGGGAGTGTACGCATAGGGTGTGGGTCAGAGATCACATGCTTCAAGGGCAACAAAATATCACAAGGCAGAAGGTCAGGTTGAGATCACAAGGTCAGGGTGAAACTAGAATCACTAATGAAGTTCCATGTCCCACTGTGCTCACACTGTCACTGATAAACATCTTAACAGGGTTCAAGAGCAGAGAACCGGTCTGACTAGAATTTGCCAGTCTGGAATTTCCTAATCCTAGCAAGTAGGGGCACTGCAGGAGACTAGGGCATGTTTCATCCCTGTCTACATCTGCATAAGGCAGACACTCCCAGGGCAGCCATTTTAGAGGCCCCACCCTGGGAATGCATTCTTTTCCCAGGGCTGTTATTTATTAATATTCCTTGCTGGGGAAAGAATTCAGTGATATTTCTCTTACCTGTTTTCGGTAATAAGAGAAATAAGGCTCTGTCCTGTCTGGCCCACAGGCAGCCAGGCTTTAAGGTTATCTCCCTTGTTCCCTGAAAATCACTGTTATCCTGTTCTTAAGGTGCCCAGATTTCATATTGTTCAAACACACGTGCTCTACAAACAATTTGTGCAGTTAACACAATCATCACAGGGTCCTGAGGTGACATACATCCTCAATTTATGAAGATGAGGGGATTAAGAGATTAAAGACAGGCATAGGAAATCACAACAATATTGATTGGGGAAGTGATAGATGCCCATGAAATCTTCACAGTTTATGTTCAGAGACTGCAGTAAAGACAGGTGTAAGAAATTATAAAAGTATTAATTTGGGGAACTAATAAATGTCCATGAAATCTTCACAATTTATGTTCTTCTGCCATGGCTTCAGCCAGCCCCTCCATTCGGGGTCCCTGACTTCCCACAACAATGAAGACCAGAAGACAGTGAAACAACATTTTTAAAGTGCTTAAAGAAAAGACCTGCCTGTCAACCCAGAATTCTATAACCAATGAGATTATCATTCAGGAACGAAGGAAAAATGAAGATGTTCTCTGATGAAGGAAAAATAAGATAATTCATTGCTAATAAATCAACTTTAAAGAAATGTAAAGAAATTCAAGTGGAAAGGAAATAATAACTAAAGGAAATCTAGAACATCAATAATGATCAAAGAGCAACAAAAATAGCAAATGTCTCCCTAAATAAAATAGACTATTTTTTATCCCATAATTTCGTGTGTAACAATATATTTTTGTTGAAAGCAAAAAGCATAATGCTGTATGATGGGATTTTCAATAGGTAAATGTAATACATATGAAAATTTTGTAAAAGGAAGACTAAAATGATTATATATGTATACTTATTCCTTATTTTATGTGAAATGGTAAGATATCAATGCTAATTAGATTGTATAAACTTTGATGTGTGTATTGCATTTCCTACAACAGTCACTGAAAACAACAATTCAAAGGGATATAGTCAAAAATGCAACAGAGAAATTAAAATGGGATTCTCAAAAGTAAGTAACTCAAAAGAACACAAAAAAGAAAACCAAGATAATAAAATACAGAAGAGAACAGAAATTAATAATAAAATGCTGCACCAAAATGCAACCATATCAGTAATTACATTAAATGTAAATAGTTAAACAAAACAATTACAAGGGAGTGATAATTAGATTGGATTTTTAAACACACACACTAACCAACTGTGTGCTGTCTACAGGAATTTTACTCAAGACATAATGATATACAAGGGTTAAAAATGAAATTATGAGAAAAAGATATAACATACAAATACTAACTAGAAGGAAAAAGCTGGTGTGGGTATTTAATATCAGACAAAGTAAACTTCAGAAAAAGGAAAATAACCAGAGATAAAAAGGGACACCACATGATGGTAAAAATGTCAGTTCCTCAAGAAGACATGACAATTTTAAATGTGTATGCAATTGATAACAGAGCTTCAAAATAAGTAAAGTATAGATTGATAGAATTAAAAGGAGAAATAAATCCACAATTATTTTTAGGCAATCAGGCAAGAGAAAGAAATCAAGGGTATCCAGTTAGGAAAAGAAGAAGTCAAATTGTCCCTGTTTGCAGATGACATGATTGTATATTTAGAAAACCCCACTGTCTCAGCCCAAAATCTCCTTAAGCTGATAAGAAACTTCAGCAAAGTCTCAGGATACAAAATTAATGTGCAAAAATCACAAACATTCTTATACACCAGTAACAGACAAACAGAGAGCCAAATCATGAATGAACTTCCATTCACAATTGCTTCAAAGAGAATAAAATACCTAGGAATCCAACTTATAAGGGATGTCAAGGACCTCTTCAAGGAGAACTACAAACCACTGCTCAGTGAAATCAAAGAGGACACAGACACAAACAAATGGAAGAACATACCATGCTCATGGATAGGAAGAATCAATATCGTGAAAATGGCCATACTGCCCAAGGTTATTTATAGATTCAGTGCCATCCCCATCAAGCTACCAATGAGTTTCTTCACAGAATTGGAAAAACTGCTTTAAAGTTCATATGGAACCAAAAAAGAGCCCGCATTGCCAAGACAATCCTAAGTCAAAAGAACACAGCTGGAGGCATCACGCTACCTGACTTCAAACTATACTACAAGGCTACAGTAACCAAAACAGCATGGTACTGGTACCAAGACAGAGATATAGACCAATGGAACAGAACAGAGTCCTCAGAAATAATACCACACATCTACAGCCATCTCATCTTTGATAAACCTGAGAAAAACAAGAAATGGGGAAAGGATTCCCTATTTAATAAATGGTGCTGGGAAAATTGGCTAGCCATAAGTAGAAAGCTGAAACTGGATCCTTTCCTTACTCCTTAGACGAAAATTAATTCAAGATGGATTAGAGGGCCGGGCGCGGTGGCTCAAGCCTGTAATCCCAGCACTTTGGGAGGCCGAGACGGGCGGATCACGACGTCAGGAGATCGAGACCATCCTGGCTAACACGGTGAAACCCCGTCTCTACTAAAAAATACAAAAAAAAAACTAGCTGGGCGAGGTGGCAGGCGCCTGTAGTCCCAGCTACTTAGGAGGCTGAGGCAGGAGAATGGCGTAAGCCGGGAGGCGGAGCTTGCAGTGAGCTGAGATCCGCCACTGTACTCCAGCCTGGGCGACAGAGCGAGACTCCGTCTCAAAAAAAAAAAAAAAAAAAAAAAAAAAAGATGGATTAGAGACTTAAATGTTAGACCTAGTACCATAAAAACCCTAGAAGAAAACCTAGGTAGTACCATTCAGGACATAGGCATGGGCAAGGACTTCATGTCTAAAACACCAAAAGCAATGGCAACAAAAGCCAAAATTGACAAATGGGATCTAATTGGACTAAAGATCTTCTGCACAGCAAAAGAAACTACCATCAGAGTGAACAGGCAACCTACAGAATGGGAAAAAAATTTTGCAATCTACTCATCTGACAAAGGGCTAATATCCAGAACCTACAAAGAACTCAAACAAATTTACAAGAGAAAAACAAATAACCCCATCAAAAAGTGGGCAAAGGATATGAATAGACATTTCTCAAAAGAAGACATTCATATAGCCAACAGACACATGAAAAAATGCTCATCATCACTGGCCATCAGAGAACTGTAAATCAAAACCACAATGAGATACCATCTCACACCAGTTAGAATGGCAATCATTAAAAAGTCAGGAAACAACAGGTGCTGGAGAGGATGTGGAGAAATAGGGACACTTTTACACTGTTGGTGGGATTGTGAACTAGTTCAACCATTACGGAAAACAGTATGGCGATTCCTCAAGGATCTAGAACTAGAAATACCATATGACCCAGCCATCCCATTACTGGGGATATACCCAAAGGATTACAAATCATGCTGCTATAAAGACACATGCACACGTATGTTTATTGCGGCACTATTCACAATAGCAAAGACTTGGAATCAACCCAAATGTCCATCAGTGACAGACTGGATTAAGAAAATGTGGCACATATACACCATGGAATACTATGCAGCCATAAAAAACGATGAGTTTGAGTCCTTTGTAGGGACATGGATGCAGCTGGAAACCATCATTCTCAGCAAACTATCACAAGAACAGAAAACCAAACACCGCATGTTCTCACTCATAGGTGGGAACTGAACAATGAGATCACCTGGACTCGGGAAGGGGAACATCACACACCAGGGCCTATCACGGGGAGGGAGGAGGGGGGAGGGATTGCATTGGGAGTTATACCTGATGTAAATGACGAGTTGATGGGTGCTGACGAGTTGATGGGTGCAGCACACCAACATGGCACAAGTATACATATGTAACAAACCTGCACGTTATGCACATGTACTCTAGAACTTAAAGTATAATAAAAAAAAAAACTTTGAAAAAGTAAAGAGATATGTGAAATAAATTTAAATGATGTATTTCATTAAATCAAATATATTAAAAATAAAAAAATAAAAATTTGCTCTGTGGAGGACACTGTAAAGTAAGTGAAAATACAAACCACAGACTGGGAGAAATATTTGAAAGTTACATATCCATCAAAAGACTTATATAAAGCTCTATAATAATAAAATAATCTAATATTTAAAACCAGACAAAATATTTGAATAGATATTTCATTAAAGAAAATATATAATGGCAAATAATCACATGAAAAGATGCTCAACTTCATTAATCATTAAGGGTATGCAAATTAAAACCACGATGAAATACCATTATATCTCTATTAAAATGGTTTAAAAAAAACTACCAACAATACCTAGTGCCAGTGAGACTGCAGAGCAACTGAAACTCACATATTGCTGGTGGGGATGCAAAATGGTACAACCATTGTGGAAAACAGAGGCATAATTTTTTAGAAATTTAAACATAGACTTAAAAATATAAATATGCACTTACCATGTGACCCTAATAGCAATCCTATTACTAGGTATTCACCCTAGAGATATGAAACTTATTTTCACATAAAAACTTGCATAAAACATATATATCAGCATTATTTTCAGTCAGAAAAATACAGAAACAACTCAAATGTCCCTCAATAAGTGAATGCATAAACATACTATGGTAGTCAGCAATCAAAAGAACAGATGCAATAATATGAATCAATCTCAAACCCATCATGCTAAGTAAAAGAAACCAGTCTCAAAAAGTTACATACTATATGATTCCATTCATATGGCATTCTTTAAGAGCAAAATTTATAGGGACAGAGAACACATCAGTGGTTGCCAAGGATCAAGGGTAGAGAGAATGTCTAATCGCAAAGAGGCAGCAAGTGGGAATTCTGGAGAGTACCAGAATTGTTCTATATCCTGTTAGTGATGGTTACAAAAACTTATACATTTGTTATAATTTAAAAGTAAATTTTATCATCTGTAACTCTTACCATCTGTAATACAAAAAACAACAGTAAACAAGTCTGAGTTGTGGACATTTTAATAAATATATAAAATATGTATTTTATGTAATGGAAGATTATACAAAATAAAATTAAAAGACAAAGAAACTAAAGCAAAACAGGAAAAAGGCATCATGGGAGTAAATACAACTATGCAATTTGTCCCAGTTGCCTCTTAAAGAGAAAGGGTCTGTTTCCTTTTGTTTAACATGTCTTCCTTATTTTGAAGTAATCATTATAAAGTTCCAACATTGCTGTTACGGACTCAGCTGTGTTCATAAAATGAAGACTACAGACTTATAAAAATTCTCTAAAGACCAAATCAATTCTTTTCTAAGTGAATAAAATCTATTGCATTGTCAATCTAACTAACTGTACAGAAGCCCAACATTAAGATGGCCCTAAAACCCTTGAATCAAAAAACGGCCAATTCAGAGCCAATGTATAGCTATGACTTAGGATTAAAGGAAAATCATTCTGTCAGATAATGTCTCCTTTTTTTCATATGTGTAAAGGTAGTGATATTTTTTGCTCCTGCAATCCTGACTTCAATTTCTGAAAGTAACTAAACATTGCAATTTTTAAAAGGGTTTCCAAGCAACTATATGAATTCTTCCCAATCCAGAGGATGAAAACATTTGTAGTGAATCCAGTTTTAATAATGTGGTGGCCTTGTTTTTGCACTTAGCAAAGATGGTTTCATCCATCACAGGAAATGACACTTCTGACAGAAAGAAAATAAGATGTAAATTAGCTAGAGGAGAGAATAGAGTAGTGACTTTTCCATTTGGAATAAGAAAGGCTCAGAAAAGCAAATTGTCATGCAGGAGTTATGATCCCATTGCTGCTTCATCACGTAATTTCCAAATGACTTGCAGCCTTCCTTCCAATTATGAAATCTGTATTATTTGACTTGTTAAAACTGGCCTAGAGGGGAGAGAATCATTTGGTAAAGTCTGAAAGGGAGCAACCCTTTAAGAATCTGGCACTTCTCTCTAAACAAGCATTGTCCAATAGAAAAATAATGTGAACCACATATGTGATTTTAAATTTTATTGTAGCCACATTTTAAACATTAAGAAAAAGGTGGGATTAATTTTAATAATATTTTTATTTAATCCAATATATCCAAAATAGTTATCTCAAAATGCCATCAATATACAACTTATTAATGAAATTTTACATTTTTTTCACCTCAAGTCTTCAAACCCAGTGCAAATTTTACACTTAGGGCACATCTCAATTAAGAATATCCACATTTCAAGCACTCAATAGCCACATGTAACTAATGGCTACCATACTGAACAACGCAGCTCTAAACAGTTTTTATATCCATGAAAAATGGAAGGCAGGATCATTTCCTTCACTGTCTTGGAATTAAGAATGGACACTTTGAGGAGAAGATTGTAAGAAAGTAGACCAAACTGATTTCCTTGGAGAAGATGATAAAATATATAACTGGGCTTCAGTACAATTAACGTTGTCATTTAACTGTATTAAGGGTCACAGCAAATGTCAGGCTACATGATCTGTTTCCTTTGAGAATCAGTTAAAAACTCATTTGCACTGTGAAGCCATTATTGATTACACCCATCTTTCTTTTGTTTTTCACAACTTACCATTAATTCTAGTTAATATACCCATCTTTCTATACACCAATTGGCCACTTGACTTTTGTCTCTTCGCCTCTTCTTAATTTTCTTCCCTTGCTTATGCTAGCCAGTGAGGTACAGTAGAAATTGCGTAGGTTATGAAGTAAAAAGACAAAGAATTGCTCCCCCAGGTTCACCCCTGCCTAACGCCTCTTGCTCTCATTATCCCTGTCCCTACTACTGAAAGTACCCACACACAGGGCCAGTCAATGGGACAAAGGCAGGATACATAACAGGAACCTCAGCATTCCTTTGGGTGGTACCTAGAATTGACAACACCGATGGACATTCCCTGCTTCCTGTGTTGAACCAGTCCATGGCACTGAGTTCCTGCCGGGATTCTCTGCTGAATATTACAGAATAGCTCAGTGTCCTTCTTCATTGCTGTGATCTATCTGATGGAGCAGTCTCTCCCTTGATTCTGAATATAGCCTAAAGCCCAAACTTAATCTTCCTGTCAGCCCCAGAAATCAACCTGCTCAGGTTTCTTGTTGAGGCCATACTCTGCAGCTAGTTCAGTTTACCAGCCTCTCATTCCTTCCTGTTGGGGTTTCCACATATCAACCCCCAATTCCACACCATCCTTGAGCCCACTAGCAATATGAAAATCTACTTCCTAATTCATAAAGTTGGAGTTAATAATATTTACCTTACAGGATTATTATGAGGATCAATGAGTCAATGCATGAGAAAATGCTTTGCCAACTACAAAGAACTAAGTGTTCGATATTGAGTTTTTTGCTTAGTGCTTACTATATGTATGGCATTAAACTCATAAGTAACAATCTTTTTTTAAACTTTTAAGTTCAGAGGTGTGCAGGATATGCAAGTTTTTTACTTAGGTAAATGTGTATCGTGTGGGTTTGTTATACAGATTATTTCATTACCCAGGTATTAAGCCTAGTGTCCATTAGGTTTTTTTTCTGATCCTCTCCTCCTCCCACCTTCCACCCTCTGATAGGCCCCAGTGTGCATTGTTCCCGTCTATGTGTTCATGTGTTCTCATCGTTTAGCTCACTTATAAGCGGGAACATGCAGTATTTGGTTTTCTGCTCTGGCATTAGATTTCTAAGGATAATGGTCATCAGCTCTATCCATGTCCCTGCAAAGGACATGAGCTCATTATTGTTTACAGCTGCATAGTATTCCATGGTGTATATATACACATTTTCTTTATCCAGTCTACCATTGATGGCATTTGGGTTGATTCTATGTCTTTGCTGCTGTGAATAATGTGCATGTATCCTTATAATAGAATGACATACATAACTTTGGGTATATATCCAGTAATGGAATTGCTGGGTTGAATGGTATTTCTGTCTATAGCTCTTTGAGGAATCACCACACTGTTTTCCACAATGGTTGAACTACTTTACACTCCCACTAACAGTGTATAAGCATTCCTTTTTCTCCACAGTTTTGCCAGCATTTGTTGTTTTTTGACTTTTTAGTAATAGCCATTCTGATTGGTATGAGATGGTATCGCACTGTGGTTTTGATTTGCATGTATCTAATGATCAGTGATGTTGAGTTTCTTTTCATATGCTTGTTGGCCACATCTATGTCTTCTTTTGAAAAGTGTCTGTTCATGTTCTTTGCCCACTCTTTAATGGGGCTCTTTGTTTTTTTCTTGTAAATTTGTTTAAGTTTCCTATAGATACTGGATATTAGGCCTTTGTCAGATGCATAGTTTGTAAAAATTTTATCCCATTCTATGTAGTCGGTTCAATCTGTTGATAGTTTCTTTTGCTGTGCAGAAGCTGTTTAATTGGATCCCATTTGTCAATTTTTCCTTTTGTTGCAACTGCTTTTGGCGTCTTTGACTTGGAATTTTTGCCTGTTTCTATATCCAGATGGTATTACCTAGGTTGTCTTCCAGGGTTTTTATAGGTTTGGGTTTTACATTTAAGTCCATCTTTGGTTTATTTTGTAAATGGTGTAAGAAAAGAGTCTAGTTCAATTTTCTGCATATGGCTAGCCAGTTATCTCAGCATCATTTATTAAACAGGGAATCCTTTCCCCATTGCTTATTTTTGTCAGATGTGTTGAAGATCAGATGGTTGTAGGTGTGTGGTCTTATTCCTGGGCTTTGTATTCTGTTCCATTGGTCTATTTGTCTGCTTTTGTACCAGTACCATACTGCTTTGGTTACTGTAGCCATGTAGTATAGTTTGAAGTCAGATGGTGTGATGACTCCAGCTTTGTTCTTTTTGCTTAAGATTGCCTTGATTATTCAGGCTCTTTTTTGGTTCCATATGAATTATAAAATTATTTTCTCTAGTTCTGTGAAGAATGTCAATGGAGTTCAATGAAAATAGCATTGAATCTATAAATGGCTTTGGGCAGTATGGTCATTTTACAGACATTGATTCTTTCTATCCATGAGTATAAAATGTTTGTCCACTTCTTTGTGTCATCTCTGATTTCTTTAAGCAGTGGTTGTAGAGATCTTTCACCTCCCTTGTTATCTGTATTCCTAGGTATTTTATTCTTTTCATGGCAATTGTGAATGGGAATGCATTCCAGATTTGGCTATCTGCTTGCCTGTTGTTGGTGTATAGGAATGCTACCAGATTTTGTACAATAGTTTTGTATTCTGAAACTTTGCTGAAGTTGTTTTTCGCTTTAAAAGCTTTTGGGCTGATACAATGGGTTTTCTAGATATAGGATTATGTGTCTGCAAACAAAAAGAGTTTAACTTCCTCTCTTCCTATTTGAATGCCCTTTATTTCTTTCTCTTGCCTGATTGCCCTGGCCAGAAATTTCAATACTATGTTGAATAGGAGTGGTGAGAGAGAGCATCCTTGTCTTGTGCCAGGTTTCAAAGGGAGTGCTTCCAGCTTTTGGCCATTCAGTATGATATTGGCTGTGGGTTTGTCATATGTAGCTTTTATTATTTTGAGGTATGTTCCTTTACTGCCTAGTTTATTGAGAGTTTTTAACATGAAGGAATGTTGAATTTTATTGAAAGCCTTTTCTGCATCTATTGAGATAATCATGTGGTTTTGTCTTTAGTTCTGCTTCTGTGATGAATTATATTTATTGATTTGTGTACATTGAACCAACCTTGCATCCTGGGGGTGAAGCCTACTTGATCATGGTGTATAAGCTTTTTGATGTTCTGTTGGATTCACTTTCCCAGTATTTTGTTGAGGACTTTTGCATTGATGTTCATCAAGGATATTAGCCTGAAGGATATTGACCTGAAGCTTTCTTTTCTGTTGTGTCTCTGCCAGGTTTTTGTATCAGGATGATACTGGCATCATAGAATGAGTTAGGGAGCAGTCCCTCCTTTTCCATTTGTTGGAATAGTTTCAGTAGGAATGGTACCAGCTCTTCATTATACATCTGGTAGAATTCAGCTGTGAATCTGTATGGTCCTGGGCTTTTCTTGGTTGGTAGGTGTATTAGTCAGGGTTCTCCAGAAGGACAGTTCTGTACCTCTAGAATATATATATATATATTCTATTAGTTCTGTACCATATATGTATATATATATAGGAGTTTATTAAGTATATATATATTCCATTAGTTCTGTCGTATATATAAAGTTTATTAAGTATTAACTCACGTGATCACAAGGTCCACAATAGGCCGTCTGCAGGCTGAGGAGCAAGGAGAGCCAGTCCGAGTTCCAAAACTGAAGAACTTGGAGTCTGATGTTTGAGGGCAGGAAGCACCCAGCATGGGAGAAAGATGTAGGCTGGGAGGCTAGGCCAGTCTCTCTTTTCACATTTTTCTGCCTGTTTATCTTCTAGCCACGCTGGCAGCTGATTAGATTGTGCCCACCCAGATTAAAGGTGTGTCTCTCTTTCCCAGCTCACTGACTCAAATGTTAATCTCTTTTGGCAACACCCCCACAGGCACACCAAGGATCAGTACTTTGTATCCTTCAATCCAATCAAGTTGACACTCAGTATTAACCATCACAGTGGGCTATTTATTATGGCCTCAATTTCAGACCTTATTATTGGACTATTCAGGGATTCAGTTTCTTCCTGGTTCAGTCTTGGGAGGGTATATGTGTCCAGAATTTATCCATTTCTTCCAGATTTTCTATTTTATGTGCATAGAGGTGTTTATAATACTGATTTTTGTTTGCATATCTGTGGGGTCAGTGGTAATATCCCCCTTATCATTTCTGATTGTGTTTATTTGAATCTTCTCTCTTTTCTTCTTAATCTAGCTAGTGGCCTATTTTATCAGTTTTTTAAAAAATATGGAATGCTTCATGAATTTGCATGTCATCCTTGCCCAGGGGCCATGCTAATCTCTGTATCATTCCAATTTTGTACATATGTGCTGCCAAAGTGAGCACAAACTCATAAGTAATAATCTAACCACCAATACTATAGATGTAGCACATACATTCCTAAAATTATTATATAATGCCCCTTGAATGGGGGTGTCTGTTTTTTAAATTAATTATTGTATAGGGAAATTTATACATAGTCCAACAGAGAGGCAGAAAGAAGATGGGAGGTAAGATTATTGAAGTCAATAGCACCATATATGACTCTAATACTTGGGGATTTCTCATTTTTCAAATGTTGTTTTTTCCATAACCTTCCTTGATCAAATTCATATTCTGTAGTTACTATTTCAGATAGCAAGTATAACTGAAAATGTGAAAATTATATTATTATTCTTGAGAAAGCTTTGGGGGCAACCTGGGTGATAGTCAACATTGCAAAGAAAGAAAAAAAAAAAAGTTTCTTATATAAATTCCAGAGATAGACATGCCAGCAGCCATGTATTATTTGGGTAGTGATTTGAAAATCACTGCATCAAATAAAAAATACAAAATGCCAGACTTAAAGTTGATGTCATGGTATTCCCATTCCAACTAAAATCCTACAAATATAGATGGAGACTAACCTGTGTTTCTGATAAGACTTGAAAGAAGAAATTATTTCAACTCCCATTTAGAAAAAATTAATCCAGATACCAACCTAACTCAAAGAGATTTCTAAACTCATCATATTTTACTAGAAAAAAGTATAAAGAAACTTCCTGTTTTCTTGTATAATTTGTATAAGAGTCAACCACAGAGCATGCTAGGACTTTGAAGATGGTTCAACAGTAGAAAGGGATAAACTATTCTTAAGGGCAAAGCCTGGACTAAGGACCCTAATTCATCAGTAAGGACTGCTAGGCTAGGCCGGGCGCGGTGGCTCAAGCCTGTAATCCCAGCACTTTGGGAGGCCGAGACGGGCGGATCACGAGGTCAGGAGATCGAGACCATCCTGGCTAACACGGTGAAACCCCGTCTCTACTAAAAATACAAAAAACTAGCCGGGCGAGGTGGCGGGCGCCTGTAGTCCCAGCTACTCCGGAGGCTGAGGCAGGAGAATGGCGTGAACCCGGGAGGCGGAGCTTGCAGTGAGCTGAGATCCGGCCACTGCACTCCAGCCCGGACGAAAGAGCAAGACTCCGTCTCAAAAAAAAAAAAAAAAAAAAAAAAAAGGACTGCTAGGCTAGCCAAGAGGTAAATCACCTTGCCTGTGGTGGTACGTCAGACTCTGGCTCAACCTAGACTGGCATCCCTTGCCAAGGGGGTCTACTCAAGTAAGTGGCCAAAGTGAGGCATGTAGTCAAGTTGCATTAGTCAGATTCTGGCAGGAAAACAATCACTTCAGATGGTGCAAATAAAGACACTTTAAGGTCTACTTACAAAATTCTGAGCAGAATTAAGAGAACAAGGAAGGGACATTGAGTCACCCAGAGACTAACAGCAGCAGGAAGCCATCACTATTCTTAGGCCTCCAGCTCAGAGATGGAGCTATGGGGAGGGGCCTCCTGGTAAGAGCCGTAGGCCAGGAGAGATACTGCTGCTTCCAGAGCTGAACATCAAGCAGAAGCTTCCACTCTCTTATCTAATGTTGGAGCTTCACCTCACATTGGCCTAAGCCAGGTATAGTAACAAATATTTTAGGCTTTGTGAGCCATACTCTCACTGTTACAAGTTCTGTACTCTGCTAGTGTGGTGTAAAAGCAACCATAGACAATACAGAGACAAATGAGCATGGCTGTGTTTCAATAAAACTTTATCTACAAAAACAGGCAGTGGGTTGGATTAAGTCTCTGGGCCAAAATCTAACCCAAAGGGAGTCCAGGTGAGGCAGTCTGCCAGAGTCAGCAACTTGTGACACACAGCAGGGCAGAGAAGCAGAGAGAGCATGGATCTGGGGCCAGGAGAGAGGCACAAATAGAAAATAACTAGCATACAATTCTTCAGGTAGCCTGTTTGGCATAAAGCAACAACTCACTCTTCACGAAGGATATGAAGAGCAATGTCCACTGCTCTTCTCCTTGGTGACTCTAGGAAAAGCTGGGCAGGAGGAGTAGGCCTTAGTCAAGGAAAATGGAGCTCAGGATGGCATCCAGAGGTAAAACAGTGAAGTAACCTCCAAGTTGAAATAAAGTCCTTAGTTCCCAATAATTTAGCCACCTACCTGGAGCCTACATGAGAAAACTGAGGCCTACATGAGGAAACTGATAAGAAAGACTGCTGCTGAGTGAGCCTGGGGGTGCTTGGGGCTCATGTTGGTTAGTGCTTCCACATTTCTAACAGTTATTAATCTTTGGGATTCAGAAATGAGAAATCAGAATACCTGGCTATTGTCAGGAATTCTTAAAATCACAAGCTCTTCCTGAAGTATTTCCAAAATCACTCATACTTTACCCAGTATGGCTGATATCTGAAATATATATTTAATAAATAAGAATATTAAGTTTGTAATATTTACAAAGACCTGTAGCTATTAGCAGATATTCAAACTGAAAAATGGCAATGAACATTATTGGGTGGTATTCAAATAATGTGTTTGTATATCCTACCAAGCTTAACAGCATGACATAAAATCACATATCAAATTGCCAATTTAAGGACTTATTTTGATCCTAAAATTTTTTATTTCTTGGAACATGACCCAAAGGATTGGTTTAAAGTATTCTACGCATATAACTGACTAATGTTTATTTCATTTGCAAGAATTATTCACCATTGGCAGCAGACAGGCCCACAGCTACTCACATATTAGATGGCAACGGCTACAGGCAAGACTGACTGATTCAACTGTAACCATTTCTCTTCTGTGTTCCTGCCCTGAAACTGATCACTTAACCTCCTGCTCAGAATTCCAGTGTTTCCTGCTCTTGCCTTCCATTCGAGGTCAGCAGATTCCTTACAACCAGTAACATCTCTTTGTTGATTTTTAAGCTTTAATTCTTATCAAGGAATTATAATATTATAATATATTTTCTCATTTTTCTGATTTCTCAACTGATTTTCCTGAGGATCCTGGATTTGGGAAAATATC